>NC_051162.1:108071530-108397618 GCF_013339745.2 Dermacentor silvarum | reverse complement strand
AATGCAGCTGAGATGTTTCTGATTACTGTACCCAAAAGGTGCCCAACACCATGGAGGAATCGATGGCTTAGTTGCGGGGCGAATCCTCATAATCCGAAATCGTAGTACAAAATGATTCCCGCTGCCTTTGTCACGGTAGTGTTGCAAGATGATGAGAACGGGCACGGGCAAAGTGCCTAATTGCACTCTCATCACTTCCACCGCAATGTGTGTTTGTATGGGTTGGTCTTGGGCAATTGGCTATAGTCACCACTGTTGATGTGCATTTAGGCAAACCAAGGCAAACTCTAAGAGCCCGAGCTTGAATAGCCTGTAGAGCACGAAGATTTGTCCTGCAAGTGTTCGTCGCTACGGGCAAACTGTATCACAGAAAGCCCAGAAAAAAAATCCTGTACAATTCCAACATTGCATACACTGACATGCCCCAAGTTTTTCCGCCCAGAAACTTGAAAAGCTGGGGGATTTCTGTCAGGCGCCGTTCCAAGTAGGTCACGTGTGGGCTCCATGAGAGATCTCGGTCAATGATTATGCCCAGAAATCGACCAATGACCAATGAGCGTGACCAATGAGCATGAGGTTGAATACGTTGCGGCTTAGTACTTCGCCTTGAGGAACGCCTCGGTAGGTGTAGTGTGGTGCGGTTTGACTATCTCCGGTACTCACAAAGAACGATCTCATAAACAGATAATTAGAAATTCATCGAAACACTCGACCCCCAAGGAAAACCATCTCAAGAGCAGCGAGAATGACCTCGTGAGATAAGTTATCGTATGCCCCCTTGACATCTAAAAACAAAGCTGCGCAGGTAATCTTTTACATGACTTTTCATGCTGGACATACGTAGTGAGATCAACAACACTGTCTATTGATGAGCGATCTCGACGAAAACGAGTCATGCAATTTGGAACATTTTGTAGTGTTCCAGGTACCACTCCAAATGAGTGAGGATCATTTTTTCCCGTATCTTTCCCACCCAGCTGGCCAGCGCTGTTGGGCGGTAGGAGGTGAGTTCCACCGGAGACTTGCCGTGCTTCAGGAGAGGGACCAAGCAACTTGTCTTCCATTCTTCGGCAACCGTACCATCTTGCCAGGATACCTTGTAGAGATCTAACATTTCTCTCCGGGCGGCGTATATTGAAAATCTAGAAGGCCCAGCGCCTGGCAACAGAGGTTGAACGCGAATAGCTGAAATGCCAGCCGACGCCGCGACGACCCTCCTTAGCAACCACTGTGAGTTCGCCGCGCCGCCTAAAGTCTGTTTCACATGGGGCGAAAACATCGCGCGATGTTCCATTAAACTTATTTATTTAGCCTAGTTTATTTAATTTATTTTATAAGAGCAAATAAAACGCGTTCCTTGTCGTTTAAAAACGCGTTAACGTCTAACTTTGTTCTGGAGTGCGCAACAGCGGTTCCTGCATGGTCAGTGCGAGGAGAAATGGCGAACGTAAACAGTTATTCGCAAGATATATGTAAACTGGTAGCGTAGCTTCCATAGAAGTCCACATGTCAAGAAAATGGCGGCTCGTTGCAACCGTCGCCATCTACGTATCGGGGGACAACTAACAGCAAAGAAAAAAAAGAAAAAAAGCAGAAGTGACGTCGCAACCGGAAATGGCCGTGACGTCAAGATCTTATGCCGCGTGGCGCGAATGTTTGAATTTCTTCAGCGTCCGGCATTTCGACCGCTACGCCAGCAGATTTTTTTGAGGCTGAGGCGAGCTTGTGAGTCGCCCCAGCTCGACGCGCCAGCGTGTCATTAAACTATGGTAGTGGCGTGTTTTATAATGTGATCATAATCAGGCTGTTATTGATGGCAATTGTTCCAGTAGGTTCTTTAGGAAGGTGAGCGAATAGGATGCAAATAAATCACAGTGCCACAGAGGTTTCACAAGTAACTTCACGTTTATTCGTCTAGAATAACGCCACCAATATAATTTAATAAACAACACTTGTTTCAATGGATTAGAACTACTATGGTCAGCACACAGTCGTAATGTATAGCCACATATGCGGAACCTTTTCACAGAATTATTCCCATTTCCGGGCGATATCCAACAGTTATCAGACAAGACAACATTGCCCAACATTATCATTGAGCAAACATTTCACTTACTAATTTTGCTTCCCGTTGGACACTCATAGCCTGTGTTACGGGACTGTCAACCAACATTGCGCGACGTTTCTTCGCGGAGCCTTCCGCATTTATCGTCGCGACGAGACACAGCGCGTCGGATGCCGCAGCCGTGATCTTGCACGATAACAAAAAACCTGCAAGATTTAAAGTGAAGCGCACGCGACACATTGAACAAACACGCACGCAAATAAAAAAAAAATCGGATGAAGCCTCCGCGTTCAAGTGAGCAACGCCATTCCGCACGACATATTCATGGAATAAAGCTGGTTTGCGCAGTCTTGCCCCTTTTTTATTATATTGCACCACAGTCATTTATACAACTTTGTGTAGAAATGTACAAGATGTGGCCACCCAGTAATGGCCGAGATATCCAGCATGACCAGTAAATGTTGACTTTCTTGACTATGACTTTCTTCATGAAGAATAATGCAATAAAACTGTTGACTTTGCAAGTTTCAGAATTCAAACACTGAAATTTTTGAGGCGATTACAATAAATTTTTAAGATATAGTCAATATAAAGTGTGCCTAGTACAAGTATAGACTGAGCACACTTCAGTCACTTGAGTGCTTGACTGGCCGGTTGCGGAATGCAACAGCGTTCATATAGCTCTACCCTAAGTCAACTGCTAGGTTCCATGTATATTTCTCTTAATGCCCATAGACCGAGCAAACGGCATGATCATGCGTGGTCTCAGTGCAGTGTTTGCCTATGCTTATTTTCGCAATAGATGGTGGACAACTTGGCTAAAGTGTGATTCCATCTGTACATGTATTTAGCATTCATGTGCGTCCTATTAGGTGCATGTGTTTGTATCATGTTGTAACCAGTTGTACTTGCAGTGATGTGTATTTTTAATATATTGCACCACAGTCATTTATTCAACTTTGTGTTCAAGTTTACAGGATGTGGCCACCCAGTAATGGCCAAGATATCCAGCATCGCCAATAAATATAACGCAGAATCGATGCACTTGTTGGAATAGACATGAAGCGAAGCTTTCACGCCACGGTCAATTAAATTCTATAAAGCTAACTGCAATGTGTACAATTCTCTTTATTTTCATCCGATACAACACAGACTCATATGCAATGTTTGCTTATGCACCGCACAGGTCACAACTTTAATGTCATGACAGAGAGCTCGGTGAACTCATTCAAATGAGTTGGCAGCAGTGACGAGCTTCGTTCAATTCGTCGGAGCCATTTTCTGCTTTTCGCTACCGATAATCTCTGCGCTGCCTGCACGGCGCACCCGATCCTGGTCAGTTGGACACGTGTCGGCCAAATCACCGACAGTCGTGCACCACAAGGGGGCGTGGACGGCGGCCGCGTCTGTGATTCCGCGCCAGTATTCCTACTATAAAAGCATCGTTTAAGTCTCAAGGTCTTCAGTTGGCAGCCGTGACGAGCTTTGTTCACTTCGTCGGAGCCATTTTCTACTTTTGGCTGCAGGTTGGTACTAGCACGTTTTGTCCTATTAGCTAGTTTTTTCAAGATCGTCACTGCTGCGAAGCTTTGTGCTCTTTGTAATTTTTTGCTACTTCATTTTGCGTACTATCCTTGTGACCGGCAACTTTCATTGATGTCGAAAGGCAGCAAAGATTAAGGAAGACGTCAAGAATGATCTCGTGAAACTCAGGGATGATCTTACACAGAAAATGAAAATGTCGTGCGAATCGTTTGAGAGGGACCTCAGAAATGAAATGCGTGAATATTGAACTGAGCAACGCAGCGTTGCGCAGAACCACGAGTTCGCTCATTAAACCATAGAAGACCAGAAAAGCCAACTCGCCGCAGCAGTAGCAAAAAATACTGAATTAACCAATAGTAACAAAGAACTGCAGGCAAAATGCCAGACACTTGAGAATCATACAGACTATCTGGAGAAACGCCTGGTTCACTTGAACAGTATTCGAGAAACTATAATATTGAAATTCAAGGCGTCCGAAAAGAAGAAAATGAAAACGTTCTGAGCGTCCTCTCAAAGATTAGGTGAGGCTATTAACGAGCCTGTTAAAGAATCTGACATAGAAGTATGCCATCGCATTCCAACCCGCAATCCTGGTCGAAGCAACATTATAGTCCAGTTCAAGTCTAGGCCAAAGCGAGATCTGATTCTAAAGAAAGCAAAGAAGATGCGCATCCGCCACGATGGTATCGGACTTTAAGACGATGCGCAGATATACGTTAATGAGCACCTCTGCTCTGCTCGGAAGCGCCTGCTTGGCATGGCGGTGAAGCGCAAGCATGCGAAGCACTGGAAATCTGTTTGGTCTTTCAATGGGAAAATATTAATAAATAAGCATATATGCTTATATAAAGCATAAAGGGAACTTCTATTTACAGACTCCCAAAGCGTTGTAAAAGCCTTGAAGTCATTCTATAAACACAAAAATACTGTACTCATTGAGCTCCATTCCGTTCTATCAAGAGCGTGTATATCTAACCAGCATGTCATTATATGCTGGGTGAGTGGCCATAGAGGCACTGAGGGGAATATGCTAGCAGACCAAATGGCCACATCAGCTACATCGCACGCTATTAACCCTACAGCTGCTGTTCCTGCAACAGATTTGAAGCCTTTCTTCCGAAATAAACTGCGAAGCCGCTGGCAGCGCGTGTGGGACGCTGCAAGAAATAATAAGCTTCACTTGATTAAGCCACGTAACACGACGAACTGCTGTCCTATTCTTCGTCTCCGAATAGGACACACATATGGCACCCAGCTTTTTTTTTTTTTTTTTTTTGCTGACTGGCGATGAACCACCAACCTGTGGTAGATGTGGTGAGAGACTGACTGTCCTCTTGGTGTGTCAGGAAGCCAAAACAGAGCGAAACATTTTCCTCTAGCAAACCGCTATCATGTCCCTCTTCATCCCATTATGTTTTTGGCGAAGAACCACTTTTTAACACCAAAGCAGTCCTAGGTTTCTTGAATGACGTCATATTACATGCAATTGGCCCGATAATTTCAGAGCACATCCTCTCGCCAGAGGATGCTGCTGCTATAGGGCTTAATATAGCACATGCCTCCAGGCACTTGTGTTTCAAGGCTCTGGTTACGCAGTAGTGCTTCTAGCCCATTTTTTCCATCTGACATGTTTTGTATATTGTATCATTCTTTCGCAGTGCATTTTCATGTTCACAGTACACGACATTAGTCATTACCATAAACTTATTACATGTAGACTTTACGTACTTTACAGCGGCTATTTTTAGGCCCCTTACAGCCACGCCACATCTCCTTCTCAGCATTCATCACTCCACTGCGAACTGACTAACACTGGTATGGTGCTCTTTGGCCGTACCTGGCCCTTGCACCACTAAACAACACACATTCATTCATTCATTCATTCATTCATTCATTCATTCATTCATTCATTCATTCATTCATTGAGGCAGAGCAAGCTTGGCTGCATAGAATTTTTATGAATATGAGCCAGAGCCATCTCGGCTAGCAGAATTTTGGTGAATATGAGTTGAAGCAAGCTCGGCTGAGCAGACTTTTGATGAATATGAGTCAGAGCAAGCTCGGCTGCGCAGAATTTTGGTTAATGTGAGTCGGACCAAGCTCGACTGACTCGAATATTTGTGAATATGAGCGGCAGCAAGATCGGCTGAATCTGAGTCCCCGTGAGCTATGTTCAGCAGACTTTTGGCGAGTCTGCACAAACATGCCATTAAATCACACCACGGAATAAATCAGTAAATACCTGCATCTCAGAATCTAACAAAAAGAAGATTGAGATACACAAATGCCATAATGTCTGCGCATATCTTGCCCATTGAATTATACTTTAATAATAGATTCAGTAAGGACAGGATGCGATTATATCAGTTTATGAAGTGATGCGTGTAACGCATGATGATCAACTTTGCTTCTCGCTGGTCACGACCTATGCCTTGTGATATGTCTGCCCACTTGATTAGCTGTGCATGAAAAGAGTCATCAGCACTTGAAAGGGTGCTATCATTCGCAGGAAGGGATGCAACCAGCTGACTTCACTGCACGTTCTTAATTTGCCTTTATTTAATGCGTTATTATCTACTATTGTAAAAGCAAGGTGTTTGCCTGCTTTCCACATTGCTGCATGTGTTTTAAAGGAGGGACAAAGAGAGAGAAGCAAACAAATTATATTTATGGTGAAGCAGTTTCTTAGAATACTGCAATGTGTTACGACCAGCATAAACAAAAGAAATTCAATCTGCTGAAGTGCACTATGTAATTACATTTTAGAGTGTGGGTTCATACAGGTGCAGTAAGGATACAAAGTCTGTAACACATGGAAGGTTTATTCATTTCTGCGCAGGAGAAAAATGATACATCAGAAAAAAAGAGAGATAACTGTTTAAGTGATGCTTATCGTGCATTAACGTTTAGAAAACAAATTGACGACGGTGTTTATTCTTAGTCGAAGTGTTGAATGTTTCCCCTTTCCTCATATTTTCATTTCCTCTATTCCCTCCTCCTGAAACAGTAGGCAGGCGTTGTGCCCGCTCCCTGGCAGTTGTCAGCTTGCTCCCTCCCTATTTCCTTCGTGTCCTTGCGCTATATGTGTAGAAATCAAATAATAATAATAATAATACGCTATTGTGGAAAATTCATTACGATATATAGTCTGCACGTTCACTTTGCGAGCTTGATAAGCAGTAGCGTATCGCAACGTAAGTAACAGAACCTTGAAACCGTTCTCTTTACGTGCAAGGAATCTTAGTGAGCAAATGGGTGTTCCAGTGCTTGAACATCGTCCTACGGCTCCAGCGAAACTGTTACCGCCGTGGCAGTGGCAGATCATAGAGTGTGACACATCGTTTGTAGAGGTCACGAAACACGCTCCAGAGGCACACATTAAAATGCATTTCCTAGAGCTTCAGTCCAAGTACTCGTGCACAGAATTTTACAGAGACGCCTCTAGGTCACATGCCGGGGTGTCTTATGCAGCCGTCGGCCCATCCTTCTCGGAATCCGGTGTACTCCATCCGGAAACAAGTATATTTACGGCAGAGGCCTATGCACTATTGTCGGCTGTGAATCATATAAGGAAAACAAAACTTCAAAAAAGCAGTTATATTTACAGACTCCCTCAGCGTTGTGAAAGCACTGATGTCACTCTGCAGACACAAAAATCCTGTACTCATTGAGCTCCTACCACTCTATGCAGAGCATATATATCAAACCAGCATGTCATTATAGGCTGGGTGCCGGGCCATAGAGGCATTGAGGGTAATGTGCGAGCAGACCAAATGGCCACATCACCTACATCGCACGCTACCAATCATACAGTAGCTGTTCCTGCAACAGACTTGAAACATTTCTTGCGCAAGAAACTGCGAAGCCACTGGCAACGCTTGTGGGACGCTGAAACAAATAATAAACTTCACTTGATTAAACCACAGTTAGGTTTGTGGCCCCCCGTAACGAGAACACGACGAACTGATGTCCTACTTACATTTGGCACCCACAGTTTTTTGCTGACTGGCGATGAACCACCAACCTGTGATAGATGTGGTGAGAGGCTGACCGTCCTCCACGTCCTGCTGGAGTGTCGGGAAGCCGAAAGAGAGAGAAAGAAAGTTTTTCCTCTAGCATACCGCTATTGTGTTCCTCTCCATGCTGCTATGTTTTTTTTGGTGAAGAGCCGCTTTTTAACAATAAAGCTGTCCTAGGCTTCTTGAACGATGTGGTCCTGCATCTTACTAGTCCAATAATTTCGTAGCGCATCCTCTCTCTAGAGGATGCCGCTGTGATAGAAGTTCAGTATAGCGCATGTCTCCAGGCGCTTGCACTTGAAGGGCTCTTTTAAGGCAGTAGTGCTTTTTGAAAACTTTCGCCTCTGACATATTTTAGAATACCATCATTCTTTTACAATGCATATCTCGTGCCCATAGCACACTTCATTAGTCATTGCCATAATCTTATCACCTATAGATTTTACACACTTCACAGTGTCTATTTTTAGGCCCCTTTACAGCCATGCCACATGTGTTTTATTCACACCTTATAATTCACTATTCATACCACTGACAAGCCATTATCATCGCCTTGGCGCTCTTTGGCCACATCTGGCCCTTGCGCCAATAAACTCCAACACTCATCATCAAATCAGCACATCTTTTCCCTTGGGTATCACTGATTATGATTATGATGATTATGATTAGCTATTGGCATCCCCTTTGACACAGGGCGGGGAGAAATCGTCACCTAGCCTGCTTGCGTTACTCGGGTATGCTATCAATGATTTTCCTTCTAGCATTCTTGTGAGAACCTATTACGCACCAGTTGAGAAGTGGTGTCCCGATCTTAGATTATGTCAGCGAGTAGCTTTGCAGACCCAAAAATTGTTCACACCCATTCATACTAGCAGCAGTGCAGGACGCCGTGGAAGGAGCCCGCAATTGGAGCCCGCCACTATATTTTAACAGCGCTGAGAAATTTATTCCGGTCCCCATAAGTAGACATCGACATGAAAAATAGTGTCGCCATCATAATAGAAAGGAAACAGCACTGAACGAAGATCGAAAGCATTCCAAGTAAGCCTGGCTGGTGTACCGTTTTCTTTTAAATTTAGCTTACAAATCGGGTAGTTCGTACAGTTGTTTTGAAAGAACAACAATAAGTTTGGCATCTCCTTAAACTTAGTTTCCTTCAATCAAAGCTTAGTAAGATGCTAATGAAAGCCCAAGAATGCTTTTTGCAAGTGATTACTCAAATGATTGTGAGCAATAACGCAAGAACGGTGCCATCACTCCCCTCGTCCTCTTCATACAAGACACTGAACTATTTTCGCACATGGGAGGCGTTCTTACATATTTATTTAGCTGCCTCAGTTTTAATGAGGAATTATAAACCTTGGTGACCTCTATTAAGCCATCGAGCGCCCAAAGTGGTGCGGCCTAAATGGTAGCAATATGCGCAGTTATGGGCGTAAAATTCTAATGCCTCCTTGAATTCTTAACGGTAGTCAAAATAAATGCCACAGCCACGGTATCAAACTCAATGCAGAAAAATACAAATTGTACCTTCCGACGTATGAGTATTCTGCGTAAATGAAAGCTATCACTTTTCTACAAATCTAGGCAGTCAACAGGAAGAAGAGTTCTCCGTTGAACGACACGTGGGCGATCGATGAAACTGCAGCTTAAGCTAACCGTAGCCTGCGTCTGTTGCTACTAAAAAAAACTATGATCTGCAAAAGACTTTGACCAGGCGAATCACTACTCCCGGCAGCTGCATGAAATATACTGCGAATGAAAAAAAAATATCAGCTGCTTTGTTGAGCGTATCCTGAGTTCACTGTGGGCCATTCGCAGTTCATCCACACTAAGTTCAACCTTTCTCTCTGTGCACGTGGGCCTCAGCCGGCGTTCCTGTCGCCATGATTCAATGTGACTCTCTTATTTTTTTTTATGGTATTAGGGCGAATTGTTCGTGGTAAGGAAGCAGCTATAACCGCATAGAAGTTGGCTCGTTGCCTTATAAATCCGGTCCACTGCTCTATAAAAGAAAGGCGCATCCGTCTGCTGTGTCACTAAGTCAGTCTTTTACTCGGCGGATATGATTTCCATTGGGCTCCTCAGCATTGCCGCCTTACTTCACGTGGCGGCCTGCTCTCTTCAGATGCCTTCTCTGACCCTTTGTCCCGGTGAGGATATAACTAATGACTTTGGATTATTGACACGCACAATTATACTTAAACGTTAGGTCCGAAGTAGTATCAATGTATAGCTTTAAAGACCATACGTTCAGAAAGTCATGCTGGCGCATTTTGATGAGTGTGGGGAATGTCACGTCCCATTATTAACCTCCGTGATTAACCTCCCCAGTAGCTTGGGAGGGTGCCGGTCTAAGATTACGCAGGCTACTGCCTGAAACTTTTTTTCTTTTCATTCAAAGAAAATTTGCGTCTGCGTGCATCAAACCTTTTTGGGGATAAACGCACCTAGGGTATATGAAATGCATTTGTGGGCACATATTTTACCCTTTCATTTGTACCAGAGTATAAGTGGCAGTAATTATAATCACATATTATACATTAATCTACCAAACCATTACCATGAAGTAATGTCACGGTCAGGCGTCCCTTAGCTGATTGTTCCATTTTAAACTATTCACATTCCCGTATCTCCGTGACCTCTTCCCTTTGTTTCAGAAATGCATATCAGAACTGTGTCATAGAACAAACAGTGCAAAGCAGTAAATATGCTATAGAAAGCATGAATAGGCAAGAAAAGAACTGCTTACTCAGTTCTACTGCACCAGCAATATAAGATCAAAAATTGAACGTCAGTCACACTTTTTAACAACCATGCCGCTATATTAAACTTTCAGTTGCAAAGTATTCCATATTTCCTTCATTAGCTCGGTTAATGTTTTGCGATTGAAATGCTTGAAAGCAATGAACTTACTAAAGATCCTTTCCCATCAGTCATGGGGTACAGACCGTGACTGTCTACTGAACCATCTAATAGCGTTGTCCTGTCACGTATTTACTATGGCTCGGTAGTGTACGAATCAGCGTCAAAGTCTGCGCTAAAGATACTTGACCCACTGTACCACCTTGGGCTCCGTCTGGCCACTGGTGCTTTCAGAACTAGCCCAATAGCCAGCCTGTATGTTGAGGCTAACAGATGGTCACTGGAACGGCGAAGGCAGTGCACAAGCTTAGTGTATGCCACTAAGGTGCTCTCTCATGCAGAGCATCCATCAGGTGAACTCTTGCGGGACACAACCAACACCCAGTTGTTCTTGAGGCGACCATCAGCAACGCCACCATATCCCATTAGAGTCGCGTCACACATTGAAAGCCTGCACATACCGGTCTCCAACCTCCAGGTGGTGTCCCATAAAGACGCCATTGCGCCATGGGAAATACACGCCGTTAACTGTGATATGTCATTTATTGAGGTGGGCAAACATGGGCATCCGCTCGCAATAAATTATCACTTTATGTACTTGCAGGCAAAATACAGGTGTGCCGAGTATTACACTGATGCCTCTAAATCCTCAGCTGTCGCATGTGCCGCACATGGCCCTCAATTCTCCGAATCGAAAACAATGAACGAAAATACAAGCATATTTACTGCAGAATGCTGTGGCATCCTCCTGGCCGTAAAGCACATCCTACAGAAGAAACAACCAGCCTCCATCATATATACAGACTCCCTCAGTGCGGTGACTGCGTTGTCATCCGGTAAAAAGCATAAAAATCCAGTGACTAATTTCCTTCTAAAATGTCTCATGTCGGCTCACAAATCCAAACTTAAAATCACACTATGCTGGGTACCGGGGCACTGCAACATAGATGGCAATGAGGTAGCTGACAGACTTGCGCAGTCAGCTGCTCTCCGTAATTCTATTGACATAGATAATGTACCCTATGAGGACCTTAGGCCACTCATTAGAAACAGAATCCGTAGGCAATGGCAAGAAGAATGGGATGCAGCAATTGAAAACAAACTGCACACAATAAAACCCATAATAGGAAGATATGCTACCGAGAAACGCGACAGATACAAAGAGGTTGCACTATGCAGGCTTAGAATAGGACACACACATGCAACACATTCACATCTGTTAAACAGATTCTCCAGCTCCGCACTGTCCAAAATGTGGTGATCGACTGTCCGTCATTCATGTTCTAATCATGTGCAAGAGACTAGAACCAGAAAGGAGACGTCACTTCCCAGAACTATACAGAAATCAGATACCTCCGCACCCGTCCTTCTTTCTCGGCGACTACCAAATGTTTTCACGAAAAAGTTTTAAGTTTTTAGCGAGTGTAGGCTTCCTACGTGCAATTTCATATTACCATTGAACTCAGCCTTGTCTCATTCCCGAGGAAATGGCTGAGATTTTTCATCTCACATGTCAGGCGCTCTGCACTCCTTGCCCTGACAAGGACTTGCTGAGGCTGCGTGACCTTGTAAATGTCATACGCTTTGCCCATAATCATTAAATGTAATCATTACACAATTATTTTAGGCCCTATACACCACTGTTTCTTATCCTTCTCTTTTACTGCTTACTAACCTGAGTCGACCATCAACCTTGTGTTTGGCGCTCTTTGGCCACAGTTGCCCTTGCGCCATAAAAATCTACCACTAACTAAGCTCGGTTAATGTTACAAGCTGTCACACCCTGGCCCGTGCCCGGCAATATTTTCCTCGTGCTTTGCTTCGTTGCATGTATTTTTATTTATTTCATACCCACCTGGGTTATTGTTGTGAAATATGGGGCCTAACATATAAAGCTTACTTAACACCTATACTGCACTTGCAAAAGCGCGCCCTAAGAATAATAACATTTTCTTCTGTTCATCACCCTAGTAGCATTCTGTTTATTGACCTTCGTATCCTTTCTTTCACCGCTTTAATAAATTGTAAGATCACATGTTTAGTTGATAAAATACTAAACACCAACTTCCCCTTACCCCACACCATATTTAACTTTCCACGTGCATACACCAGACAAGCAACTAACTTTACCTTAAACCTTCGTTATTGCAGCAATATGTATATACGGTGAACGATTATGGGAGTTTTTTGGCGCTATAACATGGAACACTGTGCCAGTGAAAATAAAAGTAACCAGAAACTTTGACCTTGCTTGTAAACGCTTCTTGTGTAGACAAACGTAATAACACGCCCTAAAAATAGTACTTGTACATGCAAGCAATGTTATTATTCACTGAGAAAATATGTGCGCGGTTGACCTATATATGTTATTTCTGTACTGAACCAGGTGCTAGCCACATAGGCTATTAGTCCAACTATTTTGTGCGCATTCTTTGAATTGTATAAATAAAGCTCATTTTGATTGATTGATCATGTACAACGCAGGCCTACGCCCATTAGATTCTATACTAACTAAACGGGCAATGCTAGAACATAACGCAAAATGACCGGAGAAAAAGAAGAGCAACTGTAGTACAGGACTTGCGACAACCCGATTTCTAAACCTTCACTCTTCAAACCAGCCGTCACTTAGACGGTCATCTTTTCTTGAATCTTTACAACTTGCCGTAACAACGACAAAACTCTCCTATTTTTGTGAACATTCGTGAGAGGCGAGACCCCTGACGAGGACCGCAAGAAACAAAGCAATTTGCTAGGGATAATAACGTATGTGCCGTGTGCAGAGCCTCATGGCATTCAGCACCACTTTCGCGACTCTACCGTCACCATCGCGGTCAAATGTTTAGAAATTCCTCATCAATTTCACAAATTCTTGTTAGTGTTCAACTTCTTCTTCAGCTTACTTTCTCAACCTTTCTTTCCGGCGTAATGCGGTCCTCTAGCTAAATTAATTAGGCATTTCGAGTGTGCACTGGGCGACTTGACGTGCTCTGCTAGGTTGCATAGGTTTAACAGATTAACCTGATTGGAACTCTTAAAAAGCAAAACCTAGACTTCTTACTTTAGTGTGTCCCACTTTTTAAAGTGAATAGGTTTCATTGCCCCTTTCACTCATTTTCGTGGTTAGTCAGCGGTCCGTGGTCCATGGTCACTGGTCGGACTTGCGTTAAGGTCAAGGAGGTGATAAGGAGTAGGTGGAAAGGTCGCATGCTCTCGTACCCCCCAGTGGAAGGGTGCGTTCGCCTGCGAACACTTACTATACAGCTCTTTGATACACCCGTGATATTGTGCATGAGCACTTATGTCCCTGAACGTTTAGATGTGCTAGTTGAGTGTTCGACAACCAATCTTTAATGCGATTGCACGTTCGTTCGTTCAGGCTACTCCTTTACAATGACAATCATCGTCCATGGTTTCTGCACAAAGCTTTGTTCCACGTACAACCTTTGTCGTAAGTGTGCCGAATACAGCGTGCCGCAAGAAAATAGACGTTCCTTGACACCGTCGAAAGCTCTTATAGTATGCACGGCACTCTGAACATCAGGAAGATGATATTCACTATCTCTTTCAACCTCTTTCCCTTTCGGGTGAAGCCCACAGTTTTACATTGGGAAGTTTCACCTCGGGATCGCCAACCTAAATGCATGAGTATTGATTGAGTATTGTTTTTCTCGGCATTCACTGCACCGTATTTCATGAGATACGTGGTAATTAAACGAAAAAAATAATAATATCCACGCTCTGTAGCAAGCGATTTTTTCTTGGGCCGTAAACGTTTTAACGAAAATTGTTTGAAATCGACCAATCTAGGAAGCTATAAGCATTCGGCTTACAACTCCTGATTTGCAATACAAAGTGATATCACAATTTTGTAAAGGTCACCTATATGACACACCCAAAGTGGACAAAGCTGATGTGTGAACTTATGAGTCTACTCACTGGACTGAGCCACCCGCTACTATAAGTATGAGGGGCGAGTCAAAGTGCGTGATCCTGTCAAGTCTGACCGTGGAGAGTTAGAATGGGCCGAAATGTGCGTGAGTGTAAGTCGGAGTGAGTTTAAATAAGCCTCAATCAAGTATAATTTTCCTAAGTACACAAGACTGTATGCGAGGAAGAGTACACATGAACATCAGTGAATCTGTCTGAGTGTGTATCCACGAGCGAAATCGGGCCCACGATTCCTTGAGCACGAGTGAGTTGGTGATACCATGAATCTTAGTGAGCCTTAGTGAGAAAAAGTCCGTGAGCTTCACTGAACCTACCCGAGTTCTTTCAGTGAGTCTACGTCCGATTGCGTCGATGTGGTAATAGTTTGCTGTTGAGTTTGAGTCTGACAAAGTCCCACTGATTCTGATTTTATTGAGGTTGAGTGAGCCCTGAACAAAATGCATATATTGTGGTATAGTCTGAGTGAGGCTTTGCTTATGTGGCCGAACATTGGCAGCGGGCGCCATGCCTGCGAATTATATCGCGAAGCTGCTGCTTAACTGTCACTTTGTCATGACGGTGATTAATTAGATTGTGGCACAATGGCGAGTCACAAAACGAGCTGTTTAATGGGCGAATTTGTACCCACAAAAACAACCTACACTCGGGCAAAACGACAGTGACCACCACGTGGGTGGATCGTCGAAATCTGATGTGAGGGTCAGGCGCGCTGTTTATTTATACATGACCTGGCAAAGGTACAACACTATTCGCGTAATGTATAGAATCTGATTACACAAAGTTCTGCGATAGCATACATAGTCAATGCAGGCGCGCCTCGCGCCAAGCGATAGCTGTAGCTGTTGTTAATAAGTGAAGGAGAAGTCGCCTTGAAAATGATGTTTTTACGGCCGCTGTAGAGCACAGAGTCTGTGCATCATATGCGGCCTTCCGGTAACAGCAAAACGTCTATTGAGTCTACGTATTCTGCTCAAAATAATTTGTGGCAGAAACAAACCGTTTTGGTTGGCAGGAGTAGGCACTTGATAGGTTTAACGTTGCAGGGGACTCTTCTGTCTAGGCTGATGTGCACTTTCGCATCAACACAATATCTGGCCGCACTGGCGCGTGTTTGGCCAACACTTAACAGCGAGCCCGGATTGATTATTTTGCAGGTGAACATGATCCGACCATACACATCACGAACATCACCCTCACGAACGCGAAACTTGGCGAGAAGATGAATATCGACGCAGCCTTCTACATCACGGAACAACTCGACTCTGACCCTGTCCTTTACGTGTCCTTCGCACGGCCCAATGGGACAGAACTTTGGTGCCCCGATTACATATCTCAGTGGTAAGAAAGCTTTGTAACTTGTGTGTATTCGAGACGTGTGTATTCGATTCGATGCGGGCTTGTTTGTATAACATCTTGCCGCCCGCCAACGTAGCTCTAGCAAGTAAATGACATGAGAAGAACACGGTGACCACACAGACACAGCACATGAACACACAGACATGGCACTGTGTCTGTGTTCACGTGCTTTTCTCGTACCTTCGTCATGCTCGCGCTGCACTGGCATTCCAGGTAGTGTTTTGACGATGTCGCTAGCGGTCGTTGAGCCGACACTATTTGGCGTGCCGAGCATGGCGTTAAAAAGTGGAAGTAAAAAATCTCATAACCAACAAGTATACGAAACTCTCATTAATTTGACATGGTTGAGCAGTGACGGAAATTTTAAATTTCTTTCTATCGAAACACTATCACTCCCCGCGTGGAGGTTTTTGTGAATAAACAAGTGCTGCATTCCAGGTTCAATTTCTTGCGCAATCTTGTTCTGCGCTCAAGTCTACCGTTTAAAATAAGTAATGAAGAAAGAAAGAACAGGAGCGAACTAATCTTCCGAATCTGCAATCTGGTGATTCCACGGAGTGACTCCGCAGTTACGCCGCGCAGAGAATATATGCGCATTGTGCATTCTTCATAAAAACATATCGTCGTAGGACAGGTACGGCGGCGAACCAGTGAGAGAATGCTGACTCACGGCAGGTGCCGCCGGCGCTGTGCCACGAAGTGAGAAGAAACGAGTTCAATTCAAATCACTCTTTATCTTCGTTCTTTTGAAATAAATATTGAATGACTGTGAAATACAGTTAACTGCATAGAGTTGCAGAGATGTTTCCAAGTAATTGGCCACAAATATGCGTACATTTGTGCCTGTCAAATCAAATGCGATGGGATGTGATTTCTAACACGAACACGTTACTAACTGTATGCGAACAAGCACATCCCCGCTTAATTTTACGAAGAAACTATGCTCTCCTGCACAAACGCCGGTACGGTGCTGCCGCCAGTGAAGGACGCTACCAACTAGAGCCACGGCCTGCGACATCAGGCGTCGCGCGGAAACAGGGCACGCAGCTGAATCTCTGAGGCCACATTATAGTTCATAAGGTGTTGAGGAAATCCACCAGACGTCAGCAGTGTACAACCTAGCTTGTTATGGTTGCCTCTGTGCGTCGTGTCCAGGGTGGCTGCGTTCAAATTTTATCCAACTCAGCTGCCTGCAGAGTCGCTGTTTTCTAAGGCCGTAATTTTCATGAACATTTCAACGCTCCAGTTTCACCCGTCCTTCCGTACGTCGTCCTCTTTAGACAGTGTTAGGCAGGTGTCACCGGAAAGAAGAACAGGTACGTTGGTTAGAACATCAATACAAACATATTGAAAAGCCACGAGGGCAATAAAGCGTAGCGTGAGGTCGACAACCAAAGGATCCATGAGTGGACGTTCTGCGACTTTCTCAGCACGCCTGCACGCGTATCGCTGCCGAAACAGGCGTTCCACTTTTGTTTGGCGGTCGACTAATGCAGGCAATGTCGACATATGTCGTAGCCTCCGGCATGGTCCTAAACTAAAAAAAACAATTACGGAATTTTTTGGGTTAAGTTTCAAAACGTTATAACTTGTAAGTACCATGGACTATGCTTTTTTCACTTTCTCAGCTTTCTAGAACGAGAGGCCAACTTTACTGCACAGGAACTGTAGAATGTGCTTCCATGTGTGCTTAAATCCACCTCATCCTAATCATCGTATTCATTTATTTATCAACTCGAACATTATTTCCTGTCTGTATAATGTGCTGTTTCGCTACTTCAAAGTAGGAAATTTCGGTTGAATATTATTCACAGTGTTGTGTTCTGTTTCGTATCAGCTTTTACATGCACTGGCCACGCGTAATATTGACTGCATTTGTTTGCATTCATCGTTTTTTATCTTTATTTTTTTGTTTAGTTAGCTGCTTCTGTATTTGCTTTCTTTCTTTGTTAAACGGTGCCGTTACAGTCTTTGATTTCGGGACCCATGTGCATTATGTGCATCTAACAAATTCTACCTTGCATGAATATTAAACAGAAAGTGAAAATGAAACGAGTCGCTGCTTCACAGAATACAAGCGGTGCATTCCTTCTGTGCACGATTTCTTTAAAATTTACCAGAAGGATCATGAAAACCTAGAAACGACTTGCTGCAATCTCACTAGAAACGTGATTGTATAGGTAAGCACACCTGTTGATCTCTTCTTTTACGCCGCCAATCTACAGCGAACTGAAGCTATGCAACGGGACGAAAATCGACGAACTTCAACTTAACAGGGAGTGGCACAACAAATGTCCCATTCAACCGGGCGCCTACACCGCTCACGCTTCTGTTCGTCTGCTCGACATCAGTAGTTCTGAGGAGTTCATAGGGGTAAGCTGCAAAACTGTTTTGAGCAAATGTGTTTTTTTTGCCAATTTCATTTCACCATCCGCCTATTTCATGTCCACTGCTGGACTAACACCTTTCCCATCAATCTCCAGTTATTCAAGGATTGCTCCCGCTAACCTCATATTATGTCGGCCAATCCAACCCATCTACTTCTCTGCTGTCCCCGACTGCGGTGCCCTTCGCTTGGCACTCATTTTGTAACCTTTAACAGACCATCCGTTATCGGTCCAACGTGTTACATGGCCTGCCCAATCACATTTATATCTCTTAATCTCAACTAGGCCATCGGCTTCCCCCGTTTTTACTTTATGAGATAGAAAGACAACGGTGTGGATTAGTGTTACGTCTATAATTTTTTGTTGCATCACTTGTGGCGCTGTACTTGACTTTCATTTCGTTTCCCTTTTATAAATTGATGCATATTATTTCAAAATTAACGCTCATCTCTAAATATACAGCTCCGTTAAACATGAACATATCTGGTCTCCTTGCGCCTGACGTTTCCTGCATTGTATTTTAGCTTTCATTCCCTTTTTATCTCATTCGCAGGCACATACACACACACACACACACACACGTGTGTATGAGTGCGTGCGTGAGCGTTACATATCAGAGATCTTACCGCGTTAATTGACCATGTGACTACGGTCACATTGACATGTTGCAATCTCATTGTCTTTCTTTTTATCTATTCAGGATGGCAACGTCGTGGTCACATTCAACATCGAAAACGGCGGGGTAATGGCTGACTGCGTGTCTTTTACCGTCTTTGTCGAAGAATAAATGAGCCTGCGGGTACCCACTCAGCAACAGTATCAAGATTTGTTGTCTGCGTCAGCCATGCAAGATCCATGACTCACCTACGTATATCAGGCCACTTTCCTCATCACCATGCATTAACGCATTACAACACACTTCTCAAGCAGCACTGCAACTGGGGCACATGTTAGACCCAGGTTGAAGCAAGGTTGTGCACTGTAAGGCTTATGTTCTCTTAGGTTGAATCTGCATAGGTCCACCTTTCTGTCTGTGAGGGTTAATTTAGCTGGCGAATTGCCATAGAATAGTCATATAATTTGTCTTGCAATAGAACGTCTGGGTTAGCACTTACTCTGGTTCTGTCATCTTCACTGGAGCCTCGATGAAGTCTGTATTTTCTTATTAAGTACAGTGCAAACCGCTGAATTTTCTTCGGCAGAGTGGCTCTCTTCTCGCGCTGTTTGCGCAAAAGCACGAAAGAAAACATTTGTCAAAAACACGTCTAATGCAGCGACTTTGTTTAGTTACGCATATTAAAATTTTCGACTGATGTTAATCCTTGCAAGTAAACACTGCGAGAAATCTTTCGTATCAATAATCAGGTAAAAATCATGAGCCATTCTACTCTGTGAAGGTGTATGACCAGCGAAGCATTCTCACATGAATGCAGCAAGAATGCAGCATAAATGGTGTGTACTTCATGTAAGAATAAGCTCTTGCCCAGGATAAGATAATACTCATATTTTAAGGCTATTCATTTTCGGTATTCGTCAGTCGTCCGAGTGCAACTACGCCTACGTTATAACCTGCACCGGCCGACCATGAACGGTATATGAAAAGAAACACTATAATTACCCAGCGAAAAAAATTCCTGTTATATACCGGTCCTGCATTGTTATACGAATGCAAAAACAGGGCTGGCAAGAGTAACCCGGGGTGCTATGCGGGAAGGCCCGAGTTTGGCAACGTTAGGGATCTCCGCGAGCTCTGGCGACACCCTCAAATGAATGAGCTAATGATATTAAGACATAAAATTCAACTCTTGGCAAGCCTCCAGTTTCATTGGCTTATCTAGATTCACTGTTGGTTTATCATCGCTTGGACGTTATGAGATGGCTTGCCGAAAAAGGAAGAGTCGCGTGGTTCAAATGCCCGAGGACTCTTTCATTTGTTGATTGTTCCACCTAGTGCGCTACCTGTGCAAGTGAGTTATGGAAAAAATTTCACTGACAATTACGATACTCCCTAATGCGAAATTTGAGCGCAGCTGTATGCGTGTTTTCATTTCGCGATATATCGAGGTATCGCACCAATCCCCACACCGACTGACCGAGCCACGACGCGCGGTGGTACATATAGACCGGCCACACAGTTGCCGCTTCCGGGCAAATGCAGCTTGTGCAATCGTAATTTTTACCGGGAAGCGCTTGCGGCGAACGCAATGCGCCAAGGCCAGCTTTCTGGTTCTTTTTCCCCCGCACGGCCAGTGCCGCAGCTGCAACGGATGCGCGGACGTGAGCGCCACCTGGGGGAACTTCAAGTTGGCTTCCTCCGTTTTCCTCCTCATGCTTCAGCGGCACCCTCCGCCTCCAATTTCCTCCTCACCCTCTATTCGATCTCGCCGTATTTCATCTGCCGCTGCGCTCCGCCTTCGCTCTTTCATCTTTCGCTGTAGTCGTTCGCTCGGTTACGCCACCGAGGCACGGCGACGCTCAACGCAGAAACGGGCGCCTGAGAGAGGCGCTGTAAAAATGTTACCTCGTATTAACGTATTCTAAAGAAAGGAAATGATTGGCGCGAGAATACCCTACAGCTGCGCTGTTGACATTCGACGGTGGATAGACAGATAATTTCCGACAGAGGAGACACGCCCTTGACTACCCCAGAAAGGTGTGGCAAGCGGCTTGCGCCGAGTGTGCGGATGAATAGCGGGACCGTCACAGTATTGTGATATTGCGGTATGACGTTGATAACAATAGGCGGCACTGTCGCGTAAAATTGCTCAGTCTTCTGTGTCTGAAACGAGGAAGCGGCGTGCGCAGGGTGCACTCGTGTTGACGGGGCTCTACCTCGACATTTTATTGTCTCCTGCTTTCTCTCGTCCTCCGCTTTGTTCACTGAGTGTCATCGAGAAAACTTGGACGAGCGAGAAACTAGGGCCAAACTGCCTATAGCACCGTTCGTGAAGCTACGAAGCTGTCCTCAGTTATAGCAGCTGCAAGTGAGGCCACACCTACGACAGGCTTATGAAGCAATGATATGCGCGGGCTACGACGGCACCCTATGGAGTAATCACTGTCGAAAGCTGCAAAATAGGCGCCGGCGCGCTGAGCGACGTTTCGCAGCTGCGTCTATAAATCACGAACCGGATACTCGCGGTTTCCAGAACATTCGCACCTATAGTGACACTGCACGCCAAAGTTACGAGTAATCAAGGTATGTAGTTCCTTCTCGCAACAAGGTATCCTCGGCTTTGAAGATCATCTTCCGCCAACCATCTAATGGCCAGCACCCGTGTGTTACAGCAGTGATGTGGCAAAATACAATAATGGAACAGACAGAACATTTAGTCTAAACTACAACCAAATAAACGGCATTCAACAGGCTTTTTTGGGTCTCTGAAATGAATGTACAGCTTCGAGGGTTTACGGTAGCGCGATTAAAAGACAGGACAAAAGACGACCCACAGGGGCAAACAGGGCGCTAACTTCCAACAATGTTTATTATCGAAGACCAGTTCGCACTTATAAACCAAGCCATTATGATTCACAGCCACGTGAACACTTAGACATTCAAAGCGAGAAAATTTTTATACAGTGATATGCTAAGGCATGCGCAAAATTTTCAATTCTTTATCAGAGAGAGCCAATGACGGTTTATTCATACAGGATTCTCCAAAGGCATCAATCTGTTCAGCTTCTACTATAAGTCTAGTAAATTTGCACTTACTTCTACCAGTAATGGTTGTTGACTCATAGAGAGGGGAGTAATGATGTTGCTTACAATGAAGGGAGAGCAACCCATCTGATGCAACTTTGTCGACTTTCTTTTTGTGTTCTCGGAAGCTATCATTAATGCATCTGCCCGTCTGCCCGATGTAATACTTTCCGCACGATGTGCAAGACTTCGATTATATATCGCATACCCATATCGTGCGGAAAGTATTACATCGGTATTACAGGTTTAAGTGTTCGCGTGACTGTGACTCGTGATAGCTTTGTGTTTTAGTACGAACTGGTCTTCGATAATAAACATTGTTGGAATTTAGCGCTGTGTGTTTCCCTGTGTTTCTTCTTTTGTCCTTTCTTTTATTCGCGCTACCGTAAACCCTGCAAGATGTGTTACCAACAAGCCCACATTGCAACCCTCGTGAATGTAGAGCCTCCCGACTTTTTAGCTATATCGCGCGAGCGTCCATCACGCGTCATTTTAGCGCCTTTAAGCAGCGATAATCAGCGCGACCGGCAAAAGTACTCTCAAGTACACTAAGCACTCTCCTGTGCAAGAGACGTCTAATGCGATGTTCCCTTCAGGACGACGTACGACCATATTTGTTCTAGCGCGATATAGCTAAAAATGCGGGAGGCTGTACTCCAGGATTTTGACGTGGAGCAAATGACAGAAAATGCGGCACATGCAAAATATAACAAAGTGTCGGTACGCGAAGGCTACCAAGAATAAGTGGTGTGTGTGTGTGTGTGTGTGTGTGTGTGTGTGCGTGTGTGTGTGCGTGCGTGTGTGTGTGTGTGTGTGTGTGTGTGTGTCTTTTGCGCTCTGAAGCAACTTAATAAGAACGTTAACGCTGGCAATTGTCGCGGGATTTCTGAAGTGCAGTGTCTTCCATAACGCACAACCGAGAAACTGACCTCCTTATCTCAATCTTGATATTCTTAAACAATGTCCAATGTATATTCGTTGAAACATTCGACAGATCGTCTAAAAATATCAGTGGAGTAAATCTTGTCTCAGTGACATTTCAGGAAGGTTAGGAAAATCTACTGGATTGTAAGCTCGATAAAAGGATGAGTGGCAAAAATAAAGGAACAAGTGGCAAGATTCAAGAGCGAGTAAAGCGGTATCGCTCAGCTTCAGACATGGTATAGCTGAGTAAAACGGGTGAAGTATTATTCTATACATTCAACTATCTCAAGGTCACGTATTCCAAAAGACTGGAAGGAACTAAGGCAGGAAATTCTTTATTCGGAGAGGTTTCAGGTGTATTGTAATTCAGCGCACACTGACACGAATTATAAACATGACGCTATCAACACATCCAGGTCATTTTGTGAATATTTCCGAACAGCTTGTTAATGCCTCTTCAAAACGATATGACCAGCTATTTATATAGTGTCAATGCAAACCGGACCGCCAAGGGCGCGTGTTCACTCCCGACTGCTATAATTTGCAATACATTGTGTGGTTTATATTTGTTCAAGTAGGTATATTCGCTGTTTTTTCTGTGTTTTGTGGAAGCTTAAAAACGTGGTCGACGTTGTCTGAATAGTTACTCACGCGTGGATACGTATAAATTATAGGCAGCTGGCACAAAGCGCCCGCATTGCAATCGACATTAAAACCTTCCGGAAGTACCCATCTCACAGTGACTGTCGACGCTAGTGAGATTACCATTCAAGAAGTGTAGGGCCACGTGATATTTCTAAAGCAACCTTTATTTACAATTTGTAGTGGGGGAAGTAGACTAAGGATGTTGATCGCAACAATGCACCCACGCGCCACATCGCCACCACAGACCGCAGCGTGTACAGCTTTGGACGCCACAAAGAAAGCTTCAATAAACGCGGCATCCACAAACGCCGACAGTTTGTCCCGCTGGCACTGCCGAGCTTGAGTCCAGCTCGTCTGACTTCGAATGAACTACGGCGCGATTGCGTTGGCGTATTCTTCAGGCGTAAAACTTCTTCAGGTGCGTTCTCACTTTTAACGCGAAAGCGTTAAGGACCCCATGTCGCAGAAAATGCAGCGTCGGCGTCGGCGCACTAGCGTCCGTGCCTGAAAAAATCATCCCGAACAACCCCGACCACGCCGGCCCTCCGCGTGGCGCTGAGGCGTTAGTGAACAAAATTGAATTTCTCAAAGTAAGATGCGTCAGAAAAATCGTAAAGCACGACTTAACCACAACCTACAGACATGATAGCGTCGGATTGTAATTCGAATGTACGACAAAACATAATGCGGTTACGAGGAAACTGAAACACAAAGCTCTTTTCTAGCATTCCTACCATACTAACAGCGGCACGCCAGGATAGGGTACTCGCAAAAATCCCATCCAGTTGGCGCTCGCCTCCTCGGCAGCGTAAAACGGCAGCGGCGCGCAGAGGCGAAGGTGGAGAAAAAAGCAAGCTGCAGTTGCCCGGCAAGCCTAACAAGCATTCAAGGATCTTTGAATTCTATCGCGTTTCATTCTTCAATGCGAAGCTTAAGCGTGCTCCAAATTTTTATCAGTTGGGTATGTAATTTCCTTTTTTTTTCGCGGGCTAGATGGCAACAGCGCGTCAAAGTGGGTGCAGTAGACCACCAATGGTAATCTCACTAATAAAGGCATAGGTCGCAATGAAGTTTTTTAATAAGCTCTGGACGTAATAATGAGCGACTTCATAGAGCGAGACGAATTACAGTAATCGAGGGGGTCGATATTCAGCAACAACCACATGAAGGAAAAAGACCCTGAAACCAAAGAATGCTTATTATGGGCAAAGAAACTGGTCTTTTTTGTTTAGTTGAAACTTTCATTTACTTATGAATAATGCTGAACTTCGCGCAATAATATTCACGTTCTGAATGAAGGAACAAACAATTCGAAGAAAAGTCAACTTGCTGCCAGTGTGGAATAAACCAATAAACAAATAATAACCAGTAAATCAACCAAACGGTAATTTACCGTGCCCAGAAACAACCCTAAGGTCAGAGTGCTGGCGCACACATATATAACACATAAAAACAGAACTACAGGGGAATATAGGTAAAACAAACAAAAACACAATGAATATGAAGCATACTTATGAAAGAAAGTGAATATTAATATAAAGCATTTATTTCCATCCGTGCACTGATGGGTAAGACAGAGGGAGAAAAAGCTCGTCATGTCTTGACTAGCTCTCCCCTCTCCAGGAAGAAAGCATACATATTTTTGCTGTGTTTCTTGTTTTGATTTTCTGTGTTATGTTGGCAAACAGGGGTTAGATTACTTTACATAGCTATTGAAACAAGCAAGTCTAGTTAACAATAAATATAGGCAAATGACCCAGAAAATGGCACAAGTCACAACTGATAGTTACAATTTTCAGCCTAATCGTCAGGCACAATAGCCAGCATAAAACATTAAACGCAGTAAATACACTTGTTAGACAATCAGCGCAGAAAATTACAAAACGATCACTACAAAATTAAGAAAAAATACGTAGTATATGGATGATATATTAAAGTATGCAATACAGAGGAAGTCTTTTAATTAAGTATATAGAAGAATTTTGATATCTATTCTTTACTCCCTCATTTAACCCTCATTCATGATTGCACTACAAATCAGTTTGTAAATAAATCTGTTTACCGCTATCTTTCGAATCGCATCAATATTCTTGGATTCATATGGTTGAAAAACAGATTCGACATGCACGATTTTCTTATTCAGGTTTTTCGGATGTCCTATTACACGCTTGCTTTTACTTTTTCCGTACTCGACTGTATTTCAGCACGAAACTCGACGATAATTGGTAAAAATGAAAGGGTGTTTTTTTAATTTTTTGCGACTGCTGACGAATGAAACTTTTCAGTGGGAATTCTGCGGAAGGCAACATGTTTTTGCCAACTCCAGCGATCGTTGGAGCGATTCGAGAATTCGGGCCCCACATTAGCACGTCTGCGTACACTCGCTCAATGTGTGTTGTCGCGAGGTAACCGGGGCACAGTCGAAGCCACTCGCATACTCTCTCATGCTGTTGCGCAAAATAGAAATAAACACGAATAGTGCGCAGCTGTTGCGGCTGCACCCATTTCGCTGCCATCTCGCTCGGTGCGTGTTATCAGCCACACTGTTCACATGGCCCACATCGAGACTTCGCTTCAACGCCGCTGCTACACGTCGACGATAGCAGCTTTGGGCCTCGCGGCACTGTTTTCCTTGGGCTTTGCCAAGCCGACCCTGAGACGCTATCCGCTTAACCCCTGCTTAAGTGAGTATCAGTCTGAGATGTAATCACGTTTAGAAACTCCTCCGAACTTCGAGTGAACTTGCACCGTAGGTGTCGGGCTTTTAGTGTCGTGCTAGCTTAGCTTGTCGTTCGCATCTCGTGCTTGCGTTCAAGTAAACTTGCTGCTGCTAGCTTAGTTTAGTGTACCACAATCCCAGCGCTTAGCAATATCGAATGTCACGTTCGCATCCATTCTTTGAAAGTGTCACAATACCCGTTGCCTCTGGCTTATTTAGTATGGCGTGCTCCATAAGCGAAAGGTGCGTTCTGCTGAAGCCTAAAGAAGTCGTGATTGCCTTGTGAAGCTTTAGCTTTGCATCGTACGTGCATTTCGTTTAGCTTAGTATAGATCAGATCAATTTCACATCATTCTGTGTGTTACAGGGTACTTAGGTAAGCTAGAGTAAGCACGAGCGTGCCGCGCTACTAATGCTTAGCCTGTCTAGACTAGACGTCGGGTATGCGTACGGTATCTAATGGCAAATCTATCAATCAATATTTAATATTCAACATAAATGTTGCAAGGGCGAAATGCTTTTATGAGAAAGCTGATGGACCTATTTAAACGAAATGCGTTGCATTTGAAAGAGCAAGATAAAGTCTAATATAGGAAGCAAAATTTTAATTTAGGACAGCATGTCTTACTCAAATTGCCAAAAGCTCGTATGTATAAAACAAATAGAAACACGAAGTCTGCAAATCCCTAACATTGCACCAAAAGCAGATATCAAAGATTTGTGAATTGCGACTGCTGGAGCATCACAAGCGGACAAATCAGATATCACAATTCACGCCTTCCCTGAAATAGTTATGTTTACAAGAATTTTGCCAAAGTTCTGGTCACAAATTAATGCTACATTTCAGATTGGTATATAATATATTCATTTCGCCAGACTTATATGTAATAAGTGCGTTTACAAAATTGTCAGAGTCTTTATTTTAAGGCTGAGTTATATGTTGGCAAATGCGATACTTGAGTATTTTTAACTTATCCTTAATTATTCTACAACATTTATGGCACGAATTTAAAGCCCACTTCTTACAGTTACTGTAATCTAAGGTACATTTTTTTTGTACTGTCATGCCAACCTCATCTGAATTGGCACACCCTGGTTCCAGAAAAAAAAGGACACCTCCAATCTCATGTATTCAGAAGGAAGATCCCAATACTTTTCTTGTCATGAATTTGTAGTTTCTGTGACCGACTCAGAAAGTTGCAGAACGTTGAATCGCATTTTTGTGCATGTTTATCTATATATTTACCCCTGCTCTCCTTTCCCTAGCACAAGGTACACAACGGGTAGGACTTATGCTCGCTAACCTCCCTGTATTTGCAACTCATTTTCCCCCTCCCTCCTGAGGTACAGCTTCCTCTCAATGCACTGACACGTATCTACCGATGCCATGTTGCTAGGCTTTGTAACAGCTGTCAGTGTGCGTGCACATATAACTTTGACGGCGGTAGAACGCCGAGTGAGTGTGTTTAGGTGCACGTATTTTTCGTTATTCAACCTATTCAAACGAGTTAAGCGAGGGCCGTAAGTAGCAGCTGCGTGATTTTATGGTTGTACATGTGAAAGCTTAATCGCGAATGTTCTTTTTGGTAAATGTCTTTGGACCACAAGTTGGCAACTCTTACCCTTATGCCCCAATTCGAGAGTGTATGAGCTTATCATACGTCGATGATCTCGGCACTTTCTTGTGGTTGTACAGGAACATGCAACTTGTTTTTTTTTCGGTGTTTTTATTCGTAACGTGTTCGATGCAGCGTCCGCATCGGCCAGGATCCAAAATGTCGTAGTCCAAAGCAAAATGGACCGAGGACAGGCACTGCTTTCCTTCGACGTCATTGTGACAGGACGCCTGGTGGACCCTAAAGTTCGCGTCACTGCGCGTGGCGAAGAATTGAGCCCTCTCACACCGTGAGTATCAAGTTTTCTATCAGCGTCAATAGATTTTGTTCCTGTGGTACTACTATACACTTTAAGGCGATTGGCTTTTTCCTTCATTCATTATGCTTTTCCTTTTGAATAAGTCTGAGCATGCGAGAAATTCGCTGATCGCAGCTCCTGCCTGTTATCATTGTAGGGATTACCACCTGTGCGAGCTACTGAAACCAGGACCCAAGGGCGCACCCTCAAAACCGTGTGACTTCAAGCCCAATGTGTACCACGCGGAAATACAGGTTTCAGGTTACCAAGCGTTCTACTTAACGACGGAGGTAAGCTTTTGCAGAGGTATCGTTTCCGTTTTACAAACTCATCTACTGAATCCTCAAAATGCAAAGGAGTGCAAGCGAATCTGAGCAGAACAGAAAATGGTAGCGGAGTTTGCCTCAGGAGAAAGGTATTCCCGCACTTCCATGGTAGAGTAAATATCGTCGCTGCCTCGATATTCATATACACCCACTTTTGCTTTTTCTCGTATGTGCGTGTAAATATTCCGCTTAGATCTAAGTTTTCTTACAGACTGCGTCTAAACGATATTTATGGTTTTTGGATTATTTTCGCACGTAATATTTTCGTTTTTGCACTAAGGTATGCTTTCCCATTAACGGTCAGGCTTTAGCTTTCGAAGCCTATTTTGATCCATGTTTCTGGTGAAGGGTCCTGCTATTGGATCCCTCAAAGAACTTCATTCCGAACGTTTCCAAATACATACGGCTGGGATAGTGCGGGGTGAGAATGAGTAACAGTGAAAATTCTTCCTTCTGAGATATTACGTGCCAAAACCAGTTCTGAATATGAGGCACGCCGTACTGGAGGGCTCCGGATTAATTTTTACCACCTCGGGTTCTTTAATGTGCACTACAGCGCAAGCACACGGGCATTCTTGAATTTCGCCTCCATCTAAATGCGGCCGCCGCGGCCAGGATTCGATCCCGCGATCTCGTGCTCAGCAGCGCAACGCCTTAGCTGACTGAGCCACCGCGGAGGGTGAGTAACCGTGAATGGTGTCGGAATAAAGTACTTATGTTTAATTGCGAGGCACCTAACAAAATCGAGTGAAAAAGTGTCATTACTTGCGATATGATTATATGGCACACAAACCCTTCAGTCTCTAGCCTGAAATCACGTCTGCCGAGCCCCGTCGCTCTGGCGCCGGAAGCTTGGTTTGAAATACTGAAAGCGCCTCCATGAATAGTATTTTACAATGCTCAACTTCTGTTTCATTTTGACATGACTGCCCACTAACGTCGTATGTTTATTGACATGGTCTATGCCAATACCCACTTCAATGCATGCTAAGCGATTGTCTGAGCACTCGGCCTTCCCTAAGTAGCACGTTTAATTCTGGAATCCCAAGAAACTATTCGTTAACGGTTAGTTATAGGTGAGATATTTGATTACGTATACAATCTG
Source organism: Dermacentor silvarum (assembly GCF_013339745.2). Taxonomy (NCBI): domain Eukaryota; kingdom Metazoa; phylum Arthropoda; class Arachnida; order Ixodida; family Ixodidae; genus Dermacentor; species Dermacentor silvarum. The sequence continues at coordinate 108,368,097 of NC_051162.1, read as the reverse complement.
ACCGTTCTTCACTGCCTCGTGAAGCATGTCCTTCACAATTCACTTTCCGTGTGCACTCATACTGTAATAAAAATTTACTGATTTCCTTCAATCTTTGCACAAAGGTCACTGTAAAGCATAGTCTCTCGAAGACGAACGGATCAATTTCTAATGGTACAATTTTCTCGATGTTTAATATACAACTTTATACGCGCATCACTCATCACCTGCGCCTAATATGATTCACTCGTTGACTCACAGGGTGGGAAGAGTGACGTGCGCTTCGAAGTCATCGACAACGGAGCAGTCGTGGGATGTAACTCGAGTGAGCCGTGACTGCTCAGCGTGGACAATGATTCTCTGATCGCTCGTTTGAGTGAATTGAACGAACAATCAGCACGTCCTGTCTATGCACGATGCGGGAGGCGTACAATGTTCTCTCAGAGCTTTAACAAACAATGTTCCGCTTGACCTGCTCTCGGCGTCAGCGAGTCCATCTCTCCTGATATGGTCACAAGGTGGTGCAGTAGAATGAAAATAAAAAAAAAACATGCCAGATTGACGCCTGCTTATACGCCCGTAAAGGTGACGGCGTTGCGCACGAAATGTTTCAATAAAGTCAGTGTCCTTACCTACCAGTGTCTGTTGTAACACTTGCTCTCGTCACTCAAGACTACCGAATGCTCATAACCCCCCCCCCACACACACCGAAGCGGGTACTGGATCGTGAGGCTACAGATGCAGGAACGTTAGTGATCAGTTCCGAGTGCGTGTAGTACTTGTTTACCATGTGTTTTTTTTTTATTTTGATGACCTGTCTACTCAGAAGTGCTAATCCACCATTCAATACTTGCAAGGAAGGAGAGCATGTTTGCGTGGTCTTGAAGCTGTACGCCTTGATGCCTCCTGTGCGAACGCACTCCTGAAATCCCTGTTCCGGCGCTCTATGCAAGCAATGAAACAGCAAGCGGGTACAGTGAGCCTTGAGCTTAAGGGGAAGCTTTAGCTCGGGTGCAACTCCAATGCCGCGTATTGAAATGCATGCAAACTGCAAAAGTGCGTTGATAAGATAATCCATCTGCCAGATTTTGATGAAGTTTATTTCATTTGAGAGAGAAAATTGAATTCTAGTGACTGCTGCAAGCGGAATTTCGATTTATGGCCTGAATATTTTTACCGAATTGCCTAAATGCAGTAAGTATGAAAAATATAGAAGCACGAAATTCACAAATCTTGTAAGCCTGCACCAAGAGCAGATATCACAGTTCTGTGTAACTGCAATCATTAGGAATTTCCAAAACGGACAAATTTTATGAAGAATAATTTATAGCTTACCTGAATTTGTTACAGGGTTTAAACGTGTTTTGTGAAAGTCCTGCTCAAGTGTTGGTGCTGCATTTACCAGCTATGTATAAAACATTAATTTTACCCGTTTAGATACACTCTTGATGGAAATGACACAATTGTGATATCATTTTTCATTTCTGAGTTTAAGAGTTGTAAGTAAGTTGTATATTTCACTTTCTGAAAATTTGTGAACTTTCAGGAATTTTTATTAAAAATCGACGGCCAAAATCAACAATTCCTTTCGCACAGTCACTAGATTATACCTTTTTCGTTCAACTGCAACAAACCTTATCATAGTTGGTGCAGTATTTGCGATAAAAAAATGATTTCACCGTTCCCATGCGCTTAGATCGGAGCCCCCGAGCTAAAGCTCCCTCTTAAAAACACCTGCCCACACTTGCATAGACTCCACGAAATGTTTCCCGACAAACACAGCGACAGATGTCCTGCGGTGGACCTGCGTTCCGACCAGATCTGAGGTGCAGACCAGACTGAACGGGTCGGTGCTGTTCCTGTGGTGAACAAGCGTTCGAGCCCAGCGGTACCTGATGACCTACCCAAACACCTACCCATCCTTACATAGACTCCACAAAATATTTCCCGACAAACACAGCTACAGATGTCCGTGGTGCGACTCCACCCCGACACTAGAACAAATCACTTACTAATGCACGCAGCGTCCGGCAGACGCCGTCCCGTCGCTACTTAACGACACACTCGGCAATTGGTCGTGGGAGGCCCGACCCTCCGAACTGGACTTGGGAAACCAATTGGCGACCCTCGACCAGGCCCGGCGCGCCGCAATAGCCAGTGGGGCCCTGGAAGAGGGGGTCCACCCGCAGTTACCAAGCACAATCTTTATTTAAATAAAGTTTCTTCTCTCTCTCTCTCCTCTTAAAAAGTAGCTTTAGCTTGGCGGCTCCTATCTAAACATATCGAAACGGAGAAATTGTTTTCCTCGTCAACCAAAATACCAAATTTGATGAGGTGTGTTGAATTTCAAGAAAATGATATCATCTATATTGACTGAAGGAAATTTATTTTTATGCCATCGTTTCTTTTTTCAATTGCTCAGCATCTCTACTTTGAAAATTAAAAACCTAAGTATTAAGCTTACAACTCTGCATTGTGAGAATAAAAAAGTGTATCACAGATCTGTATATTGCACTAATGATACATCTAAGGCGGATTAAATATTTCAGAGCAAAAACCGCTTTGAAATATATACCACTAATTTGTCAGTAGGACTTTCGCAAAATTGTCGGAAACATTGTAACTTTTACAAAAGTTGTAAATTTATAGATAAGAATGAGTCCGATTTAGATGCTCTAACTGATGCAGTTTACCTAACTACAATGTCTGTTTTCAGTGTAGCGTTCAAGATTTGTAAACTTCGTGCACCAATTTTTTTTAAGACTTACCCAATGTTTTTGCTTTTGCAAACACTTCCAAGCTCTAAATCCAAATTCTGTTTCCTGAGTCACTAGAATTTAACTTTAGATCTGCAACGCAACCAATTGCATGCAAACTGGTCCAGCGGTTGTGTCATAAAAGCATTTCTGAGGTTTACATGCATTTGAATAGGGAAGTCTAATTGGACCCCCAGCTAAAGCCTTGCACGCAGGGTTTAAGCCGGGGTGGGGGGGGGGAAGGGCCTAGCCTCCCATCCATTCTGTAAGGGGCTTGTTCTTAGCTCACCAGGTTAACCGCAGCACTGCGGCATCTATTCGACAAGCTGCTGGAGGTGATGGTATTAGCAGCAGTGCCTTGTGCAGGGTAATTCTAACTCTCCAATTGTTTGATTAATATTATTATCTCCATTAATCGGCTGACGGGCCATGATCAAAAGCAGAAAAGCAGGTGTTGTGCTGCTGCATTCATTTCCCCAAGGCACTGCACAGACGGTCACCACCCTTGTTCCACTAAGATTCTTGGTGCAGCACACTGTTTCATGAGCCACCTCAGCGGGAAGCTACCTGCTCGTGAATTCGGTAATGTTTCTCCGTGCGTATATTCTTTGACCTGTTTCACTGCCGGATCCTATGATTACACAATCTTCTCATATATATATGAACGAAACGAAAGGAAACCTAGGCGCCCGATTCTCATTAGTCATGTCATACGAAGCCAACAAAGACACCAAGAATGTCCTTCGCGCCTTTGTTGGCTTCTTATGGCATCAATATATATATATATATATATATATATATATATATAACTGAAGAAAACGTTCTGTAGGTCCGGGGCATAAGTAGTTGAAGAAACGAAGGGGAATACTTACGAAAATTGCATATTTAATGGTTTAACGTTTCGGCCGTCGACCAGTATGGCGCGTGCATGCTCATATATATGAGCATGAATAGTAAAAACCAGTCAAAAGACGAAGGACAGAGAAGAGACGTGGCACACAGGACGACTGGACTAACAACTGTGCTTTATTGAAAACCCCCGTCTCTCAGGAAAACCCGGCGAGCATGCGCAGCTCAAAAGCCGACACCCACACGCAAACAAAGGTGATTGCAAAACGCCACGTAGCTAACGCCAGTGCCATAGGAAACTAAGTTCCTTCTGCATCAGTGAGAGAGAGGTAGAACTGATGCAATTATCCCCTTGCAAATTGATATGATAAGCTTCGAGAATTTCACGCTCCGCCTTGCCCTTGCCCCTACCAAGGATTTTAACATTGGAAACGTCTCTTCTCTGTCCTTCGTCTTTTGACTGGTTTTTACTATTCAGTATGTACCAACTGACCCAGACTGCTACTCTGCTGATATGAGCATACGCGCGCCATACTGGTCGCCGCTCTCATATCCCCCCCCCCCCTCCACTGAAGGCAGACTAAGCCCTGCTCGCAAGTTATTCTGCAGATTAAAACTCTCACTCGCCCGAATTCGTTCATACTTCGGGAAAATGCAGGGCGACTGGGACGAAGACAGGAGAACACAAACACTAAGGACAGGCGCTTGGCTCAAGCATTTGAGTTCTCCTGCCGTCATCCCAGTGGTGTGGCGTTCCCGCTTATAGTCTGAAGGTGCACGGCTACGCAGAAGAACTGCTATATGCAGCACTCGCTCCTTTACGCCCTATACCACACTGCTCTTGAACTGCATTCGTCATGAAGCGTATGCATTTCAACTGCAACGCAAACTGCATTGCAGCGGCTTCAAAGAACGAGCCTTGCGCTCGGATGTTCCTCTCAACAAAAAGCACACCTGTAACATGCGCATTCGCTCATGCTCGAGCCCAATGCCACTTTTCTATGACGCTCCCAACTGCTGGTGTTTACTGCAGTCGGCATTGCGGAAACTCTGCGGAATGTGAACAAACCGGCCAGCGGCCGTGGCTGCTGACGCACACAGGACACTCGTTACATGACGTCGCTTCTGTGAAAGTACAATGTTTATGTGAGCATCCGCGAGCATTCGCACGATCGATCACTTCCGGTGCCAACCCGCACAATGTTCGGAGCTCACGTTTGTCCACACTGTTGTGAGGTATGCAGCCGTCGTAGCCGCTCACATGCCGAAAGCGCTACGCTGAAATTGAGTAAAAACAAAACGACACAACGCAGCTGTGGCTGCAGCGGTAACTTTGCCGCCGCAGACGAACTATGCGCAGATCTTTTTTTTTTTTCTTTTATTTATACCTTTCCCTCATTAGGGTGGGCCACGCCAAGTCGTCGTCACTGTGCATCGATAAACGCAGTGTCGAAGCCTCAAAACCTAGCGTTTTAAAAGAGCGATAGCTCATTTCAACAGTTACTCCAATCAAGAGCGTGGCCGTCATGACAATTTACAATGAAGCGGGAGCCACAGATGCCTCCATATATGACAGTGCTATTTCATAGCGTATGCGTAAACATTAAATGCAGTACACTCGCCAAACACCATACAGTAGTAGCAGCAGTAGCAGTATGTGTTTTATTGTCCTTTTCAACAATACTGTAATAATATACAGACAGAGGAATCAGAGTACAATGCTGGATTCATATATATATATATATATATATATATATATATATATATAGGGTTTAATGTCTTCGTATTAATTACAATTATTGACAGCATACAAGCAGTTGTAGTACTGGCACCACATATACCAAAAAAAGCACAGTCAACCACAAAAGTTTAGGAACCACGTGATCTGAGGAAAGTTTGAATTTCCAAGCAGCCTGTAACAGTAGCCAGTAAAACCGTACATGAAAATGTTCGCATATACTAGTAGATGCTGTAAATGTGAATATCAGGCTGTGTTCTGAGGCCGCGGAGATATTCTGCTTTTTCGCAGATCCCGTGGTCCGTAAACATTTGTAGTCGACTGTACGATAACATATCGTACGTACACCACAGAAACACAATTCAGTACGGTGCACGCGCAGTGAGGACAACGCTATTTATTTACGTTTGTAATGCGTTTGCGCGTGTTTGCAAATGCTACCTAATACTATCTGTTCTTCAAAACATTAAACTTGCGGCATTGCGTGTTTTTCCCCTTCTTCTACCTATCCATTTCTGTAGCCGCTTTTCACTAGTATCTGCTGCAGATTCATTTGCGCTTACCCAACTTCTTATTTCTTGCTTAAGTGTATTTTGAATGGGTATTTTGAATATCCGATCTTGCTTCAGTCGAGTAGTTTTATTTTCACGAAAAGAGATTTTGGTCGAATCATTTCTTTAGAGAGCACAAAATGTGTAACCCGAGTCCAATATTTCGATTTGCAGTGTTTGTTTTAACATCATGACTGATAATAACAACGGTAACATTTTTATGCTTGATCTATTTGTTGTTGTTTTTTTTGTTAATTTAAAATTATATAAATTATCTTACGAGTACATATGACTCAGATGAACTTTGTTCTTTTTCTCTCGTTATGTTTTTGTTATTCTTGTGCCCCGAATCACAAGGCAACTACGATGTTATGGGGTACAGTAATCGAAACAACGCAATTCAACTCCAACTGTCCTCAAATCCTAAGGCCGAAAGGACGCTATTCACTTCCACATTTATCGTTGTGCGGATGCACACGGAGCACCACGCTGATAGTTACAGCGTTTAGAGGTCGGTCGTCCGACTGGTTGAACACGGAAATGGCGGAACATCTGCCTGACAACACAATGACAAGGCCATCAAAGCATAACTGGGCTTTTTGCGATTCACCGGCCTCGGTGAAAGCACACTGGGCTTTCTGCTGTTACCTCTTCCCTTTTGTATTCCTGCAATTTTTCTAGTCCTTCAATGAAGCGGTGTGAAAGAGAACCGTTACAGTAAATTATTCTTACACCTTCCTCTCATTATTCCTCCCGCTGGTGATCGGCAATCGTAAAAAGACCAAGACTCGATTGAGGGTCCTTCAATAACAAAACATGTGCTGGACGCTAGAAACATTGTGGATATAATGACATATGTGTACGAGCTTTGACCACAAAGAAAGGGCAGGCTGGACTTCCGCCCACATTGAAGCCCACCACCAACATCTGCTTCTCTTGGGTTTAAGACCGCATAACAGGTCCTTACCGTAACTATGAAATCTCCCAACCCCGGGCACGGGGAAATAGGCCAGTAAAATAAACGGAAGTCACTCAAACTCCCTCTCTAAATATATTTATATATTTATTTATTGAAAGTACCTCAAGTGCCCTGTACACAGGGTTTTCCTGTGTTTGTGTTTTCCTTTGGGCTTCACTCGGACTCAGGTTCGTCAGAATTCTACCACGCCGGTCTCACTCGGACTCCAGCTCACGGTTGGTCTGAGTCTGTGGAAGCTGACTAATTATAGTGAGAGGGACAAAATAACAATATTATTTGTCCTTCTCGTTCTCTTCCTCCTATTTCTCTTCCCGGTTAGTGAGCTCCCGTTAGACAACAAATTATTTTTCTTGGTAAGTGGCCCAAATCACAAGGTGCTCGGTGCAATATATCGTCCCACTGAGAGCATTTCGTTCGCAGAGCCCAAGAACTACCGCTACCTCGGTGCCACAGCGGCCTTGGTGATGGCAGATGTGTGCTGCCTCACAGCTGCCGTCTATTGTGGATCCTAAAAAGCTCCGATCGCTGTGCATTGCTTCCGAGATAAGCGACGGGGCACCGCGTTGACAGTCACGGAAGCCGTGTTTCTCATTCGCCGTAGAGCTTGCAGGGGGCGCAAGTCCCGCGCATAGGGCCACACATTCGGGTATTTTCGGATTGCGCTGGCCGCATTCGTTTTCCAGCAAGACGTATCAGCCAGATCAGCCATCAATCATAGCCAATTTCCGCAGTTTTTGGACATAAAAGCTCCATCAACTCTATAATAAAGGCTCACATAACACACACATACACACACATGCATACTTACGTACGACTACATAGGAACATGCATAGATGTATACATGCGTACATGCTTCCTGTGCTTCTGCGAACAGCAACGCTGAAGTCCCTGTAATATTGTTCAAGAATTTGAGAGTCTGGGACCTTTTTTCCCACCATTACCTTCTCCGTTGTGCAAACCGGAAGCTTGCTGGTGGCCCCAAAAGTCTCGACCTTTCTCATTTCATATTCACTCTGTCATTTCCCTTTCGGTCTTTCACAAGAATCAGTTTTACTTCTCGTAGCTCAACCAGGCGAGTTCTTGGATGAGTTGGTTGATGGTGCGGGATAAATTAATATAGCACGAAAAAGACGCGGACAGGACAGGGAATAGCACAAGCACTCACTGAAGTACATCCTAAGGTCCCTAAAGTTTTCTGGAGGTCACTGAAGTTTCTTAATGTACATCAGTTGTTAGTGGGCGCTGGTCCTGTTCGCTATTTTGTCCGTGCCTTTGTTGCGCTATTTTAATTAGTTGCGTATTTATTCTCTTGAGTCAACTGTGTACCTCACACACACACACACGCACAAACACACACACACACACACACACACACACACACGCATACATGCATACATACATACATACATACATACATACATACATACATACATACATACATACATACATACATACATACATACATACATACATACATACATACATACATACATACATACATACATACATACATACATACATACATACATACATACATACATACATACATACATACATACATACATACATACATACATACATACATACATACATACATACATACATACATACATACATACATACCTTATGCGACCTACTTTCTCATATTTAGTGCAAGGTCTAAATCCGGTGACCAAGTCAGCACTTAGTGCTGCGTCAAGATTTCAAAGCAAACTCTTCAAAGCGGAATACGCAGCTGCGTCCACGAAGTCCCATAACAGTAACAGGAATTTACTGTTTGATACTTTGTTTAACTTCTAAGACTGAACCCCTGATGGCCACGAGAATGTTGATTTTCTAGCGGTACATCGTAGAAGTGTAAAACAAGTCGCAGTCGCTCCCTTCAATCTTATAGCCGTGCTCCTTTCTTTCCATTTATTGTGTCGCGAAGCGGTGAACCGTTCAGGTGGTTGATGAGCCGAATTTCGCAGAGAGTGCCGTCTAGTACCATTCCTTCACCTTTGGCTTCGTTGGGTAGAGCACCATGAAATGGGCGTGGCACGCGACCACCTTGGTTCCGCTCTCAAGTCGCATAGTCCCGAGAAGTTCACCGTTCTGCGAGCAGAAGAACATTCACGTCCAAATCCACGCATAGAAAATTTTACGGTGAGAAGCGAGGTCTCATTTGTCAAGGCCAGCTCTGACAGAAATACACCTCGCAAAAGTCCATATTATAGCACATTGCTGTGATGGTCTGAGAATATCGTCGGAAAACCTGTGGGAGCTTGTCCGGGCCAGTGACTTTTTATGCTCTTTGTTGTGGTGTAAACTATACTGTTTCAGCGTGAGTACAGACAACGGGTGCTTGTCGCATGACCTGTGACAAGCACTTCTCCGCCGACCTTCTCCAAAGGCCGTAACCGTTGGGCAAATAAGCCGAAACTAACTGCACAGTTCTGCTTGTCATGCTTATAAATATCTGTGTGTGCTAAATATAGAATGGTAAATGTTAAATATTTAATGTAAAAATATCTAAAGAAATCCACGTGGAAAAACACAACAAAACTATTTTCGCCGTCACGGCCGCAGATCGGCCTTTCATAAGTATTGTCTAACGCGTCTCACGCGTTTTTCAACGTGAATTTTGTCATATATATATATATATATATATATATAGATAGATAGATAGATAGATAGATAGATAGATAGATAGATAGATAGATAGATAGATAGATAGATAGATAGATAGATAGATAGATAGATAGATAGATAGAGAGAGAGGGGGGCGGGAAAAAGGAAAGCGAGAGGCCCGATTTTTATTAGTCATATCATATGAAGCCTACTAACAATGACACCAATGACAGCATAGGGGAAATTATATGCGGTTCTTAATTGAATTACAGAAATGATAAGTAAATCGAAATGCAAGTGCATCAGAAAGCAACTCGCCGCACGCGGGATACGAACCCACGTCTTCGGATTACGCACGCGTTGCTCGTGCCAATTCAGCGACCACGGCACCGTTTTTGCCTTCCAATTTCCGGGGTAGTTATGTTTATCCCTGGCAGTGTTAGCCAGCCTCACCACTCACAGCCTTGGCGGCGGATGTGGATCATTCTATACGTATAACGGAGAATTGAGCCGCGCTTTAGCGCTTACTTACCCCAATGTGTTTGTTCAGCTTCGGCGAGAGCTTGAACTCCAGCGTGCGGTAGTAGGTACCCGGGGGGATGGGACACTTGGCAGTGTTCTCTGGCTTTGTTCCGTTACCCAAAAGCCTCGTCGTGTTCTTGTTCTCCTTGCAGAGGTCGTACACGCTGCAACAAACGAGCCAAGGACGTCATGTTACCTGCTCCAAGTTGTCGAATAGCTTACTTCCTTACTATGTGGTGCACCCTGCGCTTTGCTTCCTGCACCCGGCGCTATACGGTTGAACACCGTAGAAGGCTACAGCGCGGAACCGATGAAGACAAAGACAAGAGAGGCACACAAATTACACAGACAGAGCGCTGTGTCTGTGTAAGTTGCGTGCCTCTCTTGTCTTCGTCTTCGTCGGTTCTGCGTTGTAGCCTTCTACAAGAGTTCATCGACGGAGCGGGGTATATTTGCGGGCATATGTTCCCAGACACATTGCTTACCAGCTTCCGAACCCGTCAATGCATGGCACGATGTGGCCTTCTGGAGTGAACAAGGCAGTCCTCAGCTTCAGGTCCTTGAGGATCGCATCGTAGACGCGCAGCTTTATCTTGGCCTTCATAGTTGAGCCTACTATGGCATCTCTTGTTGTCAGGCGTGCTATCTCGGCTGTGTGATTATCTGCGTTGTGACAAGGGGTTATCGGCATGTGCCTTAAGCACCATCTCACGCGATAAAGAGCCTTTGTAAATATAAGGCGTACCATTCAGTAGATAACTTCATTCGCATTTTCCACGATTTTGTTATCTTCACTGACTGTGTAGCCACTGGGCAGTCAAATGAATATACCAGTATGCCATCATCATCACCAACTTTTTGTATGCCCACTGCAGGACGAAAGCCTCACCCAGCGATCTCCAGTTACCCTTGTCTTGCGCTAGCTGATTCCAACTTGCGCCTGCTGATTTCCTAATTTCATCGCCCGCCTAATTTTCTGGCATCCTCGACTGTGCTTCCCCTCCGTTGGCACAAATTATTTAACTCTAAGGGTCCAACGATTATCTTCCCTACGCATTACGTGGCCTGGCCAACTGCATTTCTTGTCTTAATGTTACATAGAATATCGGAAATCTCCGTTTGCTCTCTAACCCACACCGCTTTCTTCCTGTCTCTTAACGGTACTCCTAATATGTTTCGTTTCATCGCTCTTTGCGCCGTCCTTAATTTCTTCTCGAGCTTCTTTTCAACCTCTAAGTTTCGGCCCCATGTGTTGGCACGGCTAGAATACAATGATTGTACACTTTTCATTTCCAGAAACGCCATTTGGGTTTACCTATATGGTGGCATTTGTGATTCCGTACATAAAGGTATTGAATAGAAAAGTATACAATACCAGTTTTGTACTGAACCACAAGTGCCGCCAATACAGGTGAACCAAAATGACGCTTGTAAACATGTTTTGTCTGCTTAGTCTATAGGTTGTTTCAGCGTTCACGTATGATAAGCATTTAAACTTCCTGGCATTGAAAACATTCGTCGCTAACTCCTATAGGGTGCCTCGCTTGTGAACGGTGCCATGAATTGTCAAGTACCCGAGATTACACTAAGACCATATTTCATGGATTTCTGATCATTTATCTACACTAGTACTGCCAAAAATATTGGTTTAAATTCTCAAGCAGAGTATCGAATGTGCCTCGCCGACAGGAGCCTAAAGTGCCCTCTTGACAAAGCGCACTGGAGCAAAAACTCCTTTTCTCACGAAACAATATGAGCGGACACTTTTTGTCCAAACTCGAGATTTGGTAAGGCGTCACCAGCTAGTTTTCTTCGAACTTAGCACCCATTTTCCGCCTTCGTTCCGAAACACACAAACGATCTAGCTAAGTCACGTGAGCTACTTTTTATGTCACTGCGCTTTAATATTGTTATAAAAGCTTCCCTCCGTGTTTCTTGCGACAACGAAACACATGACCTTTGTTTTGTTCTGTCCAGCAAATACAACCAAGCAAATGTACGATAAAATTTTTCGGAAGGGAATGTTGCAACTCCTGGTTCAAGGCGCAATTTTATATCAACTACAAGTTGTTTTGTTTTGAGGAGCACCATATGAGCTCATATTGTATCCTCGTGAACGCTATCTAGAACTGAACGCCCACTTTCTGATTGGTGCGTTTTGCCCTCTCATTCAATCACTATGACATTTTCATAGCACACACTCAAAGATATTGACGCGGGTGGAATATTATTAGACCTTGTGCATGTATTTGTATGCTGCAATGCAACAATGTCAAGATGATCTGCCAACGAGCCCGTAATAGCCAATCGTATCGGCATTGTGAACTCGCGAAGTGCGCAGAACTCCACCTGTTGATCACTTGTCGAGAAAATATCTGAGAAGCTCAGAACCTACTCCTCAAGTATAGCCGTCAGTCTTCAAGGGACCTCCTTAAACGCGTTTCGTGGAACGTGTACTGAAATACGTAGAGTGCTGCATGAGGCTGGTTGTTCCATCAGAAAATTTGCATGATAAGAACAGCGCAAAAGGCTTGTTCGTACAACGCAAAAGATTGTATTGAGAAATAGAAAGACGGGCACCAGTGCACTGACTGACAACCACCAAGCCCTCAACAACTAACACAGCTGTTAGCGTTGGCCAGCTAGTGCAGTCGTTAATCGACGCTGAACTTGGAACATGGCTGTTAGCAATAATCAACTACAAACATAGATGTTAGTGTTGGCCAACTAGCATGAATTTGTCAACGTTGACCAAATAAAATCGCTGTTAGCACTCATTCGAGTGTCTTTCTATTCCTCGTGCCATCTTTTCCACTGTTGACTGTTCACAAGTCAATGTCCAAGCTTGCTGCCATAATTAGGTCTCCACGCACAGAGGTGACACGGGGACGCTCGACTTACTGTCACATCTGAACATAGGATGGTACTGCACGGGGCCTTCGTTTCCACCGCCGCCGAGGGAGCCCAGCAGTACTGCAACGATGGCGAAGGTCATGACGGCTGGCTGTTGCCTAAGCAGGTAAAAAAATTGTAGTCCTACGGGCTGCGACTCCGCGTTGGACCCCCCTGGAGGCTATTTAACTGGTCTTTGTAACCTCACCTTTTCTTGGCATCGACAATGAACTAAACTCAAGTAAAAGAACAGAGCCCAAGATGAAAAATGACTGAATAATTAGAAACTGGATGTCCGCGCAAAATGCCGGCAGTTTTAAGACTCACAGCTCCCGGCTGGTGGCTCATCCTATCCTTTAGGTTGGGTATTAAGTCATTAGGAGCGTCGTTAGCCAATCGCAACAAGAATGGAAGTCCCTTTCCCCTCACTTTCTCTTCGGAACATCTGCTTAAAAGAAACCTCGGATCTGGGGCAGTCTGAAAGAAAAGTGGAAATAGAAGTAATTTTTAAGTACTGAAAAAAAAAAAGGTTTGATAAACATTCAGTGGTACTGCATTTAGATTCTGATGAATTGCGCTCCATCTGGCTTCTACGAATGTCTTATGGGATAGCCTTCATCCTCAAAAGTATGGAAAAACTTGTTTGAACCCATTCTCCATTATTTTTAGGTAGAGTGACATGACAGAAGAACAAATTTATCGGAAGAATGGACGTCTAATAACGTGTAGGTGTGAACAACGACACTCGCTTTCAGTACAAAGGGTTTCTTAAAATGTTCATTATTGTGGCGGCAGATCGGCAGCTGCTGGAGATAAAGCCGTAAATCTATGTGCAGCCTCTATAAAGGTAGAAGCAAAAGCCACTTCTGCACTGGTTTCATTTCGTAAAATGAGGTGAAGCATGTAGTGGGAGACAACACTGCAGTTTATTAGTTCATGTTCTCATTTCTTCCCCGCAAGAAAACTATATTTATGGGACTCTAGCTCTCCACAAGTAGGAAAAGTAAGCCTGCTAATTTTATTTGGTAGGACTGCCCTTACTCCTGCAAATAAAATCAAGTAAATGAAACACAATGTATCATTTTTCCGACTTTTCTTGTCTGCACTTATGTGCACCCTATTAAGCGAATAAATTTAAGGGTCCCCTTCTCTGGTTTCTTTCTGGTGGGCCTACTCCGAAGCCAAACGTTTTAAATAATATCATTACCTGTATTTATGGAGACGTCGGCATCCGTATGCGGCTCCAGCTATTGATTTTCTCTGACTTAACAGATGTGCACAAAGCGATGGACATTTTGCAAACAAAGAAATCAAATGCAGTGACAAGTTTTTAATTTCATCCGCAATCCCAAAGCCACACGCACTCAAGCAACTATTCCTTGTTAGTTGGCCATATGCAAACGTTCCTGGAATTGTAGAAATGACGGTTACCTAGTGAGATTAAAAATCTGTTCGCAGTGTTTTCTGGCACGCGCCAACAAAACTTAAGCTCTGAAACGAATTATCTTGGCTTTGTCTCAAAATTAGAAGGGTACTTTTGAGTCAGCTCAAATCGCCGTGAAAACCGCAACATTTTAAGAGCGGTATAGTTTGAATGCATGACATACAGGCATTCAGGGCCGGCCGATTGAGCATAGGCCAGCGTTCCTCTAGGTCACCCATTTTGATAATTACTAAAAAGCCTCTCTGACAGCGTAACAGGAGCGACAACACCTGTAATAGCATGATTAGAACCTTGAGTCAAACTAAAGCGCATAATCACATCCCCATACAACATCTGCAGGTAATTGTTCAAATAGTACCATCTCAGAGCATCGTTCTTGTTTACTTTTGTACACCTCGCTATCTCTCGCAGGTACTTGTTACCTTAACGAAAATATTTCAACTTCCACTAAATGGGATTCTATGGTCGAGAACTTTAAAAACAGTTTCCTTTTCCTTACGCCCAACGATAAAGTAAGGTTATTGTGATTGTATTCAGTTAACTTCTCTGAAGACCAGGCCACTATGCTGTCCTGAACTTTATAACCAATATTCTAATTACGGAGTTATAATAACGTTGAGCTGCGCTGCCACCCCAAACCTTATCTATCACCTCACATTAAATGGCCCAAGTTTTACTACTTCCGTAGGTCTAAATCAATATCGAGAAGCGGTACCGTGAAGATGTCGCCACGTTATTTTTTTACGTTTTATGTGCTTAATGTCTATCCGCTTGTACTTGCTAGAAACTACCATGCTGGACTGTCGACTAAATGAATTCCATTGTCTCATCGTAGCCCAATATGTCCAGGAAACAAGTCTAACACTACGTCCGCGCTTCACCATTACTTTAAAACAAAGCCAGCTCTAAAGAATACAC
This sequence comes from Dermacentor silvarum, assembly GCF_013339745.2. Lineage (NCBI taxonomy): Eukaryota > Metazoa > Arthropoda > Arachnida > Ixodida > Ixodidae > Dermacentor > Dermacentor silvarum. The sequence continues at coordinate 108,352,858 of NC_051162.1, read as the reverse complement.
TTGAAGAAAAAAAAAGTTCATCACAGCAGCAGTAGTAGCGCAACTAGAGTGTTCGTCATCGTCATATCAAGGGCTGATGCCGTCGGCCAACTTAAACCCGGGCATTTCTTCCTTTTCTAATCGCACGTCTTGCCATACGGCGCATTATTTAAATAAATGCGTGTAAAGAAGGTGTATAAGTGGCTTGTGGAACTTATTGAAGAAAGCAGCTTATTTGCATTCAGGTATTTCACTCAGAAAAGTACTTGTTCATTAAGAAAGCTCGAAGTTCGTCAGACATAAAATGCTAAACATGATCAAGAGCAATAACTGGATGCTCTGCAAGCATCCAGTTATTTATGCGTCCCAAAATTAACACTATCAAAACACTCCTAAGCGGTCACCTACAATTGACACGCCTATTCAAGCTTAATTCTTCGCACGTTGTACATCACAGCTGTGGTAGAACGCCTCGAAATCTGAAAGGCAGAGAAACCACACAATGCTTAAGAAATTATGCTGCTGATATACATCGCAGTGTTAATTCACGCCAATCTACATGCAAAGCACTTCAGGTTGGCAAGAATGATGCAATAATGTTGCACAAAGGAAATCTACACCATGATTTGCATATTTTATTGACGTTAAATGGCTGGACGTTCCTTGTGTTTTTAAATAACTCCAATCAAACGAAAGAAAGCAAAATTGGAGCCTAATGCTAAACCAACTGGATCTGGCAAGTTATTTTCTGCGTTTGGACAATTCTTTTGGGTTTTGGTTTTTAGTAGACAACTCTCTCACACGTGCAAATAACCACTGCTCGAAAAAAAGTTTGCTACCCATTGTTTCTTCTCCTCTAACTGGAGTCACGGTCCCGCGGATACTTCTAATTATTTTACGTACTATATTGTTTTTACTTTTATTGACTGTCACTTTGCTAATTGTAATTGCATATATCTTGTTCTTCACTTTATATTTTACCACCTTTATCATCAACTAGTCGCCAAAACCAAAATCAAGTTGGCTTGTGCAGCGAAGAAAATTGATCTTTGTTGGATGGAGCACGTTGGTTTTCTGAACTCATTCACAGCTACGAACAGATGTTTCTTCAATTTCGTTGATAATAAGCCTACGCCAATGCAAAGGTTAATAGTTACCTTTAGTTGTTTTTATTTTGAAAGAGCTTCTTCCTTCTATGCTTGGTACCCTCTCCGGCATACATCCAGAAATGAGAAGAACCGGTAACTGCATAGTGTCATTTGTGGAGCAATAAGATTCGTTAAGTTGTTGGTTATAGTTCGAATTTCATGTTCAAATTTATCTGCTGATAGTGACGACCTAAACCTGTTTGTTTAAAATTAACCTTCATTTTACTTAATTATGTGCGAGCTCTTAATTCTTCGCTTCACTAAAAATTTAGACTGCTTTCTTTCTTTACTTTCATCCCAGCCAAAATGCAGAACTGAGGTTTTCCCTCTTGCAATACTGCTTCTAAAAGGCAGCATAGAAAATATAGTATAAACTTATCAATAGGCTTTTTATAAGAAATAATTGTGTGAGTTATTCAAATATCTAAAACCGTATAAGAACCAAAAATGATACGCAAGTCACATCCAGATGCTCATTCCTGTCTGTTTTCTCCAATATCCTAGTGTGCACTTTAATAAAACATAAAAACAGCAAAAAGATATAAAAATACGCTGCCTTCTTTGCCAATCTGGCATCTAAGCTAGAACAAGTGTACGATCTGATAAAATGGTTTCCGCCGCATTGACCATAGGGCCATGGGGTGCTATTAACCAATAAATGGAGAGTAAATTCAGTAGTTAAACGAATATCTAGGAGTTTCTAGAAATTTCCAGTGTCAAGCAACGACTTCCTAATAGTGGAGCAGATATTAGGTTTCAATCGACGTAATTCGTTACTGAACATGCCGAAAAATTGATTGCGGTGGCTTGATTTGTCTTTCATTTGTTTGTGTCACGACGTGCCGTATAACCATGCTTTGTCTCCAATTTTCATACATGTTGGTGCTTGCCTGTTTGACTATGCTGATTAACATTTTAAGGCCTTGCGAAACTAGGCCTTGCAACTGCCATTTTGCTTATCGAGTGCACCATACTAGCCCAGGATCTGTCAAAATCCCAAAGCCAACATATTTAACTTGAAACGTTGTCAGACGTTATTGACTCGCCATAGTAAATTGATGACGTCATGAGAATCGAACTTTGTCCTTTGCAGTCAAACATTACTTTGCTCAGTAATTACTTCGAATAGGAAACCATAATGTAAAGGACTCCTTGAGTGTTCCGCCATTCAGCAATAGCAGCGCTTCAATTTTCTTCGCGGAAAAAATAGTTTATAGAATATTACCTAGCAGTTACATGCTTAAATGAACTTTTCTCAGAAGTAATGCGCGCTCGCGCACTCATGGATGCGCTTTCGCGAGAACCGTTCAATCACAACGACAAGCCTGAGTATAAGCGACATGCAACACGTTCTGTCGTGCGCAAATCCAATCTTTGAGCTAGCTGCGGAGCGAAAGAGCTTGAATAAAATTAAATACTGCAGAATAAAATTACTAAGTGTCATCTTATATTTTTTTACTAAATGTGCTTTCAATGTAAGCATGTCTTAGTGTTGCATGCTGCTCTTCACATACACAGGTGGGTTTAATTTACTTTTCACACTCGGCATTGTCATCCGCATATATTCACTTTATTCTTCTCAACTCGCACTGCAGTTCTCCGCGCGCCGCTGTTTCTTCTTAGGCGAGACGTTCTAATCCCAGATGTCCGTTGTTGGCCTGGTCTTGAAAACTGTCAAGTGAAGGGCTTGGCATGAAAGCTTCTTGCCCTTGCTCTCCAACATCATGGCTGCAATGAGGTTTCCATCCTGGGCAAAAGAAATGAAGCGGGGAGACATTAATTGACACTGTCGACCATTGCGAAAGTGGAATTTCTGAGCCCGTGAGTGCTTCATATGGAGCTGTGAGGGAAATAGTTTGCTAATGAGACAAAATAATCATGGGACTGAGTATCTAAAGTTTTAAAAACAAACGTACGACCCCAAAAGGCAACGAAGCCAAGGAGAGCATAAGGGAAAAGGTGCTGTTTTTATTTATTCGTGATGTAGAACAAATATGAGGGTGGGATTAGTGTGTGCTGATAAACTTCATGTTCGTGATAAAGTAAAAGGAAAGCTAAACTGACCGAAAAGTGGCAGGTTTATCCAAAATCTTAGTATGACACGTGCGGTGCATTAGCAAATGAGCTACGGCGGCCTAGTTCCTTAATCTCTTCAGCCTCGTTCACTATTAACCTACATTTGATTAAAATAAAAAGGACAGTTGTTTTGTTTTATGCTTTGGTTGGCTTCTCTGTCGTCATTATAAGAAAACTTGCAAATTAAAATCGTGGTAAATTTTATTTCATTTTAGCAACATTATTAACTTTAATAAAATGACTACTCTTCTTTGCAGCCTTCTAATTATTTTTATAACTTCACAGAATGTGGCCACGGCGCGCCGACAATCTTCAGCTGGGCTAATGGAGCAGAATTTTTCTGTAGAATGACAGCAAGAGACGCGACATCTTTCGAAGGCAATAAAATCTGAGACGGGAAATTTTTGGTCGCATTGAACTTCGTTTCTAAAAGTGCCCTTTTTCACAAAGCAGGTATTTAATAGATTTTGGGGTATCAAGCGATTTCGACAAATGCACGAAGGTGGTGCTTGCACATTTCAGGATGGCTGTGTGTAATTAGGCTTAATGGTCGTGAGTTGACCAAACTTGCATCATTTCGTGTTTGCGGTCTGTGGACCTTAAAATCAGCTACATGTAAAGCGAACGCTACCCTAATAAAACCCGGTCGCCACGGCCTTTACGTATCACAGAGACGTTAGCACGAGCCCCCGCACAGAACACTTACGCCGATATGCTTCTCCATTTTAGGCGAAACCCGGAATACTAAGTTGCGCCAGTAGGTGCCGGGCGTCACTGGACACTTGGTCGTCCACATTGTCACCTTGTTCTCCGGCACGTTTTCACAAATGTCATACACGCTGGAAAGAAAAGCAGGGCGTAAGAGGTTGGCGGATGCAGCTTTTTAAACATCATTAAGGTTCGCTTTTACATTCCCTGATTTCTGTTCTTTTTTTTTTTGAAGACGTCTTAGCTGACTTCAGAAGGCTATGGGTATCTTGTAACCGCTTCCAGAAAGAAACGGTCACTTAGGTAACTTGTAGATGTCGTAGGAACATGCCAGTGGTGTTAGATTATACCTCGTCATGCCGAGAATGCGTAGTGATAGTCAGAAACTGAGGATATCATAACAAACTAGTGTAACTAGCCTAACAAGAGGTGAGATGTCAGTCTCGGTATCGCTTTCGCCCTCGGCCGTGCCCTCCACCAGATGGCACGGGGTGCCCGAGTTCGATCAGCAGTCCTGTCAGCAGGCGAGATAAGGAAGAGACGTTTAGAGTATTGGATGAAAAAAGGCAGGGAAAAGATTGATACGACCGGATCTGTTACAGGCATAGGTAGCGGTACCAGGTAGATAGAGATGTTTTGAGGAACAAAAGGAAGGTTAACGAGATGTATACAAAAATGCTAGAACAAAAAGCATGTATAACATACCTGAATAATCAAGCAGGGTAGGTGAGTATTTGTCACCGCCCCGTTTCATAGGGGAGACCTATAACTAATCATCGTCATCATCGATAGGGTGCGTTGCTGCGAGCGTGCTGACGCGTATGACGGGAGGCAGGGCACGCACATCAAGGAAACCTAGACTTCTTCAGTACTGCTTTGAATTGTTGAAAGTGCTAACCCTTTCCTTCTACTACCAACTCCCCTCTCGTGATTTTATCGTGGCCGATGCAATTCGTAAAGACACAAGCCACTGCCTCTTAACATGAGCCAAGGTTTCTTGTTTTTTTTTTCTCACCACGAGCCGAAGCGTTCTATACACGGAACGACTGTGCCTCGAGGTGTGAATAGCGCCACCCTCAGCTTGAGATCCTCCAGGATGGTGTCGTAGACACGAAGCTTAATCTTGGCCATCATCTGGTGGCCGATGACGGCGTCCCTGGTTACCAAGCCCATGATCTCGGCACTGTAGTTTTCTGCGAAAGTATTAGGGCGAATAGAACTTATTTAGAACCGAGTAAGGGCGCGTGCAAATTAAGGACAGCGCGGAAAAATTTACTTCTCTGCGTGCTGTCTGCCACTCATGGGTTTTCTCGAAGCATTAGCACCTATCGCAAGTTCCTAATAGTTACCTATCCATCAACGCGTCTAGTTACACTATTTCTATGATAAAGCTTTGTCTTGGGTACGCTGTTCTACTGACAAAATTTGCTACTTGCATCGTACTCAGAGTTGTATGATATTTCTGTAGACATATTTCATTTGCAAGTTAGTGTGGTAATTTTTTAATTGATGAGGTTTAACAACCCAACCCAGCGGATATGAGAGATGCCACAGTGGAGGATTCCAGAACAGTTTTGAACAACCGATGTTCTTGAACCTGTACCTTAAGTTAAGTATATTCCTTCCCGTCGAAATAGGGTTACCATGGCCAGCAGTGGAACCAGTGATCAATTATGCGCACTAAAATTATTTAATGGCTATCAAAAGCACGCTCAATTACGTTGGGCTAAACAATTTATAAAATTTCATTTTGCAACTTGAATGATTTTTCCTTCAATACCCTTTGCTGGAGATGGGCAACAGTGATAAACTGAAATTTATCATCATTACGTTTGCACCTGCAGCCTTCGTTTATCTAAACAATTTAATGCCACGCTCATTCTTATCTTTTTAAACAGTCACGTTGATGATCGTCGTTTTTGTTTGTTCAACTTCAATATTGTGTTGGTTACACTTTCCCGGCAAGTATCAGACATTTTCGGGCTATTGTATATTCTAGAATGAAATAGCTTTGATATGTTCTTGTATAAGGTTTTGTTATTTGATGCACAGTGCACTTGATAAGCATTGCTAATGAAGTTGGAGATATGGCAGTATAAGTAGCTACAAAGTTTGGTAAACACCAAATATAGACGCAGCAATCAATTTAACTTAGTACTGATGCTGGTTATTTTCAATACGACTGTGGTGCGGGTGAATGAATAATTCAACATTACCAGGAATTTATCACTTCTATAAACTTGAAGTAAACGTGAATATATACTGACGTTTCCGTGTGTGATTTTATAAAACTGCAATTTGTGTTTATCATGCCGAGAAGGCTCAATGTTAACGCTGTTTATGTACAATCTTTTACGCACATCCTGTGTATTTTATGATATGTTAAAACTTTGCTGCAGTTCAGTTCAATTCCAGTGCTTTTAGAAGCAAGACTGCAAGTGAAGGGTGATCGTAGATATCGCATCTCTTTGAAGTTAAACCAAACTGTAGTGCATCGAATTTTGCGTTCTCGGTTCTTCGCGGTTATATTCCGCTTTATCTTTTTTGAACTCTCTACCACATTGCATTAAACACTGTTCATCACTTGATTCATCTCAAAAAGGAACTTTTTTCTTACAGAATTATTCAGTTTCACAACGATTATTTTAGAATACTGCTCATTTTTATACCCGGTTTCGTATTTCGTGCTTGTCCTTGCATTTATTTTCATGCTCTAATATAAGTAAGCTTACTGCGGTTAAAATTCTCTTTTAACAACAACTCCGTAATGTTTAAGAAGGAGTCCTCCTACAGCCTGGAGCCATCGGACCTCCGTCTGTATATTTGTTTGTACGCTCTTTTCTACTGCGAACCTAATACACTTGAGAGAAGGTGTCATCATATCAGCACACAAGTCAGCTGTCTCACTGGTGTGAGTGGGAGAAGAAAATTCTGCGCGAGCACCTTAGGAAGTTTCAACTTACGGCTGCATTTGATTAGCTGGTGGTATTGTACCGCGCCGTGAGCGAAGCTGACCAGGTAACCTAAAAGCACGGAGGACACCGCAAAGGACATCATGATGGCCACGATGGCAGTGGACAACAGGCACTCCACTTAGCGAGTGACGAGGGTGGAACTTTTTAAGCCTCTGCTGTCAAAGGCCCTTATGACCAAAAAACAATAGTTTCGCAGTAAACAAATGACCTGATATCGTCCCCGCACCTACTGTTTCCTAGCAGTTTTGAGGCGGTTGCGGTGACGATTCGACGAGACATTGCAGCTGAAGTCCATGAAGCTTCTCTGGCCACCTGTTCCACGATGACTGCACGTCTGGCCTTTGTCTACGCAAAGCTATTGTTTTCATTTTTGTGCTGCTCCTACTGGCGGTTTTTCAACTGTCGTAAAGAATTCCGTGGTTCCTAAATGTCTTTCTAGCATTATCGCACTATTACTACAAACTTCCACGCGTACGCTATATAAATCAAATGATTCCTAGCTTGCTGCTTTTATTTGTAGTAGCTGCGGCGTTCTTTCTTTTGGGGGCCCGACAGATGTCGAAAAAGATTTCGAACTTCGGCAGAGCTTCATGTGTTTGACGGGTGACAGGTATAACTAGATGAGCTCCTTATTTTCATACTCACCTAGTTCTTCGTTTCGTACAAACCAGACGCTCACAGAAGGCACAAAAGTGCCTTCTGAGCCGATGATCGGTGGGGACGGTGTTCTAGTATAATCTGTTCATTCAGAGGACGATCATCTAGTTTTCAGAGTGCGTTAATCATAGATTGTACGAGCGCCTTTGACTCTGCAGTATACCGCCCGTGCACGTCTTCATAACCCCACCCTCTCTCTCTCCCTTCTTTCTCTTCCCCTTCTCCCTTCCACCAGCGTACGGTAGCCAGCCGGACTCTCGACGGGTTAACATCCCTGCCTTTCTTATATCCTCTCTCTCTCTCTAGTTCATTTTCTCGGTGATTTGTATATGACACCGTAGAAATAAAGAATGATCGGGCAATGCCACCGCCGGTCCTTATATGAGCTCTGTTATGCTAGTGCGAATTCAGGTGTTCAGTTAGAGTAGTCATTCTTAATGTACAGCCTCCCGCATTTTTCGCTATATCGCGCGAGCGTCCATCACGCGTCATTTTAGCGCCTTTGAGCTGCGATAATCAGCGAGACCGGCAGAAGTACTCTCAAGTGCACTAAGCACTCTCCTGTGCAAGAGTCGTCTAATGCGAAATCGCCTTCAGGACGACGTACGAGCATACTACAGTGTTCTCGCGCGATATAGCTAAAAATGCGGGCAGTTGTACATCGATGTTCATTATATAGATAAAGGAAACTTCAAGTTCACAAATCAAACATCTGTACCATATCGAACGTCACATAAACAATAACTGTCATGATTCATCTGTGACGCCGTGGATCATAGCCCACCCACAGTCGGGCGGATGAGGTGCGTCATCCTTACTCTCGTCACAGAATCACGTGTATAATATATAAATGAAAAGCACTTGCGGGAATATATATTACAGCGCTTTCTCGTTATAAACAAGCACGAATATACACAATGTTCATGTTGCAAAACTGCCTCCTACAAAATTTAAGGTTCACAAACTGTCATCACCGTCCTGCAGACTAATTTTTAATCCGTGCTTTAGTAGCGCAGTTAGGAATAAATCGCACCTATACTTGATGTGCTGAAAGGGAATTAGATTTCTGCTAAGGAGAAATAAGTTTCTGGATTTAGTGCAGAAGCTGTTGTTTCTTTTTATCTCAATAGCAAGTTCTAATTGTGGCGTCTTGTACTCAAAAAGCGAGATATGGATTTTTATGTGCAGCCAAGTGTATTTGCAGTTATTTATGACAAATACTAACCAAGATGTGCGGAATTATATCCGGTATTGCTCTTTTTCTTACATAGACCCCTTAAGTCAGCTAGATATAAACTAAACAAAATTAATTGTCACGTTAGTCCTATTTTTCAGTACTTTTGGCCTTTTATAAGTTTTAAAAACTCGCGTGTGCAATTCCATCACTTCAGCTAGACTATCTGAACACCTCAACGTTACATCACGTAAGTCACAAAATTTCAAACGAATAACTTTCTGCTTATTTTAAAGCGTACTTTGCAGTCGCAGAACTGAATGCAGGCCCTAAAAAGGATCGTGCTGATTTACCAGGAATCGTCCGACAAGCAACACTTTGCAATTGGGGTTAGTATATTTGCAGTTCTGTTTGATGCCTGGCATTTTAAAAGCTCACATGTAAGTTTACTTGTTGTTTTTTATGTGTGCGTGTCTGCAGTTTATTGCCTGTTTATTAGCTGTATACTAAAGGGAATGTACGCATGCTCCACCAGAGCCGGCTATACCAAAATACGGCGCAGAAATTGAAACTAACCCTTTTTTCACAAGTATACATATGTCACAGTCACACAACCATATTATGCCTACAAATAAGGTAACTACAAACCACACAGCAAATAAAGCTAGCAAGAAAGTCTGTTTTTTCTGTTATTTGGTCATCAGGGTGACGGGGCTAGTCAAGCTGCTCTCAAGCAGCTTCTTCCCTATTTCACCTATCCAGTTATATACATTCATCACGTTCCACTTGAATTAATAGCATCATACTCAAACTCAAACCCAGCGGTTAACAATGCATCTATCTTGCGCAGGAGTTCGCCCATCTATCTGTCCTGATGAAGTGTTCCTCGATATCTCCAAACGTCACAAGTGGTGCTGATGTCTAACATCATCTAAGAAATGCACACATATCTATTCTACTGGGCGCTTATCTTAGAATGCGTTTTACACTATATTGCGTAGCTCTTAGGTGGCCTTCAGCATCTTAAAAGAGAGACCACATAGCACCTAGGGCAAGCAAACAATGCAAGTTCACAACAATATAGAGGTTTGAAGAGATCGGTAGTGGTTGAACTATAGGAATGGTGAAACGTTGGCTCCCAGCGACACTTTTCTCATCTGCCACGGTGGATCAGGGAATCCGGTTTTTAACGTAGAGCTCTGCGCATGCGTCCTTCGGTAGGACGTGTTTGCTATGCTATGAAAACGTGTCAAAATGTATGTCGTGTCAAAAAATATGTGCACAGGTTTGCCGATGCACTCCTCTTTGACGGTTTCCTAGTTGCTTTTGAGCCCTCGCGTTCACAGCCACGCCTGCTTACAAATCGCTTGTTAGCATATAGTTTCCGAGCCCTATTAGTTCCGGGAGCCCATCGTATATATCTGCAGTAGCTAAATCATTAACCAGTGGCGTTCTAAGAACTTCCTCGTCTTGTGATACTCGAATCATTTAGAAACTACTGAGTGCTTCCTGGACACCATCGAAAACTATGAACTTTTGAATCTACGTTGGGAGCAGCGTGTAAGACAATTTTTCGCCGCCGCCGCCGCCGCCACCGCCGCAGCAGCAGCAGCAGGATGCTCTACTCACAAACATACCGCTTCTTAAAGGCTTCTAAAGAAATGTGTCGGGGAAGGTTATAGCTTCCCGGCTTTTTCGCGTGCCTATCACATAGGATCTCAAACCTAACGAGCCGCATTCATGACTTTTTTTTTCTCTGAGCGGTGAGAAACACTACCACACTATCGATGATGAGAGCAAGAAAAGAAACGCAAACGCAAAAGCCGGAAACGCAAAATAAAATATAATTGGAGAGTTTTGTTGGGTCCCCACAAACCCTTAATAGCTCTGCACTTCTGAAGGGTGTTTAATCTGCGGCATTTCCAGGCTGCATCTGATTGCTGCACTTCCGAGCTGGCAGGTGATTACTTTACCTCTTAAATGTTACTGCATAATAAATACGAAGAAAAGCAGTAATTGCACATTTACTGCGAATGAGACACTGTGCCGGATTCTGGACATTTCCAAAATGTCTTCGTTCGTTGCTATTTCTCATTTTTTACCAATGACTGAGTAACTCCTTCATCTATGTGGTGAAGCTTACATCATTCCATTTTTATTTTTTGTCTGCTATAAATAAAGCGATCAACGCGAACATGAAAAGAGTGCTATCGAAACGTTCAAGCGCGCAAATAGTATGCGATTAGCGAGATTTAAGTTCAGAGCAAACATTTGAGGCAGTGCAGGGCCGGAATTCAACGTGCTGCATCATTCTGTGTTTATGAAGAACGCTAGCATGGAAAGGGTGCTAAGAGGCAAGGATAATTTTTTCCGGAAGTCGGGTTCTCCCAAACTTTGGTGGCACGTACAAAAATAATTGATTCGCCGACGAACATAACACATTCAAAGCAGATTAATATGCTTGCATTTGTACTTTCGCGTGCTTTGATAGGCAGTACTCAGTGCGGGAAATGTCAACGTGCATGCTAGAGTGCTTTTTTAATTTTTTTTTAATGCGAAAACACCCGTGTACTTAGATTTAGGTGCAGGTTAAAGAACCCCAGGTGGTCCAAATTTCCGGAGTTACCCCCCTACGGCGTGCCTCATAATCAGAACTGGTTTTGGCACGTAAAACTCCATCATTTAACAGTGCTTTTTTTTCACCAGCTTTCCATAAAATGCATGCATGTAAGCTACGCTGGTAAACCCACAGTAATTGTACTAAAAAATTCACTTGTGGTCACTCGAGGATCCAGTGAGCGGGGGCAGGGGGGGAGGGGGGGGGGGGGGGCTGAGAGACTCTTGCAATGACCGCGAATGGCCGTGAGCATCAACATTAATCCTTACAAAAGGAGATTACCGAGCTCGATTATGCGGCAGAATCGTGGTATTCCTGAATAAAAAATGTAACCAACATTTACCCACGCCCCGAGAGAACGTAGCAATTTCGTTCGCAAGCATCGTCTTGAATACGGCTATAGAGAACCCTGACCGAAGTTCACAGCCCAGACTACTGCACTGACAGGGGATTCGCTTGGGTTGACTCCGCCATCGCTCCAGCGTCAAGAGGAAGCTTTAGCTCAGGCCCATCTCCGATGTCGCATATTCAAATACGTGTAAAACACTTTCCTGAGGTAACCACTGGGCCGATTTTATTTAAGTTTGTTGCAGTTGAGAGAGAAAGGTAAAGTCTAGTGACTGTCAAAAGCATAATGTTGATTTAGCGCTTCAATCTATCAAAGCAATTTTCAGAATTTGGTACGTTTGAACTAAAAAAATAGAAGCATAAAGCTTCCAAATTCGTAGCTCTCCAGCAAAAACAGATATCAAAGTTCTGTAAACGGCACCCGTTACAACATTCAAAGTGAACAAATATAATACACAATTTATATCTTACGTGAATTCGTTACATTGTTTACAAGGGTTTTGCAAAAGTCAAATTCACATGTTATAGGCCTATTGGAGAGCCATGCATAATAAATCAATATTGTCTGCTTTAGATGTAGTATTCTATGCAATTTACTGAATTGTGACATCGATTTACAGTGTAACCTATTATGGGCTCATTTCAATCGCTTTTTTGGTTGGCGCTGGTGTCCGCCGCCGCCGCTGTTACTGCCGGTGTCCGTCGCAGCTATCTCCAGGCTCCTACCAACACCACCTAGATAGCACAGGCCTACACACTCCGATCTATGACGTCATGCTACCTGGCCCGAAATTTCCATTGCTAAGACTGGCGTGACGAAAGCAGTGACGTCAGCATCGCTTTTGCTTACGCGGGAGCATCCCCTTTAGATTCTATGGCAGTCGGGCCAGGTAGCAAGGCGTCATGGATCGGAGTGTGTAGGCCTTGTGCTATCTAGGTGGTGTTTCTCCTAACCACTACGGTGGACTGGCCATCTTGCCAGTCCGCCATAGGTCCTGCTACACGCAAGATGCAGCAGTTGCATCTTGCGTGTAGCAGGACCTATTTGCCACCACCCCGTTTCAAAGGGGACGCCAATAAATCCTCATCATCAACAGAATCTTATCGTGCCACCTGCCAAGGGATGTGACATGTGCGCCGCGTAGTCTCGATAACTGCGTTTACTCTTTGGTACGCGTTACGGGGCTCCTCGCAAGGCACGAACCGCTGCTGAAGAAGCGAATCGTAGAGCTATACGCGCGCGGCTGCAACCAGGCAACGTCGGGCTCAGCAGACCACTGTACAGAGGGCAACGCAAGCCGTAGCTCACCGTCGACGCCGGGCGGGCCGTTCAGATCGTACTCGTGAAAACGACCCAAAGGGACTTCGCCGCGTATACGCTCTCGTGCGTGCTGCCGACAATGGAGATCCTGTGGGGCCGCTCCTCCAGCTTACACTGCGACTGTGCTGTTTATGCCGAGCAGGCTTGTGACATTTCTTTCATTGCTAATTTAGAGAGTCGTAAACTTCATAGCGTCGTTTCTAAGAATTTGCGATTTTCAACAGTCTTTATTTGAAAATTGACGGTCTTAATCAAAACTTTCGCTACCAACTGTCACCAGATTTTATCGCTTTCTTTTAAGTGCAACAATCCTCATAAAATGAGGTGCAGTGCTTTCTCAGCAAGACAATTTCTTCTTTCGCATAGAGTCAGATAGCAGCGCCCGAGCTAACGCTTCCTCTTCAAATAGATGGACGCGAACGCTAGCAAAGTTTTTCTAACAGATGAATCGCCATTTAAGGACTGACGCTTCAGTTGGAATAGTCGAAGCAGTGCCGAAGCTTTAGCAGTGAATAAACATGACTTAAGCGGAAGAAATGGAGCTGGGCAGGCCATGTAATGCGTAGGACGGATAACCGGTGGACCATTAGGGCTACAGAATGGATACCAAGAGAAGGGAAGCGCAGTCGAGGTCGGCAGAAAACCAGATGGGGTGATGAAGTTAAGAAATTTGCAGGCGCAAGTTGGAATACCCTAGCACAGGATAGGGGTAGTCGGAGATCGCAGGGAGAGGCCTTCGTCCTGCAGTGGACATAAAATATAGGCTGATGATGATGAAACGTGACTTATCGTTCAGCACATGTAGGATGAGGACTGCTAATTAAATTACGGGGTTTCACGGGCCAAAACCATGATCTGATTATGAGGCACGCCGTAGTGGTGGGCTCCGGAATAGTTTGCCTCACCTCAGGTTCTTTTAACGTGCACATAAATCTAAGTACACGGGTGTTTTCGCATTCCGTCCCTATCGAAATACGGCCGCCGTGGCCGGGATTCGATCAAGTGACCTCGTGCTTAGCAGCCCAACGCCATCGCCATTAAGCAACCACGGCAGGTAAGGGGGACTGCAAATTCGAATTACACACAGGAAGTCTCCTTCCTATTTACAGCGAAGCTGTATCGCCTAGGTTCTGACCAAAAGTGCATGCGTCGACAGGGTCTGTAGAAAAAAGTCGCGTCGACAAAATTGGATCCATAGTAGCCCGCTGCACACCGGCGGGGCTCCGGGGCTCCGGAGTGGATGGCGGAATAATAAAACGTCATTGTGTACCCACCAATGCCTGTGCCTCGTTTTCTTGTGACGTCGACATCGCTCTAGCGACGTTATCAGCAACTGTACTTTGGTCTTGCTATGGCCAGGACGCGCGTAATCCGTACTGAAGAAGAAGAACGTGCATGGAAAGAGCGCCGGTCTAAGCAATAGCGTGAATGGGCGCAAAGGCAACGGGAGGCCGCTATAGCCGAAGGCGTGTCGTCCGAAGGAACCGTAACGTTGGATAGCCGCTCTGTGACCGATGAAGAAGAACAGCGTGCCCGGGAGAATCGCCTTCGCGAACAGAAGAGGAGGTGGGCGCGAAGGCACCGGCAACCACTTGCAGTACATCGCAGCGACCACAAAGCAATGGTGACAAAGTAAAGAGAAAATAAAAGACGATAACAACATCGAAGTTATGCGTATGTGTCTTTATTCAATCAATATAGCAAGTAATCGTACATAACTAAATATAATTGTCAACAAGTACAGCTTCGCTGGTATTCCATCTTGACATAGTGGAAGGGTTCTGAATTTTTTTACAAACTCACTATTGCTGAGCCGACGTACTCCTCTCATTGTGCAAAATCAGCCAGCGGGGCCATTTTGGCATAGCGGTGATATAGTTCGTCATGCAGCACTACACAGAATGACGTAGTCCACGCTACAGTCCCTTTCTCATCATCACACGAGCAACAAAATTATACAAACTAGCCTATTTTCAAGGTTTATCACGTTTATAAACAATCCCGCAGCCAAATAAAATAATCTTTTAAGGTAAATCTCAACAGTACAGAGTTCTCTCAACAACTGCCCTTTAAAAGCCGCTGAATGACGCTCCGACTAAAATCTTAAAGCTGCCCGTGTAAAAAAATTGTGTTTTAAAGTGGCAAACATTCTTTTTTTTTAACGCTATAACTTTGGTTTCCTGCTAGACCGTGTTTAGCTGCAAGTACGGAAGACATTTCTCGGCTGATGCACACGGGAGGGCTCTTCCAAGTCCTTCACGCACAAAAGAAAACATAAATAAAACCCTGGCAAGTCGATACGCGCCCTACCGAGAAGTATTTAGCAGGCCCATTCGCTTCGCTCAGAAGAGCTGTCTTAAAGTGTTCCGCTCGTCACATTCTGGTGAAAACGGCCGCCCAACACCCCTCCCCCCCCTCACCCATTAACAAACACGTGCGCACGTTTTCTTTTGTGTGTGTGTGTGATGGCTTGCTACGAACAGCAGGGATTGAAGCACCATCTGGAGTGGCCGGATGATTTGTCAATTTTACTTCTCCGGGAAATCACGCGTAAAGATAGCCAAAAAAAAATAACCAAAAGAAGAGATACGAGTTCAGCACGAAGTGATTACAGAGCCGAGTCTGTGAACAACGACTCAGACGTAGCGGCTTGTATTCGGGATGCAAATGTTCTACAATTTTTCGTCACGAAGAATTCATCGGACGTGCAGCGATTACAGACATGAGTTGCAGTCATTGAATCTTTTTTGTCAGAATGCCACCACGTTTGTTCCACAGCAACGCGAGGAGTGTTCAGTGCAAACGATCATTATATGTCGACGCGGCCGGTTGATGCTGAAATCCCTTCAACGACCCGCAACGAGTCAGGCGTTCCAAGTATCACGTCAAGCCGAGTGCGCGCGCAACTGTGACATTTTTGCAGCTACACACGCATTATTACTTTTTTTCCTATTTTATCACAATATGTATTCTGCCGTGGTTCGAGATCTCCGACCCTTAGTCGTATGGTGGGAGCCGTTACTGGATCGACCATGTTCACGGCGATGCCTTGCTGCGATTTCGGCACGCTAAGTCTTGATCAGAGTCTGAGGATTGCAGTACTCTTCACCATTGCCGTGACCCTCGCGTCCAGCAACAATGAACAAAAAATCCAATTTAAGAGGTGCCCAGGTGAGTTCTCATCATGCAGAACGCATTTCTTTCTTTGGTTTTTGAAGGGACAGATATGGGGCTCTTGGTGTGTAGTGAGAATCCTTGTCAGTGGTAAATGCTGGTGACTTAATTGTGCTGATTTGGTTGTATTGCGTCTCGTAAACCGAGAAGCTCAAAACAATGACGCAACATAAGCCGCAGGAGCACCCACATCACAGCGCAGTGTTTACCAGTACTGTTCTATTTTTCAGCGCTGATATTGAGCAAAAAGCTAGACAGCTGTGGAGTGCTAGCCAAAAATAAAGTAAACTTTTTAAGCAGTAACACATCAATGTTGCGACTGACTTTCTGCCATCAAGTGCACAACACCGCAGGAATGCATTATGTAAACTGAACATTCTGTAATACCTGTGCCGAAAAAAAATTTGGAGGACGCTAAAGCTTCGCCTTCAAGACTGGAACGCGATAGCATTCAAAGATCCTTGACTGTTTCTCACACTTCCGGGCAACTGCAGCTTATGTAACCGTAATGTTTACCGGGAAACGCTGGCGGTGAACGCTATGCACGAAGGCGCGCTTTTTGTTTGAAACGCAGCCTCTTTCGTGGGCCGGCCTTCTTTTATTGTTTGCACCTTTAATATTTCAGCCTGAGAACATTTAGCATAAAAGGCGTGCGCTGTCGGTGTTTTGTTTCATGATAATTGTTTGTGGGCTGTCACTCTCAAAACTCCGAGGAATAACTTTGTAAAGAATGCAAGACAAAGTGTGAGCAACTTTATTGGTAAAATATATTTGGAGGGCCTGCGTGGTTGGGAAGGATTCTCTCGTCCGCGGCCGGCAATGCCGACGCCGACGCCGGATTTTCTGTGCCGCGGGGCCCTAAGCGCTATCGCGTTAAAACCGAGAACTCTCTGCACAGTCACGAGCAATATGAAAGTGAACTGCTATTTTTTTATTGCGATAGCAATTATATGGACACTCAAAGAGGATTTCTGCCGTCGCCGTCGCTGTGAGGTTCCGTATGACTGACGTCAACGGCGATGAAATCGTCGCCGCGCCGGACGCTGTATGTGCTAGCAACGCCTCCTTTATAGGAGGCGTTGGTGCTAGTGAAAGAGCGCGAGGGACGCGCGCTTTCACGCGGAGCGAACGCACGGCGGAGAACAAACGCGCGTTCTGCGCCGTGCTCCCTGAAGGGCTGCAGAATTAAGCGTCTCTTTCCTCCTTTACAATCACCATATATAGAGAGCAAACGCGACTTCTTCCGTCGCGCGGAAAGCCGTTGGAGGGGGGGGGGGGGGGGAAGGGAGGCGACGATTAGCTGCGGCACCAAATGCGTATTTATATAAAAAGTTGTCGCAGTTTCACCTGAAAGGCGAAGCATCAATTGCGAAAGCAAATTTGTAGAGAGCTATACGGAGTAATGATATCAGCTTTATCAGCTGTATAAACTTGGACATGCAGCAGCACCGGCAACGCGCAGAACTGTTGTCGACGCCGTCGGCATTTTGCCCGCGTTCGCTCAAAATGCCTGCGGCGTTGGTGACTGTTGCCGGAGCCTCTGATATAAATAGGCACTCCTCCCCCCCCCCCTCCCCCACGGCCTCTCGCGCGTCGGAAGAAGACGCGATTGCTCTACATATATGGTGATTGTAAAGGAGGAAAGAGACGCCTACTTCTGCAGCCCTTAAGCGAGCACGGCGCAGAACGCGCGTTTGTTCTCCGCCGTGCGTTCACTCCCCGTGAAAGCGCGCGCCCCTCGCACCCTTTCACTCGCACATACAGCGTTCGGCACGCGGCGACGATTTGGCGCTGAGCCGTGCTCCCTCAAGGGCTGCAGAAGATAGCGCCAACCTTTCCCTTTCCCTCAAGAACCACTTACCACCGGCGACGATTTCATCTCCATTGACGTCATACGGAACCTCACGGCGACGGCGACGGCGACGGCAGAAATCTGCTTTTGAGTGTCCATATAATTGCTATCGCAATAAAACGTTGCGAAGCGAGAAGGTGGTAAAGACTTCCAACGCTGCTCGATGAGTTTCCCGTTCTGGGGCGCTATTCTGTAAGAGTCTATAGCTAGTGGACTGTCCATTTCGCCATTTCGGCGACCGTTGATTCGCTGCTGCTTGAAGTGCAGGAAGGTGCCAGCCATTCTCCTTCCTGCACCTCAAGCAGCAGAAAATCAACGGTCGGCGAAATGGACAGCCCACTAGGTAGACTCTTACGGAATACCGCCCCTGATCTCGTCGAAGACCTCCGAGCCGCCCCCAGAGGCCCTGGCAACAGTCACCAACGCCGCGCGCGTTCGGTGCGAACGCGGTCAAAACGGCGACAGCGTCGACAACAGTTCTGCGCGTTGCTGGTGCTGCTGCATGTCCAAGTTTATATAGCTGGTAAAACTACTATCCTTACTCCGTATAGCTCTCTTCTAAGTTGCTATCGCAATTGATGCTTCGCCTTTCGGGAGAAACTGCGACATTTTTTTAAGCAACGATTACTCGTGATATGTGAATTGGAATTGAACTTGTTAGTGAGCAAAGTGTAGCTTTTCCAATTGACATTTAGACTTACTGAACACTTTTAAGCGAGCCATGCGTGTCTAATTACTACAGCCTCGTGAATGCCAACTTTAGTGTTCCCTTTCATATTCATTGAGAGCTTACGTAATATTCAAATACACCTGGATGTTCCTTAACGCACAGCGGGTTAAATCGCAGCTGAATTGAAGCTTTCGCTTGCCGCTCTATTTATAACACTTACCAAAGTGCCTTAACGGGTATGGACTTCTGGAGCTCTGCACAAGGTAGAGGATTCAATAGCGAGTGGCACTGGCTTGGTCTGAGGTTTCGATAATGAAGCAGGGCACAAGCGCTGAGTTAAGGATATTTTGGTGCCCCATAGACTATCCCGAAGGCCAAGAAGTTACCACGAAACTCTTCATTGCAGCATCCCTTAGTGTGTGTCTTTTGGGCGCAAAGCCCAGTAAAATATTACTTTCCATGGTGCAATTCGGCTCGCATTAAGAAGGAGGGAATTTTCCCAGCTGATGCAGTTTTACGCTCGAAAGTTAGACACATGCCGACACCATGCAATGCCTCTGTAGACGCTTCAGGACTAACATTTACGCAAGACAGGTTGCCAGCCTCGTAAATATTATCTGCATTCCGTCGACATTGAAATGCCACCACCGCTGTGGACAGCCAGACCTGTGATCTATTTCACAACAGCAGAACACTACTACCCGGGTACACAGTGATGCATAAGAAACTGAGGAAAACTTGGGATACCCTCGGCAGCTGGCCCGAAGTAGTACAAGTGGGATCCCAATGGGCTAGGAAGCCTTGTCAAGCTCGCTAGGGCTTTTACTTCCTGGCTCTCCGCTCTTTGAAGCGGAAATAAAGTGATTGTTCGTTTGATTGATTGATGGATTTATTGATTGATTGATTGATTGATTACCATGCCATCGCCTTCACGATCGAGGCTCACTTTCATATTGATTTCAACTTTGTCATCGTCATTGCCTTCAAAACTTGCCTTTAATTTTCCTCCTTGTGTTGAACGACTAGTTGGCAGGAAATAGCCTTTTCTACAGAGCAGATTCACACTTACTTTATCAGATGCATACCACCATAATATCCGCGACAAAAGCTCTTGATGAGCGGCAAATACAAGCAGTCTCATTTACCGTGTAATTCGTACACATCAGCATTGTTGCGATTGGGGGCACTCATCGGAAAACGTGGAACACCTTCTACTTAGCTGTCCCCGATAGGCCTCATGCGAAACGTACTAAACCGAATTGATGACCTGGCACTTAACATACAAAATCTTCTTGAATAGTTCAATAATGAACTACTTTGAAGTATTCGGTTGAATTCCTAGGATATAGGGACACTGTCAAAATGTTGATCTACGGTGAACTCTAGTCTTTATATTCCACACGCGTGCGCATGTGTGTGTGTGTGTGTGTGTGTTCATGGGTGTGCGCTCGTGCGTGTGTGAGCGTGACTGTGTATGTGCGTGCGTGAGTCTGTCGTCCCTGTTGGTGGCTACTCAAGTAAGATTCTGTGTTTGTGTGTCTATTTAGGGAAGTACGTTGACGCATTATGTAGTTCGTTGGGCGCATAGAGGCAAAACTGTCTGGAAACATTTTTCTGTCTTTCTTAATGTCACTATGTGAAATGCCCGGCAAACACTAGAAGGCCATTTCGCACAGTCTATAGTTCATAAGCCCATGATAAATGTCACACTTATTTTTGTGCTCATTATTTTTACTTGTTATTTATCTCTTTTATTTATTATTTATCGATTCGCATACATTTGTTTGCGGACTGATACACCTCGAATGTATCACCTCACCTATCATCACAATTTATTCATTTAAGAGTTTACCTACCGTTGTGAAGAAGGCCGTGACGCATTGCCCTTGTTTCCAATATTTCCAATCCATAGTAAATTTTCACTTTCCAATTCAAATTAATTTGTTAAGAACATGAGCAGGGACAAAAATATCCGGTGAGCTTGACAGGGGACCTGACCCCTTTAATTAGTATGACAGCAGTGCAGCCCACATAAGAAATATGAAAATAAAACATAAAGTAATCACGAAAAAAATACAAACATACATGACTACAAACAAATATACATATCTACCTATACACACGCATATATATATGTATATATATACATATTATAAATACACATACATCAGAAGTAAACGAGCTCAGTGCAGCACATTCTTGGACAAGTACATACTAACAGATATGTGCATGTTCACATTTATATCCGTACCCATACATACATCGATTCCTGTTGGTAATACAGCCTAATTGGAGAGTTTGAGTTGCAGGAGACTTCGAAATTTTGAGAAATAACTTTCTTTCCGAGATTGCACTGTGTAAAGTAAGGACTGTTCGCCATAGTTTGTTCTAGGTTTGGGTGCCAACCACTTTTTTGCTCGTCTCGTTTCCCAGATGTCCGTGTTTCCGAGAAGATTATTAGATCATATATGAAGGTTACGCTACTGTTTTGCTTGAGACAAGACCGATAATTTAAAAGCTGCATTGCATTCGCAATGCAACGAACGGCTCTTTTTTCGGAGCAAGTGCAGTTTCTTTATCTGAGACATATGCCTCTTGTGCGCCAAGTAATATTGTATTTTTTAGAAAACTAGTGAGTTATATAGCAGCTGACTAACTTTACCGAGAAGCATATGCTTCATGGGCGAGATAACACCTATTGAAGAAGCCATTTTAGATTTCATACATTCTGTTTGCTCATTACCATGTTGATTCTGTAGCAAAAATTATTCCTAAAGACTTCACGAAGTCAACGCTCCTAATAATTATGTGCCCAAGTTAACATGCATACTCTTATCTCTTGGTTTTTGACCTTTTGAGAGCGTAGACGACAACTTCACTTCAAGAAACGTTTATTTTTAACTCATAATAGCACATTCCTTTAATTTCGTAAGTCATTCATTTACCTTGTATATCGCTATTTCAGATCTGCCAGTTATGAAAATCGTCATATCGTCTGTATATGAGATTATTTGGACTCTACTAACAATCTTTACTATATAATTATATAGACTAAAAGTAATATTGGCTCCGTTATGCTTCTGTGCAGGCACCTGTGTATATTCTCGGAGCTGAAGACGATGCGTTATTAATATTTATAAATTGATTTCTGTGTGAAAGACACGATTGGAATAGCGTGTGCCGAAGTCCCCGAACTCAATATTTGTTTAACTTATACAGCAACCATTCATGGTCGAGCAGATTGAATGCCTTTGCAAAATCAACAGAAATGCCAGTGGTTAGTTCTGTATTATTGAGTACTTCTATGATAATTTTCGTCTGTGTCCGAAGAGCTGCTTTTGTCGTTCGGTGCTTCCTAAAGCCGTGCTGAAAATCATGGATGTGCTTGTTTTATTGATGTATTTATTTGTTAGTTATTTACTTAAGTGCCCTAAAGGCCCAGTAGGGAATTACATGGGGGGGGGGGGGCAGTACAAAATCGTTGCGTCCTTCATAACAACACCGGAGCAAAAGAAAAAACACATACAGGTCATTAAGACATGAGATTAGCCTTATTTGTAGCAATTTTTCGATACCTTTTGAAAAAATATCCAGTATTGACACAGGGCGATAAATAGCGTGTTTTTATTACCCTGCTGAAATATAAGTCTTACTTAAGCCACATGCATGCCTTAAGAGTCTACGCTGAAGCTTAACATCACGTTATAAGTCTGCGTAATTACGGTGCATATAATGTCGAGTAATGGCAATGTAAATGTGTTCAAGGAACAAGCTGCTTAGAGCAACTTTTAGCCCTGAAGGCCATCCATACTTTCTGGATAAATTAAGATTGATTGATTGATTGAGTACAAATTTGACGGCTTCTACTTGAATACTGTCGGCGTCTCTTGATTTGCGGTTTTTAATTTCGCTTCATCAATACTTCTTTTTGGGCGAGTTGGTACATCTTGAAAGTTTGGGTGACAGCGCAAACAGACGACCACAAGAAGGAGAAGAAAACTTCTGCACGGACAGTTGATGTAAGAAATAGGGAAGGTTTGCTATTTTTGTCTTGTAAAGGAAAACCATAATCACTACTAGCGTGGTTGTCCTGACAGCATTGCTGAAAAAACTGAATTATTAAAGGCTGTGGGTATATTATCTCTTTATATTATCGGTATAATTATTGAGGCATTAGGATGCAATAGACTATTGAGCTTAAGAGTCTTAAGAAATTAAAAATCTTGGCTGTTTTTAATTTTGATGTGAGTTTGTTTCTATAAGATTTAAACTCCTGAAGAACTAGAAGATCCTTTTATTTTACAAACTTCGCGTATAAGCTGTTCTCATACTCTAGGTCAATCAATAAAAATGATAACGGATAGGGCGACTAAACACGCTCACGCACTTGATTGATCACTGCCACTAACAGCACTGCTTAATGAAATGCGTACAAATTGAAGACGTCTTGAAAAGAGTGTAGGTATTTATTTAAACATCTTGTTTGTGTGTATTCTAGCAGCATACCTAGTGATGCGCCAAAACGTCTGTATGAAACTTTTTTTTTTCTTTCTTTTCTCTGGAGCCGAAATGGCTTAGATTATTATATTATATGTCTGGGAAAGCACGAACCAATGTTCGCATACTTCGTAAAGTGATTCTTACATTTGGCCCGTAATTCCTCATATAGTCTTTCGCGGTGTATTCTGCTGCTGATTTGTGGGACTTCCGCCTATGTGCCACGTCGTCTCACGCAATCGAAGAGACCCCGGAGGTAAGGCTTCTTATAATCAATTTTGACATTTTATACCTCGTTCACAGACCATCAGGATGCGAAGGACATTGAAATAACGAGCGCCGTAGCGAGAGACGTGGAAGTCGGAAAAACCATCAGCGTCGACGTGACCGTCTTGGCTAAAAAGGAATTCAAGACAGATCCTAAGCTCGCCTTGACTATAACCACGTCGAATCAGGTCAAACTGCCTTGCGTGTTCAACGTCGGCTCCTGGTACGTACACGACTTCGGAAGACTACCTGTAGCGACCACTCTTTGACGGTGGTCTCGACGTTGTTAGCGACTGTTCCCCGGATCCACTTCAGAGGTCGCGGAACGCAGAAGCGCCCATTACAAAGCGAGTTGAAGATACATGGATGCCGACATAGGAAGGGAGGGGGGGGGGGGGGCTAACCGATAACAATAAATCACTTATTTTCTCTTTCTAGAAAGCCACTGCACTGAGCAGCTGAGCGGGGTGCATGTGCCACGATTTGACACATTAGCAAGAGTTGTTCTTAGAAGGTATTGAAACAATGGAGATGCGTAAACGCGATATGCATATTAACGGGTCCCTATCAAAACGTCGAAAATCAAGAGGCCGACTTATGAAAAGGCAGAACTTCAGAACGCTGAAAAATTGAAATGCCGAAAAATCTAAATGCCGAAAAGACAAGACGCCGAAAACCACGTGAAAAAGAAATGACGCGATTTATGACTACTCTGCATTTGTTCGTTTTCTGCCATATCGCTTAATTTCCACTGACACGAGCCTCCTTAACTGGTTCTGCAAAGGCACCGGTATCAGTAGATTAAACTTGTGTAAAATTCCGTATTTTTCTATCGGTCGTAAGGATAGGCATATCAGTCGGACAGGAACAACTCTATGGGTCAGCAGAAAAAAGTGTTCAGAGTACAAGAGCAGCAGCAATGTGCAGAAGGGCAAAAGCAAAACTTAGCTGCAACGACGGTTATGTTTACGTGCTTGACAAGAAATTAGGTTCTAGACACTATTGGAAGGCGCGAGAAGCGAGGCGAATGCAACGCTAGAGTGATTACCGACCGTCCTGTAGAAAGTACGCACAAGGTCATCTCGAAGACAGTGACCCACGCAAGCCACGCTCCGGACACCTGCAGAGCTACAGTTCTTAAGCGTCTTCCGGCTCATCACCACCATGAAAAGGGAGCAAGCTAGAGTCGAAGACCGACATCGAGGGAGCGATCAGAGGCCAACGCCGCGGCTCACAAAGCACGAAGCAAAAGTTGCGCGGAAATCGTTCGGCAGCTGCGCTCGGCAACCGAGGCAATGTCGACGTCCAAAGTTTTCCACGCGGAATTGCACACACTCTTATCTGTCTGAAATGCAATAAACAAGGAATCGCTCTGCTATGCGATGAGATATGCAGAAATATAATTTTTCCTTTTTTTTGAAAACTTGAACCATGAGAACGGAACCTTCCATAGCTATTAGAAAAGAGGGCGAAAGCACGTGCACATCGTACAAGGCCGGCGGAACCTTTATCTTGCCGAGATACTTTATATTCCACTGTAGCTAGGTGATGCCGGCATTTTGATGTTTCGATGTTTTGAGTTTTCGGCATTTTAAATTTTCGGTTTTTCATATTTTTCGGCTTTTTGAATTTTCAGTGTTTAAAATTTCGGCATTCCGATAATTTGTCATTTTGATTTTCGGCGTTTTGAATGCCACCCCATATTAACTGTGGTAAATTAGCGCAAAGCGACGGACAAAAAGAACAAAGTTAACAAGGTCGGGCGCTACTAGCAACTTGCGATACATGAGATTGGTATGTTTCTTCTTGACAAATGTTTCGAGCACTGCAGAAAGAGTAAAACGGATCACCTGCTTTAAAAAATTTTGTGCTACAGCAAAAGACATTCCACCTATCGGGACTTCAAAATTCGTAAGTACTGTATTTATTGAAGATTTGCTAAAGGCTTTAAGCTGTAAAACGTAGAGTATTAGCTGCCACAACCTAAGGTTATATACAAGGATACAGTATTAATAATACGATACTTATAAAACAGGGATGTAGTGTGAGAAAGGTGAGGTACCTTAGATGTTATTCTATTTACACCTTTATGTAGCGAAGAAACTTTGCTGAATATCTTCTCATTCTGTGATTTCCCCAGAATACTCGTATATCCCCAACTAAACTTTATGCCCGGTGAACGTTTTTTTTTTCTCGATGTAATGCAACTGGTACGTGGACGCAGAGGAAGAACAAGAACACCACACTGATAAATATCTGGTTCATTACCTTACGAGTGAAGAGGCTGAACGTAGAGTGAAAGATGCGAATAAGAGGAGATCAATGAGGAGAGGACAGTCATGCGGGGCAGCCGCCTACCTCTTCCCCGCCATCGGGCCGCCACGCCGCGCCCTCCTCGCCTTCCTCCCGTTTATCAGTGGCCCTGTCAATAGACGCACGCGGAGCAGCCGGAGGGGCGAGGGAAAGAGCGCGCGTCAGCAGCAGAGGCGGAGAGACGCATAGAAGCAGCGCCGCCGGCCTAGCCTCGTTAGCCTCCCAGCAGGGCTCAACTCTATAGTCGGGTACAACTTAAGAAGACAGGAGAGGCCCCGCCCAGATGACCGAAGCGCAGCAGCCGATTTCATCCGCGACTAAAGAAATAGTCCCGCTGACGCGACTCGCCCCGGCTTGAAGCACGGGCTGCCATGTTCCCCGTCGGCGGGGACACCGGCCGTCCGGCTCATGACGCAAGTCTTTAGTGCGCGCCCATTGGCGGAGGCTCGTATGCATCCGCCTTTGAGGGGGCAAATGCCGCTGCCTTCTAAAGTTGTACCCGACTATTACAGTGGCTAGAATAGGGAAGTGTGATTACCGCCCGGCGGCTCCTATGGCAACCACCGTCGCCGCTTGTGATGCATCCGCCAGAGGGCGCTCGCACTCGTTTATACGTCAAGCTGCGCGCCCGATACGAATTGGTCCGCGAGTTTCTCCCGCTTTCTGTTGGAAATTCTCGTGCGAAGTAATGTTTCGTGCTGTGCCGACAAGTGTTCAGGGATGAGCCGCCGTCAAAGTCGCTGTTTTGTGCCTGTCTGCACGACTGGTTACAAATCGTGCAAAAAGAAGTCGCTCTTCGGGGTACCGTAAGACGAGGAGACGTACCGAAAGTGGCAGCGCAACATACCTCGGGTGAACAAGCCACTCGAACGAAATGCCGCTTTGTGCGAACTGCATTTCGATTCGCAGTTTGTGTCGCGTCACTTTGAACACATCATCAGTGGTGAGCTGGTGCGCCTGGAAAGGAGCAGGCCGGATGCGCTACTGACGATCTTTCCAAACGTCCCCAAGTACATCTCCAAGCCAGTGCCTAAGAAAAGTAATCCGAAAGAAATGTTGGACCCACAGTTTGCACCTCTGCAAAAAAGAAATAGCGAATCGACGTGGCCTCACCCGACACAATGGATGAAGCACCCACGCTTGCCGCCAACTCTGGATTACCAAAATGTGATCGTGCCTTCCAATCAGTGGGGTAAGCACATTTTTTTCTGAAACTTCCCTTTTTATCGCATATAGCGTCTGCATACTGGGGCCAATCATGAGCTTGCTTCGCGCCCAAAAGCTTGTGCTGTTTCGTTGCGGGGACAGCATGATCGAACACTAAGTGTTTGTACGTGGTGTCGAGCTCTCACTTGATGAGCACTGCGATCCTCCATCCCTCCTAGAGGCTGTTGACAGCATGCAGCTCTGTTCTGACGCTGCGCGGTCGGTGGAGTTCCCTCTTGCGCGCAGCTCCAACATGACAAGCTGGCATGAAAGCCTCTACCCCACGAAGTGCAAGGGGCTTGTAAGTGGCCCTGAGAAGTGCTGCATCGCCTCCAAGTACCTCAGGAGCCTATTGCTCAACCAGAGGTGTCGACCTAGGCAGCTAAAGCGTAAGGAAAATTACGCCAGGAAGCTATAGGCAAGGACCCAAGCTACGGCACGCCGCCTAAGAGCCAAAGCGAAAAGCTTGGACGATGCTCTCGCGCAGCAAAAACAGGCAAATCACGCGATTGAAGAAAGTGCACTGAAGAAGAAAATCGAGAAGCTCCCACCCAAACAGAAGACAGCAATCATGCAGTGCTTTGAAGCTGCAAAAATGATCAATAATTGCACCATATTTTGCTTATAACATACCAGTTTTCAAGAAATCTTGCAAACGTGAAAATTTTGAGCGAGCCAAGGCAACTCTTATGTAACATAATCATCGGTGCATGCCAATTAAGGGCAGTTACATATATTTAAGTGAAATCCGATTGCATCTTTCTTTAACGAAAAACTCGGACTCAATTCATCTTTGCAAGCAAGAACAGTTGTTTTCGTTCAAGCGTGCGTTTATAGACAGTAATTTCTGCGTAAAATAAGACCGCAGTGAAGCAAAACTCGAGGCGTGTCCGCGCGGCCTACGAGGTAAACATGCCAAGACGGCCTAGATCTCGCAAGCAAATGACATGTTGTACGCGAATTTATAGGGCTCATATGTCGCTATAATATTGCTGCGATCTTCGCGAACACGAGTGGCTGAGCAAGATGTGCCATTCGAGGTAAAGAAAAGGTAATTCGCATCGCGAATCGGGGGCGCTTATCCGGCTAGTCGATCATCGGGCCTGGTCGGGCGACGTGAATACAAGCGTCAGCGCCGCCTTGCGGCTGCATCTGAAACGCGCACGCGAGCGGCGGGGCCTTCGTCACACTTCCCTATTCTAGCCACTGTACGACTATAGTCGGGCGCAGCTTCCAGCATGCTTGCCACGCTAGCGTCGCAGCCGGGCCCAACTATACTCGGCGGGAAGGCGGCATAAAGGAAGGTCGACTCGCGCAAGAGAAGAGAGATAGCAGGGGCTTAGCCGGCCGGGAGTGAGGAGAGGCCGCGAGCTCAAAGAGACGGCGACGCTCGAGTCAATGCTGATGATGATAGTTCTTTTCTACACGCGGGCACGATCCTGGGGGACCTAGCCCTTAACATCTTTGCTGTAAAAGTTTGAAATACACTACACTAACAACGCCAGGGCTCGTTAGTTCCTTGGTGAGAGTGACTGCGTGTTATAACTCCTCCTTATTTAGATTTGTCATGCTTCAGAAGAGAACACTTTCACACTGATCGTGCCCAAGCCAAGTGTGTGCTAGAACTATCCAAAAGCTGTCACACGCACGTCACAGACGCCATATTTCCCATAATTTCATATCCAATATTCCCAGATGAACATATGGTATCCTGTATAAAAATGTGTATGTTGTCATATGACATATTAGTTTTTTCTCGTTTTTGTTTGCGTTTTTTCGGGCAGCTAGGTAGGCTTCCTTTATTCTTAAAGCACACGTGTGCTGCCAGTGACTAAGCCCAACGGAATAATCGCAGTCGGTCAGTCCGGCATATGGCACGTAAAACAACTCGTTTTGAAACGAACACTACGGGAAACGCAACACCGCTGGCCTGTCGTCTGTTTGCACATGGAGACACCATTTGTGTTGGAAAAGAGATACACTTGAAGCGAAGTGTCTTTTTTCGCCCACGCGACACGGCATGGGGAAAGTATTGTAAACAAACGCGGCGCTCAACGCAGGCTACAAAGTAGCGGCTATAGAGTGTTTGAACAGCGGCTGACCCATACAAGGGGCGGTGAACTCTTGCGTGTTCTCAGGCCACGTGAAAACCTCCGCGCTTCTGCTTCAAGTAACTCGACACAGCGAATGCTGGCTCCAAAGATGTGGCACTTACGTCATTTTGACCGTTGTGCGAAACCTCAGAGTGTCTGTGATATCGTTGAGCGTCAATAGCGTAACCAAAAACGAGGACCATAACGCGAGAGATGTATTCAAAGTTTAGTTGTTATTCTAAACGTAGTGGCTGGCTCTGGGAGTTCAAAAAAAAATGGGTCAATGAGGACAGAGCTATAAGCACTAGAAAGGAAAGGGAGTATGCCTGACACAAAAGGGGTAACGTTCTGTAACAGAAAATGCAAATCAATCATATTCAAGCTAATATGTTTGGACGGAGTGTAATTGAGCAGGCTATCCACGGCATAGACTGCATTACTGTCGTATTTAAAGTGAGAGAGTAGGTACCCAAGGACATTAAACGCGGGTAGCACATAAGGATTGAAAATATTGTATAGGAAAAGATGGGGAAGTGGGAGGTGTTCTTCTCGAAAACTTTATTGAGTGAAATAACTACTAGTCTCCTCGGTTCTCATGCTTTGCCTTTTGGGAGGGGGGGGGGGGGGTTGTCAGGGCTAAATGCAGCACTGGAGCTCACTTGGTTAGCTCAAAGCAAGCGTAGTTCCAGAGATCTATAATGTCTTCGAGACACATGGCTTGCAATGAAACCACGTAGGATGATGATGAGCAGCAGGAGGAGGATATTTATGATGATGATGACGTCAATGATGAAACTCTGCTTTCCTAAGCGAGAGGTAGTTCAATTGTAATTCTTCGCTATCATCCTCATCATCATAATCATCAGGCTA
This sequence comes from Dermacentor silvarum, assembly GCF_013339745.2. NCBI lineage: Eukaryota > Metazoa > Arthropoda > Arachnida > Ixodida > Ixodidae > Dermacentor > Dermacentor silvarum. Next base: position 108,322,913 of record NC_051162.1, on the reverse strand, counting down.
TATTTATGTCCACTGCAGGACATAGTACTGATCAAATAAATACAACGCTGAGCGCAAAACAATAACATCAAGGAACGTTGGCCCGGTGCTACAGAACGTCAGACTAGACTACCTGAAGTTCAAGTAAGCTTCAAAGCAAGTAAACAGTTGAGCTAGAGTGGGCTAGCATTACCCCGCAGGGGCGTCTGCGCAAGTAGGCGTTTGGTGAGTTGCGCCACCACGTACCCGAGCACACGAGGGTTGGACCCTCCCGCGTGTAGCCGTGCGCGGCTTAGCCGTGTCCGGGGAAAAGGGGATCCTGGGGGTTGAGTCAATACCGGGGTTTGGACCTTTATGGCCCCTCGGTGGACGCAACACAGCTCTTTGGCCTCCGCTTCGCGTAGACGGCACCCCCGGACTGACCCACCCGGGGGAAATCGGTAGTTGCCCTATCCTGTCCTTTTCTACAATCTTTGTCTTTTTCTCTCACTTTCAATCTTTCCTGTCCTCTCTTTATTTTCCTTTTACTTCCGACTTCATGGGCAGCAAGGGTTAACCTTGTGCATTATATCCAGCCTTGGGTATAGGTATTTGGTTATAGTGGGGATGCACCGTTGGCGTGCCCAGAACTGAATCGTTTGTCCTGTGTCGTCCCCTAGTTGGGCTCCATGGTGGGTGGCGGCCATCCCTGCCGAATATAGCTATCTTTTCATGGAATACAATTTCCCTTCACTCCCTGATCGCTCCCTCAAGAGGGGGCGCACCGATGAAACCTTTAATTTCTTCATGCAGCCAAAAGAAATCTTCCCAAAGTATCATGTAATTCACAGTCAGCACGAAACCAAGACAGTCCGCACAATATCTCCTTTTGTTGTCTCAAAATCTTTGACAGAATCCCTAGGCCCAGGCTACAAAGTAACTAAGATGGGAAGCGGCGACCTTCTTCTTGAAGTTCGTGACAAGACCCAATACAGCAAATTATCAAAACTCATTGCTTTTGGAGACATCCCTGTATCAGTTGGCCCACACAGATCATTGAACACTGTCCGCGGTGTCATCTCTGAAGATGACCTAATCGATCTTAGTGAAAGCGAGCTACTCGAGGGGTGGCAAGATCAGAATGTAGTAAAGGTCCAAAGAATCACCATCAGGCGCGATGACAAGCAAATCCCAACAAAACATGTAATCATAACCTTTGGAACGAGTAACCTCCCAGACTCGATAGAAACTGGATACTGCAAACTCCGTGTACGGCCATACATCCCGAATCCGCGCCGATGCTTTAAGTGTCAGCGGTTCGGGGATGGTTCGCAAAGCTGCCGAGGGCGCACCACCTGTGCAAAATGTGCATCCAATGAGCACTCGTCTGATACCTGCACTTTCACCACCCACTGTGCTAACTGTGACGGAGATCACCCAGCGTACTCCCGTTCGTGTCCATCGTGGAAAAAAGAAAAGCAAATCATCGAACTAAAAATCAAATTCAACCTATCATTCCAAGAGGCACGTAAACGTTTCTCGACGAACAACCAGTCTAATCCGTCCTACACCGATGTGGCGCGCCGGGGGGCAACGTCACATCATTCGGCGGCCGCCCAAGTCACACGGAGTGTGACGGCGGTCACGCCATCAGCCCCCCTGGCTGGAGCAGCCAGTGCTGTTCCGCCCCCTGCCAAGGAGGGCCAGCAGACCCGCGGGTCTGGGGGACCCAGGGCCACTGCCCGTGCAGATAGGCCCGAAACCCGTGCAAACGTGCCCGCTGAGCGGGCACTATCCACCGCCTCAGACGAGGTGATGGATACAACAAACAAAACACCAGCGTCTCAGACGCCCAAAGAACGGCGCAGCTCCCTCGAGCGCGCCGGGAAGAAAGGGAAAACCCCCATCACGGGGCCTGGAAAGGCCTCGTGAGCTAGCCTAATTTACCTCTCTTAGACACACAGCACAAAACACATATAAAATGGATACACAGATAGTACAGTGGAATGTTAGGGGTTTACTCCACAATCTAGATTACATTAAGGAACTCCTACATAAGTACAATCCAAGGGTGCTGTGTGTCCAAGAAACACATCTTAATTCTTCCCACACGAACTTTCTCCGGCAGTATGCCATTTACCGAAAAGACCGCAACGACGCCCTTGTCTCGTCGGGCGGTGTGGCCATAGTAGTAGATAAAGGTGTTGCTTGCCGGCAAATACAGCTTAAAACGCCTCTAGAGGCAGTTGCTGTCCGTACAGTACTTTTTAATAAGATGATCACAATTACCTCTTTATACATCCCCCCGAACTACCACCTGTCAAAACAGAATTTCACAGTTTTATCTGTGAACTGCCCGAGCCTTATATTGTCATGGGCGATTTTAATGCACACCACACCCTTTGGGGAGATCGTCGCTGTGATGCTAGAGGGCGCCTAGTAGAAAGCTTCCTCCTCTCTACAGGTGCATGCTTACTAAATAAGAAAGAGCCTACATTTTACAGCATGGCAAACAAAACATATTCATCTGTTGATTTAAGCCTTGCATCTAGCACGCTCGTACCATACCTAGAGTGGAACGTGATTAAGAATCCATATGGGAGCGACCATTTTCCCATTGTCATAAATTTAACAAAAGCAGATGAGTGCTCTCCACGGGTCCCCCATTGGAAAGTCGAGTCAGCCGACTGGAAGCGTTATAAAGTACTAACGCGCATGAACTGGGAAGACATCTCTACACTTCCTATCGATGATGCAGTGGCGTATTTGACAGCGTTTATTGTTGATGCGGCGTCAATATGTATCCCCGAAACAAATGGATCGCCTTCTAAACGACGTGTTCCCTGGTGGAATGATGAATGTAGAGAAGCGCGAAAAAAACAAAATAAGGCTTGGAATCAACTCCGCGACTCTCCGACTACAGAGAATCTTATCAGCTTCAAGAAAATAAAATCTGAAGGAAGAAGAACACGCCGCCGTGCCAAAAGGGAAAGCTGGCAGAGATACATCTCCAGCATAAATTCTTATACAGATGAAAGAAAAGCTTGGACTAGGGTAAACAAGATAAAAGGCCGTGAAACTCATCCTCTACCATTAGTGAACACACAAGGAGACACTCTTGAGGCCCAAGCTGATTCTCTAGGAGAACATTTTCAGTACATTTCCAGTTCATCCCATTACTCAGATACATTCCTGAGACACAAGCGACAAGCGGAGCGACTGCCTCTGGATCGCAAAGGAGACAGAAATGAACCCTACAATCGTCCATTTAACATGGCAGAATTTCAGGCCGCACTAAATTGTTGTAATAAATCTGCCCCTGGAAAGGATCGAATACTTTACGAGATGATAAAACACTTAAACCCCCAAGCACACAAAACACTCCTATCGCTTTTCAATGCCATATTCTCTGCCAGCTATATTCCGTCCGCCTGGAGGGAAGCAATAATAATACCTATTCTTAAAGAAGGCAAGGACCCGTCTTCAGCCAGCAGCTATAGGCCTATAGCCCTAACAAGCTGCTTATGCAAACTATTTGAGAAAATAGTAAACCGACGCTTGATTCATTGTCTTGAAATCAACAAAATACTAGACCCTTTTCAATGCGGTTTTAGAGAGGGTAGATCCACAACTGATCACCTTGTCCGCATCGAGGCGAACATCAGGGATGCCGTTGTGCACAAACAGTTATTATTATCGGTATTTCTAGATATGGAAAAGGCATACGATACAACTTGGCGTTTTGGAATTCTCCGTGATCTGGCTGCAATGGGAGTCCGAGGCAACCTCTTGAGAGTGATTGAAAGCTATCTATCTAATCGCACGTTCCGTGTTAGGGTTGGTAATATCCTATCTCGTCCATTTACTCAAGAAACGGGTGTACCACAAGGTGGTGTACTGAGCTGCACTCTATTCGTTGTGAAAATGAATTCGCTCCATACTGTCTTACCTAGTACGATGTTCTATTCGGTGTATGTGGATGACGTACAAATAGGTTTTAGATCATGTAACATTTCTATCTGTGAGCGACATGTACAACTTGGGTTAAACAAAGTATGTAAATGGGCTGACGAGAATGGATTTAAACTGAACCCTCAAAAAAGCACTTGTGTTCTAGAGGTATACTACCTGACCCCTGCATTCATCTTAATGGACAACGGCTATCTGTGAGCCATGAACATAAATTTTAGGCCTCATTTTAGACACTAAATTAACATTTATCCCCCATTTGAAATATCTGAAAGCGAAGTGTCTAAAGACAATGAATCTACTGAAGCTATTGTCCCGGACATCTTGGGGAAGTGACAGGAGATGCCTTTTGAACCTCTACAAAAGTCTCATTAGGTCGCGCCTCGACTATGGAGCTATAGTATACAACTCCGCTGCACCTAGTGCTTTGAAGATGCTAGATTCGGTTCACCACTTAGGTATCCGTCTTGCTACAGGTGCCTTCAGGACTAGTCCTGTAGAAAGTCTGTACGTTGAATCAAACGAATGGTCACTACATCTCCAAAGGACATACTTAAGCTTTGCCTACACCCTGAAGGTTAAATCAGATAGCCAGCATCCATGCCATTCTACCATTCGCGACATGTCCGCGGCCAGGCTGTTCTGTAACCGCCCGGCCACTAGGCCTCCTCTGTCACTTCGGTTGGAAGCACTGTCAGAAGAAACAGGCGTCCCTCTTCTGAAGAATGTTCTAATGGGTCCTACTCGTCTCCCACCGCCTTGGGAGTGGAAGAATATACAGTGTGACATTTCTTTTGTTGAAATATCGAAACGAGCACCTGATACACATATACATTCACATTTTCTTGAACTTCAGGATAAGTATTTTTGTGCTGAATTTTATACAGACGCTTCGAAGTCTCCTGCTGGTGTTGCCTATGCAGCTCTAGGACCATCGTTTTCAATATCCGGTACATTGAATCCACATACAAGTATTTTTACGGCAGAAGCGTACGCGATACTCTCTGCAGTTCAACACATAAAACAAATGAATCTCCCAAAAGCTATTGTGTTCACGGACTCATTGAGTGTAGTCCGAGCTTTAATGAGTGTACGAGAAAACAAGAACACTGTTTTTAACCAATTGTATGCAGTGTTGTGCTCAGCTTATACGGCTAAACAAGTCATCGTCCTATGCTGGGTGCCTGGCCATAGTGGCATAAAAGGCAATGAAGATGCTGACGGGAACGCTACCTCAGTAGTTTTTAGCGACGCCGACAAGAACATACCAATTCCTGCCACAGACCTTAAACCATACTTACGTCAAAAGCTGAAGAAGCACTGGCAGAAACAGTGGGATACCCAGGTATTCAATAAACTGCATTTTATCAAACCAAAATTAGGGCACTGGATATCAGAGAAAACAGCACGATACAAAGAAGTGCTCCTCTGCCGATTAAGAATAGGTCATACCTTCGGCACCCACTCTTACCTACTGACTGGAAGTGATACTCCGTCATGTCGAAGGTGTGGCGACACCCTTACAGTGCTCCATGTCCTCATTCAGTGCAAGGAAATAGAAAGGGAGCGTAAAAAGTACTTTTATTCTGCATACCTCCAGCATATCCCATTTCACCCAGCATTCTTTCTCAGCAACGAACCGCTTTTTAACTTAAACACAGTTTTTAGCTTTCTAGATGAAGTTAACGTCTTAGAAGTAATTTGGCCAGGTCATGCGTAGCAAAGCCTCGCCTTCGAGGCTGTAGCCGCAGTGACATGTCTTTTACCACACGCCTCTCAGCTCTATACTTCAAGAGCCCTGTGGAGGCAGTAGTCCTTGTATGAAACCTATTATATCACCTTTTCGTAGTAAAACTTTTATGCTCATTTTTTATTTTGTCATGAATCATTGTCATTCTATTTTACGCAGTTTACAGCGACCCGTTCTTAGGCCTTTTTACAGCCACATAACATGTACATTAGCAACTCAATTTAATCACTTCATTCATAATACATAAACATTTTATTACCATATGTCATGGCGCTCTTTGGCCATAGCTGGCCCTTGCGCCATTAAACGCCACACATCATCATGGGCTAGCATTACTCAACGTCCACCCTCATTACGTTTAATGATATAGACAACTAAATATTGCATATCACGAATGAATGCAGACTGTTTTCGACTTCTATTCTGCCTTCGAAACATTGGCGCAGTGCATGTTAACAAAAAAAAAGCTATGCACCACATTATTGCACACCAAGTATCAAGTTGTGCTCCACCAAATCTTTAATGATAACGCACAAGTCAACATTAACGAAAGCCGACAGAAGACCGCAATTGACGGTTAATACGCAAGCACGAGAGTAGAGTACATGCAGGAAACGTGTAGACGTTACCATAACAATTGGCCGTTGTTGCTTGTCCCTTGTACTCTTATTTTTTTGTCAACTGCAGTACGTACAAGATGTGCAACGGCATAACCCCTCTCGAGCGATTTCTGGCCGGTGTCTGGGACAACAAATGCCCAATCGAGGCGAAGGAGCACAAGAAAACAATGTCCTACTTCATACCGTGGATCGCAAGATTTGCGATTGGGGTAAGTGGCGAAATACCTAAATGGACACTAAAGAAAAAGAAAATAAGTTGACTATACGGTATGAGTGAACTGCGCATCTATAATAGGTGGTGCCCGAATTCGCGCGTCAGCGACTGCTCTCATCGGACAACATGAACCGATCTCAGAGACTATGCTTTTGTTGGCTGCACGAGACGGAAGCCATTCAGGAGCCACAAACACACCCTAGACGCCATGTTTTAGATACAACCTAAAGGTGATGTCCAAAATATGCCGTCTATGACGTTTTTCTGTTCTACAATCGCTTCCGGCGAATGCAGTTAACAAAAGCAGAGCCTTCAAGATCAGCTTAGAATACTCAAACAAAGCCGTCGCTGGGGAGTAGATTTGGACACTACCTATGTCAAACAAGGGTACTCTTGCTGAAGAGGATGCTTCATAAGAAAAAAACGAAACAAAAAAACGAAACCCATATGGCGACGCCTCCTGGACGTTCGCATAAATGCTTGACGTGACGTCATAAATTCTGACAGTGTCTGCGCATGCCCAGTTAATATTTTTATCGGCACAGATGGGTCTACATCGTATTCTATAGGCGCAAAAGAGTGAATTTAGCAAGTTTCGAGAAAATGAACTGCATCTGGGTGGCTCAAATGCGAGACAATGCTTTAGATTCATGACGTCACACTAACGTACCGGCGGTGGGATTTTGGCGCGGAATTCAAAATAAATGGAAGTATTGCCTTCATTGTTTTTTTATATTATTCAACTTATTACCATCATATCAACGAAAATGAGGTCGTGAAAGAGAAAAAGTGTGTCACTCTGGATTGGTTTACAAGTAGAAGGGGAACTGAGGGGCCAAAGCTTTGTTAGTTATGATCACATGAAGCCAACAAACAATGGAATTACGAAAAACATATGCTTTGCCTCGCTTCCCTTAGATTTATTCTTTCTGGGCTTGGTATATTTCTCTCTGAAGTGATTCAGTCTTTCTAATTTGCGTCCCTTTTAAATTAGTGGCTGTGTAGTTTACAAAATGTCGTCGTAGCTCACCCCGTCGGACCAGATGCCTTCCAAACTTCGCGGGATAGTGCGTATGAGCTTGTATCGATCTAGCAATTTGCTTCCCATGAAACGATTAGTCGAGTTATGTGCATGAACGAAGATGGATAGCTTGGGCGATTAGGTACTCATTCATGTTGAGAGGATCAGAACAAAACTGAAAAAAAACAGAGGACGAAACCAGAAAAAAGGATACTACAGGCGTCGAATCGCATGTAACATTTATTTTAAACATGCTTGCAAATCTATCTTGGAAACAAGAAAGTATTTTGTTTTACAAGCACGGCGACATAATAAACGAAACGTTCGAAGCATAATCAAATAGGCAGAAATGTTCAATTTGGTCTTGTCTCCTGATACGCTTCGACACTTTATTCATTGATAAACTTTAGAGGCGAGCCAGCGCTCGTAATATTTTTGCCTTTTCCTTTGAACTTTTACTTCGTTTTCTCTGTTAAGCTACCAACTTCTACATACGCGAACACATTTATCATAGAGTGCAAGCACCAACATGCCAGTATCGCTAGCTATGAAATATTTTCATGACATTTTGAAAGAACCGTACGTAGGGATAGTAGAATTCGATGTGCACTTGAACACCAATATCACTGGCAGGGATAACTCAGCATTTTCCGAATTACCTGCTTGAACATGAATATCCGCATTGTTTATTATATGCGTACACGCTTGTCTTGCTTCCTAAAAGTGAACGAGTGATATGTTTTCGCACAGCGCATAAAAATATTGTAGTTTTACTTTTGATCGAAACCTCAGGGTATCTCGTGACAAATTTGTTCAATGGTTGCACTAATAGTGATTGCTTTAAAAGCGAACGGCATAGTTCCCTTTGTTCAAAACAGGTTCTTCAGAAACGACATAAGTGGTTCCTTCTGGGTTTTCATGTCTTTTTCGCCATCTTTCAGGACGGCCGTCTTCATTTTCGTGGAGAAATGACGGATGGAGGCAAGCTGGTCGGTTGTCAAGAGTTCGATGTTAAAATAAAAGTGTAGCTTCGAGAATGATGCTTGCGGTTCTCTGTGAGTCCCGCACAAGGAAGCCCGCAACCAGAACTCTTTGCTGTGGACCTTTTCCGAATGCGTATTGAAGCATCTATCTTCGCTTAGCTCGAACATGATTTGTAAAATAAAAATACATTCCTCTGAGAGTCTCTATTGGAATGTGGACTTCTTGTTACCCCGCATCTATGGATCAGCCTGTCGGATACATCTCAGCTGCGCTAGAAAAAAATACTTTTCTGGCTCTCGCTAAAAAAGTGTTTTCTTTAAAATTCAATAGCATATCTTGCACACTTTTCATAACGCGACAGTGGAACACACCCGGGTGCGTTTGAGCAACGCCCCCCAACTGTTTGAGCAACAGTTGAAAATTTAGATCTGGGCCTGAGTGAGATGTTGCCAAAGCCTGATGCCATTTCTAACTGTTGCCTAAAACACAAACCACTAAATTGCTTCCTTATATAACCTTGAGAGAGTGTGAACGAGAAAGAAGAAAATCATCCGTCACCATGGCAACACAATTTATTACCTCTCATATATGTTCTCACACTGCTTCCATTAAATGTGACCTTTATGCGGCAAAACATTTCGCTTTCTTTTGTTTTTTAGTAGCTGCCACATCTTGAGTGCCACGGCACCCGAGCTTTCAGACTAAGCTTTGACACAAGAAGGCAATTAAAATTTAGCACCGAAAGGCAGGAGTTGCAAATTCAACTGACACGGAAACATCCAGCATATTGTTTTCGTTCTAATTCAGGGCGTCGCACCTAGTGACTCCATATATCAATCAGAAAGGCCTTTATTGTATCGCAAATTATATTATCAATGACATTATTATAGCTGCGTAAGAGCTACCCCGCTTACGTATCTTTTATACTTCTTATTTACCTTGGTATCCACTCCAAATTAGCAGCCTACTGCGAATTGATGGCATTTGCACTCGTAAAATAAAGCTGACGACGTCAGCGTTACGCCAGATTCGTCGACCCTAATTAAACTTTCGGCTGTGTCCTTCAGCACAATTCTAGCACCTTCAGACAACAGTGAGGCATTACCTGGTCCTTGCGCCATTAAACACCATTCATCGTCAACAGTCAGGCACGTCAAAGTTTTTCATAAAGGTGGCAGTGACCACCGTCCGTAATATCATTCAAGCCTTTAACAATTTGTACCGCGATACAAGAAAATGTTTCATTCCAGAGCTCGTTGCCAATGCAATTGGCTCTGTGGCCAATGCACGTGCGATATTCTCGTGTGATGAGCGTCTTCGGCCCAGTATTCTTGGCAATAAATACTGCTGTCGGCCATAATAACGCGCAATTTTTTCTACCCCCGCCAGTGCTGTTAGGCATCACGCTTCTAGTCCGGCAGCTGCAGTCCGCAATTAAAGCCGTGGATTTGCCTGTCACATGTTACGCTTGATATGCAACACTTTAAAAGCGCTGTCTGTAGAATTGGGAAGGGCATACAGCACGCCAATAGGATGATGACTCTGAGACTCTTGAGAACACTACACCTTTCTTTCTCTTCAAGACTGCATCTGTCGACAAGATTTGTGGACAAGATGCGGGAAAGTTGCGATAAGTCTTCTACAGTGTCTTTTTACCTGACCAGGAACTTACTGTCTCGTGCAGTAACTCCGCAGGAGTTATTGAATTCCCTGTTTATGGCAAAGTAATAGGGTGGCGTTGACCCTGCTTCAACAAAAATTCAGCGACACCTCCCTGAACGGGAACTGTCCAAGACTTGCGTAGCATTATAAGGCCGTTGGCTTGGTGAGGAATGTGTTATGCTCGGTAATGATCTGCAGGGTGGTTATGCTGATGTAGTATGCGTTATTTATTTATATATGCGTGAGGAGTACGCACACCAAGATTCACATATTTACATTGCCGAACATATACATTCCGCACCACGCCGACCGCCATATAATGCTACGCTTATCTTCGACAGCTACCAGTTCAGGGAGGTTTCACATAATTTGTTTGCGCGATGCCCGACGCGGCATAACCGGTGCTTTAATGCCGCCATTGGTAGTAGAGGGGGTACGGCTGCGCATGCATGCGTAAATAATGCGCGTGTGGCATATCCTCTCGTTTTTGGTCCGCTTTAGTCACCTGCCATCCTCACTGGTCGGGTGTTTACCAGGGGTTGCCATACAGCTTGATATCCCTTTTTTAGTACGGACTTGGACATCTCTGGCATAGGTTTAACGCCTCCTTTCTACGTATGGCGTGGGGGGGAGGGAAACGAGAGCGTACGGGCCGTATGATGTTTTGCACCAGTACGCTTATTGTTATCGCGTACAATGAGTCGTTTGTCACTGTACTCCGGATGGCAGTTATCAACCGCACACACAATGGGGCTGAACTGTGCATTCTCGCCCTGTATTGGGAAATAGATTTTCTGGCTTCAGATGGAATTTTTCGACCGACTGGCCATGCAATGCTACTAATTAACAGGAATGAAGGAGCATGGTAAAACATGCCTGGTTCCACATTCTTGCTGTGCATCAGCGCTGAGTTTAAAAAAAAAAGCTGAGTACAAAAAAACTGTCAGCCCTTCCACTGGGGTGGAGATGGAAGACCAGCGAAGCTGTACTATGGTGGGAACTATGTATTTCCAATTATGACTATTAAGATGTGATGGTGTAATTGGTTATTTGAAGCATTAAAGAATGAGAAATATATATATATATATATATATATATATATATATATAACCAGGTGGCTTTCATTTATTTAGCGACCACAGGGACCATGGTCTTATAGTCGCTACGGTACACCGCCGTAGGGTGTACGGCAAAGGTTGGCACGTTCTTCATAAGCACGTCACCAACGCTGCGCGTGTTCCGTGCGAATGCGGGCAAAACGCCGCCGCCGTCGACGACAGTTATGCTCGTTGTTTGTGTGACCGCACACAACCGCTGTCAAAACGCTGGCGTGAGCAAGCGCGCCAGCAGCAGCGAGCGAAGGTTCATGCAGTCTATCGCTTCAACGGAAACTGAGCGGTGAAAGCACAGCACATACCAAGTAGGAGCAATGTTGCAGATCGCTTTCAAGATACGATGTGCGCGACCAGCCCGGCGCCGCGCGAAGTACAAGTTGCTCGCAGAGCAGAAGCCGCAACCCCTCCCTCCCGCGCTGCCTTCCCGCTGTCCTCCTTTCGCGTGGGAGATTGAGTCGCCAGTTCCCCTTGCGCCCGGTCGCGAGATACGCATTTGGTGCTGCAGCTAAACGTTGCCTCCCCTCCCTCCCTCTCATCCCCCCACGGCCTTTCGCGTGACGAAAGAAGTGGCGTTCGCTCTCCGCCGTGCGTTCGCTCCCCGTGAAAGCGCGCGAGGGTCGCGCGCTTTCACTCGCACATACAGCATACGGCCGATCAGAATTTTTTTCTACATCCGGACGCGACCATCGAAGAGTGAGCCCTTAACAGCTTCGCTGTAAATAAAAGTGCTGGCTCTCCCGTAATCTAGAGTAGATGTAAGCATGAAATGGCTACCGGCAAAGCAGATTGATGCCGCGACGTAGGCCTGAAAGCTTATTGAGCCGAAGCGAACCTGTTTTGAACTGTACTTCGTTCCAAGCCTCGTCTCGGCCAAACAACCATTGGCGGCCCGCCGGACGCTGCCGGCCTGGTCAGGCAGCTTGGTGCCATCTCTCGAAGGAGGCAGCGCAAAACCCGCCCCGCGGAACTCATGGACCGTTAGCGTTGCAAAGAGCACAGGCAACCCTGTCTCGGCGCCAAAAGATGACGATCAAGTGTATAGTGCACTGAATCTGCCTTTTGAACGCCGCTATCGGAACTGACAAATTAAACTTCGGCGTGCTAGAAGTTGCAGCTTGAGTAATAGTGTGTACAAGCATTAGGAAGAAATCGGAAGCAATATTTTTTGTAGCTTGTTTGGGCAGTAACTCGCGCATGGAATGCGGTCCTGTACAATTGGTTGAGGGCCAGATATCGTATTTTCTTAAGTTTGGATAGTTGCCCGGATCTCGTTTTGCTCTCCCAAAAAATGCCCGGATGTTCTCGCAGGTTCTCGGTTTGTTCTCGCGCCAATTCTCGTCTTGAGTGCTCGAATAACGGCTCTGTATTTTTGCACAAGGTCTCTTGAAGGTCGCCGACAACGGGAGCTTAAAGCATTTCATGCTTAAAAACGTGGACATCGATCATCTTCTAAGACACAGCTCAGGAAAATTGTAGGGACCTTTACAAGCCTTGTCCATTTTTACTCAACCAGTTGGCACCCTTAATATAGTCCCCTGTTTCAAGGTCTGTTCTGTAAATCCTGACAAAACACCGTCCATGGTTCAGGTGGCAGGTTACCAGAGCGACCGAGAAGCCGTATTCGCATTGCGCCTCGTACGATGAGCTGCTAGAGACTGTCTTTGGGGGAGCCCCATATTTTGACTTCGTTTTCGAGAGACCTCCAACTTTCAGATGTAGCAAAAAAACTTACCCATTTTGGGAACTCTAGGGATCTTTCTCACACCCCAGTGGTGTACGGCAACTCTTTAAATGGAGTTGCATGTGGGCCTTGCAGTTACTCCCCACGACATGGAGTCACCAGTACTGTCCATGATCAAGAGCTGTAGAACAGTTTCAAAAAATACAATTTTACAAGGAGCTGGAGATTTGAAGTGTTCAAGGCTGGCCTAATAAGGGATGTCTGAGGCTGGAGTCAATGTTTCTACAAGGCGACTGGCCTTCTTAAGGGCAACAAGTAGCTAGGTAGTTGTATAAAAAGCAGTTTGTATGAAGAGACGACAGCCATTCGTGACATTTAGCATGCTAGGGCTGATGGTCAATGACACATCCTTCGTTCTAGTGAGAATCATTGCGAACTGGCCCTCACATTTCTCTCAGGCTATAAATGTTAGCGAATGTGAACCCTAACTGGTATGCTCGAGTCGGGCGCATATTTCTGCACACCTAATTTCATCCGCGATATGCCACGAGGAAAACCCCGTGATCCGCATACCGGCATTACACGCAATGTAAGCTCGGGGAATTTTCAGTCCCAAAACGACAGCGGACAACGGCGGAACGCCGTGAGTCACGCCCATTCTTCACGCGCCCGTGAAATTCTGCGCTCCTACGATTACCCTAACGCAATGCTTCGGTGGTGCTATTCAGTTACACCGGTTTCCCAGTACGCCGCAAAGCGGCAGTGAACGACGCGTTAAGAATCCCGCGAGAAAAGCAGGTGCGAGGAACGCTGTCTCTCCGGCACGTCTTCAAATCCTGTGGCATGCAGTACGGGTGTGCTAATTCGCTCCTCCTGTGTATGCGAGAACGTGATCGACTTCTCGCGTTCCCCGTCAATAAAATTGGGCAAATAAAAAAACAATCCTTTTTTTTCTGAAGGCATCAAGGAAACAGCATGAATGCGCAGCTAGCCACCTTGATCGCTATGGCCGGCATCTCTGGCATGCACGGTGTTTTGTAAAGTAATACCACCGCGAAGCCCCGTGGAATGCTTCGACGCAACCAGCGCCTCCTCGTACAGTGTGCGAATTGCCACAGAACACGAGGTTCTTTTTTTTTTAGCTTGCGGTAGGCAGTGTCCAGTGTCACACTTAGGCTGGGGGAAAGGGCAGCGCGAAGGAGAGAGGGTGTCGGGTGAAAAGCATATTTTGGCGGGTAAGAACAAGCAAGGTGCCCAGCAAAGCGCCCGCAGTTAAGAGCCGGACGGCGTGCGGACAGTGCCAAAGACTTGGAGGTATAGCGGCTGGAGAGATCCTGGTAATAGTGGCAGTCGGACAGTTCCTGCTGGGGCTCCCAGGATAGGCATCAGGGAAACGTTCGAAACACTACGCCATCTCTTGACAAGAAGGTTCTGTTTTTGGTGGAGGCGGCGGCAATCGTGAAAGTAAGTCTTGGCTCGCCGGTGTTACCGAAACAAACTGCATCAGTGTAATGTAAGCATAAATTGAAGTTCGAACAAGTCGACAGTGACTAGCCTGCGCTGTTTGGTCTCCATGGTCATACGTGTTTGTAAAGGTGCCAAAATTCAAGTCACTAAGGTTACGTTTACGCTAGGATTTGATACGATTCACGGATAAATCATTTAACTCCTGTGCATATTATGCGTAACCGCTGCTCTTATTGCTTCTTTCTTGTGCGAGGTGCAGTTTAAGCTTATGGTACGTATTTTGTTTCGTAGCGAGAGCCTTCTTGTTAACGGAAGCGAGCGCTGCGTCCAGACAGCGCAGCATCGCTAACACTGTTGGAAAAAGAGACTTAATTCTGTAGGGTTTTTTTGTTTTGTTTTTGTTTTGTTTTTAATGCGAAAACATTATATGCGCGAAAATGCGTCGTAGTCGGCGTAACCGAAAGATGGCACCAAAAATGGCCGACGGCGCAAAGAATCAAAACACTTCAAAAATGCTCGGATTGATATCCAATTTCTCAGGGAGGTTCCTGTAAATAAAGTAAATTGATGGTTTTGAAAAGAAAATTTGGTACATTTCGGTTTGGTACACTTCGGTTGAAAAGAAATTTGGTACGTTTCGGACCCGGGCCTCAGGGGGGCGAGACGAGCTTGCTTTCCCGACGCCATAGGGCCTCCACGGTCCTGGCTGACTAAAGGTGGGCCTGTTGCGCGCGTCATTAGCCAATGGGGAGGATGTGGCGCCACGTCATATGTGTATAAAGTGACCGCCTTCATCACGTTCCAGAGTCTACAAACGGTAATGCGTTCGCCCTCCCACACGTAAGCAGTCGTAGGTGTCTCTGCCGTCTTTTTTTTTATTATTTTGCAATACCATGGATTGAAAATCTTCTCCGCGTATATTATGTGTGACTTATACTGAGTTAACGCTGAACTCTAATTTAGCCCTGGTGTCCTTTATTATTCTTTATTAAACGCACTCACTTCACTCAGGCGCTGAGTACACAATGTTTTGTGTACGTTGAATGAGCAAAAAAGTATGTTGTCTGCAATGTGGGATTTTTGCATTATATAAGTTTGATTGATAATGGTGATGGATTGTTTGCAATTGATTTCATAAAACCAGCGACTGCATAATAGAGTTCTGCAGTTTTGGGTCAGTTTTTACCTTTTCTCTGTGAGTAAAAATATCTTAACGTTAAAGCATGCAGGTGACATTTTTCTTTCTTTGAATACGTAATGCCGAAGACAAGGTGTCCGTCAGGGTAAGGGTAATCATCATAGTGGTCCGACTACAAGCTTGATTGACGCAACTTATTTTTGAACATTACCCAACTGCAACACACTTCCGACGGAATTAATTAGCAAAGAGGCTTTAGACGATTTGGTTGCGTGCTAATTGCTGTTTAATACTTCTAAGGATGAGTCGCTTGCTCTCTTGTACGTAAATAGGGTGTTCAAAATTAACGGACACCACTAAAAGTGGCATACCTTGAAAATTATTCGCCACGAGCAGCAAAATAGTGTCACGTGGTAGTGAAATCAGTAGATGGACAGATGTTACCGCAAATTGGCAATATAAATCTAAAGCCAGTGTGTTAGATATGACCTTCATGAGGTGTTGAATATGTTCAGCCTGGTTGGATGGATGGTCCTCAGCGAAATGGCGCAACCCACTCTGGGGTATCGGCCATGAATGAGGCGGTCCAATTTTTCAAGAAGATAAATATAATTCGAAGAGAATAAGGCAAAACAAAATTAGCAACTGAAAATTGAAATTTATCGTGACATTGGGCAAATATTAAGTGAATGATAACTAAATGATATTAATAAACTAATGACTATAAATAAAAACGATAATACTACAGTTACGCATTCCACACTGTTACACATCTTTTCCTTCGCGGTGCCTTTGCCTGCAAATGTTTTTCAAAGGTTTTGTGGTCCCAAACGTCTGGGAAAAGCCAAGAGTTCTATCGTGCGGTCAGTTTCCCGCTTCAAATAATGTTGTAGTAACTCTAAAACGAAATATTACAGCTTTTATGACCTATGTACATAAAATCAAATTGAAAAATGCATTCAAACACTAAGTTACCAGGGCAGGCAGCCCATAAGGTGAAATAGGGCAGAAACAAGCTTCGTATTACTGATTGAACTCAACCTGTCTTGAATAGATATTTACAAAATTGCATCAACCATAAAATATTTTCCGTAATTGTCAAGGATTTATGAATGTTTGTTTCTTACGAAAGCGAGATAGTTTTATTTAGAACGATTGTAATTTGATCTAAGATGTGATGAAATATTTCACGACCAGTGTGTCGGCACCAACACTACCGATGGGAGAAGTTAGCCTCACTGACCCATTGAAGTGAATTGTCGATGTCGGTGTCAGATCAGGCACCTACTTTGTCTTCAGGTGTCCGGTGGGCACGATTTTCTCGATATTGACATAGAACCTATTTACAATAGACTCTTGTCCAGCGACCTCAGAAGCCGTCAAAATGGCATTGCGGAATTGCAGATGACAAGAGCAGTCTTGTCACTGTTTCTAAACCGCTTTATCAGCTAAGGCACCGTCTGCACCTTGCTACACAAGATGGCCATTT
The DNA here is from genome assembly GCF_013339745.2 of Dermacentor silvarum. Classification (NCBI taxonomy): domain Eukaryota; kingdom Metazoa; phylum Arthropoda; class Arachnida; order Ixodida; family Ixodidae; genus Dermacentor; species Dermacentor silvarum. Next base: position 108,305,845 of record NC_051162.1, on the reverse strand, counting down.
TATTTGCCATGACCAAACCCAGAGCTGCAGAAGCCGGTCGGTTGCTAAGTTCTCTCAAATGTTCAGTTGTGGCAAGGAAGGCCATATTGACGCTTACATTAATGGTCGTTTTACTACAGGAAAATTTTCAAAAATCAACAATCTGATGTTTATTATTTTTATCATTGTAATTGTTTATTTTGTTTACTGCGTCTCTTTAATGCGAGCTATTGCATTGCATCTCTGCTATTCGACAGTATTCATCGCATTACGTAGTTCTCAATGTAGTGACATATCCTATAGGTATTGCCACAATGTTCAAGGGATGTTGAGGCTTATCAAGCGATCGCTGAACTGTTTTTCCTTGCCAATATCAGTTTCTCTTTTGTAAGAAAACTGAAATAAACTGATTACATTGATTGACTGACTGTTTGATTGGCTTTGAGACAATCCCGTCGAAAAGCACCAACTTGCACGATGACGGAGCCAAACAGAACGATGACGGAGGTGTGCTCACGTTAGTCCCTTCCCAGTCTACGCAATCTCGCTAAAGTCACCGTCAAGCTGCTCTCATAAGTTATAGAAAGCCGGCGAAATATTTAACTGCGCCCACAGCCTTAAAATGAACCACGAACATTGCACTGTTGCTTTCTTGTCAGAGTGAGAGAAAGAAGCTTGGAAATAGGGGCGCCTATACTGGCAAGCGGTGAGAATGGGGGAGATGCAGCTCGGCCTATAGATATTCACGCCAAGCACCGGTTCAGCAAAAGAACACTACTCTCTGGTAAGCGTCGAAGGTGAGCGATTGTGTGTTCCTACCTCATTGCAGCTGCCCCAGGACAACAGTGGCGGTCGTCGCCCGAACTGCCAGACGGGGTTCGAAACCTGCATCGCGTGGTCTTGACCGCCGGTGACCTCCAGGCCGGTGGCACTCTCCCGCTGGGCCGCCCGCAGCGTCGAACAGTGCGGAAAAAAAAAGCACGGAAGAGGCCGGTCGGAAACCTCCATATATAATACAGGGGGTGTCTCGCAACCTGCAGTCAATTGCTGCTCATCTTCGCTCCAGTAACGAGGCTTACAGCTCTCGTTGAGTCTGCTTTTCCCGGTTCCCGATCGCACGAGAGTCCGGGGACCCTTCCTTTCCGCTCGACTGTCCAGCCATCACCAGTAGTTTAAGCAACGAGCATCAAGGTAGGCATTGTCCTTACATATTACCTATAAAATAACCTTCTGCGTGTGCTCTTCCCAATTTAGTTGGATATGGCAAAGCGTGCACGTGGTTCTAGGCGCAGGCTGCACGCAAATGGCGACACGATTATGTGCAAATGCTTTTTTGTGGCATGTGACACCACTAGCATTTTGGAAAATTTTCATAGTAACTTCAACTTACGATGCCTAAACTAGTGCTACATACCACGTGTCTACATTCACTTTCTTCCTTCTTACGTGGTCTGGCAATGTTTAGTAAAACTTTGTGTCTTATCAAAAAACATTAATGACATTGAATGATTTGGCGGCTGCATTATCGGCGTCTGGAAATGCCAGAACTAAGAACAGCAAGCCAGAGCAAAACATATCACAATGTTTCTCTTTACCTAAGAGACTTAATATTTGGAGCCAGTTGGATGACTTAAAAGGAGTGCGTTCTACGTGCTTGCATTCCCTACATAATATTTACTGAACCACCATTTCTGCTTTCTTGAAAGTTTCTCTCAAGTTTTGGCACGATTAGCTCTTTGAACTAATGATACCCTCTTCAGCTTCTAAGTGGAGCCCTGATAAGAAGGATAGGCTCGCGTTCTTTTATGCAGATGCGACTGGTCTTCGCAGCTGTTGTATTCATCGTGGCCGTGGCAACCAGCCACGCCGTCGTGATCGATCTTCACAAGCCGGTGCAAATCTGCTCGGCACAGATGCTGGTCGACATTGTCAACAATGTCTGCCAGACGCCGCTAACGGCCGCTCGACGTCGTAGGAGGAGTCTCCGCGGTAAGAAGTAGCAGACTAACTATGCTGGAACGAGTTAGTATTCCTCATGAAAAGAAACACGTTTGTCGTCGCTTCATCTTTGCGCAAACGTTGGAATGTTTTAGCGCGCCATGCGCACAATACAGTTTCCGTATTACAAAAAGAGAAGAAAAAAAGAAGGCATGCTAAGCAAAAGATTCCGACTAGCCGCTGTACGCTGGGGAAAGGGGCAATACTGCACGCTGTGGTGTATAGTGCCTATCCGCAATGTTCGCGAGCAACGGTGGAATAGAAGTGTGATAGAGAGAGGAAGGAAAGGCTTCGTCCAGACGTGCAGGCGTGCGGAAGGGTCACGCAGACAAAGCCGTTCGCGCAGGTCAGTCGTTTTTGAAAAGAACCGAACATCCTTCATTGCATTGTAGGCCAACCAATGAAGAAGTCAGCGTTCAAGCGTCATCAGTACAGGCAATGGAAGATTATCAGGTTTGCACACCAACCCCAAGTTGAGCTCTGCATTGACCTTCAAGCAAGAACGAGGCACGGGAGGTGTATTACGGCTATCCGCAAACTTCAGTCAAGATTTATTTAGCAGTGGTCCGAGCTGCGTACTCCTTGCCTCGGATTAACATCACGTTCGGTCCTTCCTGTGCGATAGTTAGTCCAGTTCATGTAAATGCGAACAATGTGGTTATGCACTGTCATTTGCAACCTCAAGTAACGCTTTTCGCCCAGCATTACAGGGCCATCATTCCAAATGGTAAAGTTGTCATGGCCGCGCCAAAAGTATGTCGAAAAACGCGACCCGTGCGGATATCATACATCTCAAGAGGAACGCGCAGTGGGAGCATCGCGTTCTAAATACTGACATGATTTCACTGTCTAGTTGCCTCTGAGATCAAAACTTCGTGTGTGCATGGTCTGCTTCCTGGTAGTAATGAGTCTAATGACTTGACGAGAATGGCTGTGGTGTGACAAATTTGATACTGCAGCAGCAATTCCTAATAAAGCACGCGTTAAAGCACACATTGGTTTCACATGCTGGTATAGGCCAATTTTTTAGGCACTCAAGCCCGTTTTTTTTTTTCTTATCTGGTTTCATGCAGATTCTGAGGAGATGATTGATGGCGTCACGCGCATTGTGGGAAACACAAGGCGGACCATGCAGAAGCATTCGCTGAAACTGCGTAAGTTGAGCAAACTTTCCCCATATGATCCTCAAGCTCAAACTGAGCCCCCCATAAAAAGAAATAGAATTCTGTCACGGATTCATTGATCGACTAACAGAATGATCAATTAATTTCAGCTCGCACACTGGTGCGGGATTTTGCCAACACCTGCTGCTACACGCCGTGCCCACCGTCCCGTTTCATCGATATCTGCTGACCGAGATGAGCCTAACACTACGGGTAAGCGGGCTTGTTACCATAGCTTTCCGGGTGATTTCGCACAGTGCACACACTAGCGTTGACGTACATGAAACTATTAGATAACCTAGATAAGCACAACAACGTTAGAGCTAGACCTTCCTGATTATTTGCTAAACCGTGATGCATGGGACGATGTTTCTATGCCGGACAATGCTTATGTCCCAAGAAAAACAGCAGCATGATAAGCGTTCTTGAAATAAATGCCTTCGCCAACACATTATGCTTGCTTTATTTGAACAAATCGTCACACAAAGATGCCAGCATACCGAGCTTCAAGCATAAACTTTGCACCTTTCCGATGCAGCTCTACGCTATACCCGATCGCTGGATATACGTAAACACGGGAGTATCACGGTATATAACAAAACTGGTATATAACCGGTATATAACTGGTATAAAACGTATATAACTGGTATAAAACGTATATAACTGGTATATAACTGGTGTAAAACTGGTATAAAACGGTCTATAACAAAACACACTGAAACGAAGGCTTAGCGTACCTGAAAGGCTAAAAAAAGAAGAACCGACGAGCAGTGCCAGGTATATTTCTATCTCGCTTTTTAATATGCATTGGGACAAGCGGTTTCTACTGCTTCATCAGCATCAGCCTATTTCGTGTTCACTGCGGGACGAAGGCCTCTCTTATCCCACTTACCGTATCGAAAAGTGCTTTCTGTAACTGTTGACGTTGCACTTGTTGTCGCTGTACCAGCTTAGCCGGACGATCGCTCGGGACAACTTTAGCCAAGGAGCCACCCAATAAGTGGTGTATTGATTACAAATAAACCTCGCGGAATGCAGACAACGATAGCTGAGGGCCTCCTTTGGACATTCAGTACCCTCCGTGACACGTGTGCGGACTTGAAGCGCCCTCCGTGGAAGCTCGTAGTAAGCACGCTGTGGGATTACCCGTCCTCTTACGCACGTCTTATGTACCGCACATCGAGATATGAAATTAGGTGTTAGTTCACGCGGGTAGTCCTCGTATCTTGGTTTAACGCTTAGCGGTAACCCTGTGCATGTACCGTAAAACACACGCGTCGTCCAAACGGCACTTGTACCGCGTAACCGTCAAACATATACTCCGACGATGCTAGGGTATACTTAACGCGAAGACTGAAAGCACCTCTTACGTTCGCACATCGAGACATGAAATTACGCTTTACTAGCACTTTCTTAGGCTGGCATCCGCTAAGGAGGTGCCGACGCGCTTCGGAAATGGTGCACTTGAGAGTGCCACATGCTCATTTTTTTATAGCGAAGCTCCCTTAGTGGTGCCCAACTAGTTTAGATGCTGTGGTCAGTGATGGTGGTTGCATTGTGGGGGGGGAATGGTGCGAGCAATGAAGAGGGCGAGTAGGTGCGGCGTCACTTTGTAGGCGCGAGCGACGACGTCGTCAAGCAGCGGTGCATGGTGGAGATGACGCGAAAGCTGTGCTTCCAATTACTGCCACTGCGTGTGGTACCTGCATGATTTCGTTTCCCATGCTCTTTAGATTTGTTGTAATTCCTGCTCCTTCTCTTCCTGCAGATACTTTCGAAAAGCACAAGGAACCTGGCAACGTAACTTCATGGCACCTGGCGTCCGGAGCACTCGTCCTGTCCACAGTTCAAAAATGCACAATCGACACTAAGACGTCTTGTGATAGCACTGCAAAACGGGAGCACATTTTTAATATTATATTTTTTCGGTGATGTATATAGAGAAGGCTACATATGTACCAAACACTTTATACTATTTTGTCAATGGGCCGGGACAATGCAATGTTCGTGCTTTTAGTTTTTATATGTATCGATCGTTTTATCGTCGTTTGTTTAAATGTACGTATTCTGCGTGCTTGTAATTTATATTCTTTTTTACATCGATGGTTCTTGCCGTTGTCATTTATCGCGAAATAAAAGGTATAACATTCATCCTCGGTCGTTTCTAGTTTTCTATACATGTTCCTAGGGGTGGGCAGCGCAATCCGGACGAAGGACAAAAGAAGTGGACGATACGAGCGCGCACTGACAACTGGTTTATTTTTTTAAACAAGTGATATACAGAACGGTACCATGTGACGCGCACAAGTGATGAAAGGATGTGTCAGCCTATTTTGCCGTTCAAAAACTTGGTTTGTTTATCAGGCAGAGGTATAGAAGTCTGGCTGATGCATGAGCCCGAGTTAACGTGCAAGTAAGCTTCTACAATCTCGCGGTTGACTTGGTTCCTATTTTTATGCAGTATTCTTTTTTATATATGCAAAGGTTTGAATTGGCAAATTCTACAATGCGCGGCCATATTTGAGCCGGTTGAATTCCCTATAGCGGCTTGGTGCTCCCTGAGGCAGATGTTAAAGCAACATCCTGCCTGCCCAAAGTACTTTTTGAAGCACGAAAGTGGAATGACGTACCCAATTCCCACTGAGCTTGCTACAAACTGCCCCGTGTGCTTTATTTGGCAAATAGCCTTGGACGCCTGCTTAAGTCTATTAACACGAGTGCATATCTTGTTTAACCAGTTCTTAGCTGAAAAAATGAGTCGAACACTGCATTTCATGGCTGCCTTTTTTTTTTCTTTAACCATGTCCCATCTGATGTAGGTAAGGAATGACTGCAAACTCGACCTGCTGCTGGGTTGATTTCCGTTTTTTTATTTTCTTTACAAGCCCTTCACAGATTGATACAACAACGGCGCTTGCAAAGTCAGCCTTCTCTAGACGATTTAGCTATTGCTAAAAGCTGAGATTGGCTATAGGTGGTGGCATGACTTTCTAAGTGCGGATCCTGAACATGTCTTAGGAACATGTTCACTTACCAAATCACCCAGCTTGCTGTGTTAATCCTAGTTTTTTTATTTCTTTTCATTATTGGGGTAAAAAAAGAGTTCCAATGAAAGGGATAATGCAAACTATCAAACAAACCTTGATTTTGCATTGAGCATACCCGCTTTATCTCCATTCACATAGCCATACTTGCTCCATCTCCTTTATCACAGCATTACCGTATTGCCATTACTGATACGCGCTGCCATGATTGTGCCTGCAGGAAGCTTACTGTGCTCACTGTTTTCCCCTTACCGCCCAGCAAGATTACATTGACCGCACTCGCCGGTTGTCCTGATACCGCATACATTTCAGAGCCCAGACTCACTGCTTCGATCCTGACTCGCACTTGCTACTCGGTCTCCGGCATGACAGAAAAAACATAGTTGGTAAAATCATCCTTCTCTTAGTCCCATTTCACACTCAGCTCAAGGTACTGGCAGCGTTTTGTCGTTGTTAATTAAATTCGCTGTTTGTTTCGGCACTGCTAGGTCTGAAAAAAAGTTAGGGGCAGCTTCACACTAAGTGGTGCGAAGACTGAGCAAACAGCGAAGCTGGTGGCACTTCCCTAGCTTTAACTTTACTCTCCTTTGCCTAACTTGGTTTGGCTTGGCTGGTTCTTTGCTTTCCTTTGTTTAACTTGGTTTGGCTTGGCTGGTTCTTAGCGAAACGTAGCCGACCCCGAGTATCGGGACGATACTCGGGGTCGGCGCGCAGTCTTCTAAAGGCCACTTTATAGTCCGACGTGGCGTTGACGCGCGAGCGTGCTCGACACGGGGACGCCACGCCAGCGAAAGCGCAGCACTCTATAGTCCGACGCGAGGCGTGGCCGAAGTATCCGGCGTTCGTCGGCGTGCCCCGACTGCAGCCGGCGTCGAGATGCGACATGCTGCATTTCGCGCCGGCCTCGTCACTCAGAATGGACGAGCAAGATGGGCTGATGGATACTGGTGGCGGCGCGTGCAGCGAGTTCGCAGCTTCGCATCATCCTCAAGCTCCTAGTTTCGTATAAAATGCGCATGTGTCTAGGCGGCGCACACGTTGGACTATAGAGGGGTCGGTTTTCGCGCCTTCCATAATCACGGCTATCCACCAGCCCATCTTGCTCCACGAGACACGGATGCGGTCCATTCTGGATGACGAGGCCGGTGCGAAATGCAGCATGTCGCATCTCGACACCGGCTGCAGCCGGGGCACGCTGACGAACGCCGGATACCTCAGGTTAGACTCGCGCTGTGGCGAGGCTAACCTCAGAGAGGGTGGTAACCTCGCCGAGCGATGACGTCACATCCGTCGCCCAGCAACGCCTCGCACCAGCTATGCGAGGCGTTACTAGGCAACGCGTAGTGACGTCATCGCCAGGCGCAGATTTTTTTTGTGTGTGTGTTCGCACTACCCGGCCTAACCAAGAGCTTAAACAGTTCCGCTGTTAAAGAAAGGGGCCACTGAGCTGCGAAAGTATTTTGATTTTTACCAACCAGATGGTGCCAATGTGTTTAACGTTGACCTGTCAGCTATTTTTCTCACATTGTCTATAGCGGTGCGCCGAATTTTCTCTTCGTGTTGCTGAATTTCACACTACGACATCTCAGTAAACTTGCAGGATTGTAGCGGCAAATACTGAGAGCTGGATAGAAATTAGCGCATGCGCAATCCTGGTAACCGGTGTCAGTAAACGTCGGATAGTAGGACAGTAACACTATATGCTAAAGCACACTTCTCCCAGCGCCAGTTTTCGTCAAGAGGAAAATAGTTTTTGAGTCCCATTCTCCCTGAAAACAGGACCCTGGCAAACAGGACCCGCTGTTCGACGATTATGTCGGTGTAACAGGGAAGCACCTCCGCCCCATGAGAAACTGGCCAATCAGGAAATTCCCGTGCTCTGCCGGCAGTTACCGAACTCATGAGCTATCGTGCAAGCTGGTTGCCAGTCGTACGTAGCGGTCTGCACATCAGCTGTTTAGCGGTGCAATAAGTTTAACCAATGACTTCTAGCTTCAACGACATTCATGATTAATGTACATAGCACAAAAAGAGACGAGGACAAGACAGATGACTAGACATACTAACCCATGATGAATGGAAACCGGACTCGCCCAACTTGCTTTAGAGAGAGAGAGAGAAACGTGGTGGGAAAGGCAGGGAGGTTAACCCGAAAAGATTCTGGTTTGCTACCCTGCACTGGGGGAAGGGGAAGGGGAAATGAAAGGCGGAAAGAATAGGGAAGAGAAACAGCAATCACGAAAAAAAAGAGGAGGTTGGAAACGTCTGTGAGCACTATAGTCTGTCAGATAGTCCACTCGATCGCAAAAACTTCAAGAGTGCCTTGACTGACTTGTTGTGTGACGACTGTATAGGCCGGCGTTCCAGGGCTGTCTGCTCCGAAAGCGGCCGGTCGTCAAGACGCGCCAGCGTGGTCGCGATTGACTGCCTATGTGCGCAGTATGGGGGACAGTGACACAGTATGTGCTCGATTGTTTCCTCGTCGCCGCAGTGGTCACACGCAGCACAATCCTCCCATCCGATGCGGAAAGCAAACGACTTTGTAAATGCGACACCAAGCCACAATCGACAAAGTACCGTTGTTTCAGGTCGGTATAATCCAGGTGGAGGTCGAAGTCGAAGACAGGGGTCCAGTCGATGCAGACATGTGTGTTGCAAACTAGGTGTGTTCCGCAATGATTGTGTGGCATCGTTGCCAAGCACTCGAAGTATCGCTGCTGCATCTGTTCTCGACAGCGGGATTGATTCCTGTTCACCGTCATGAGCAGATCGAGCAGCTTCATCGGCATATTCGTTGCCCATTACGCCACACTGGCTAGGGAGCCACTGAAAGGTGACGTCGTGTCCTTGCTCGACGAGGCGATGAAGGAGCTCTCGGATTTCGAGGACTAGTTGTTCATAGGGTCCACGGCGTAAGGCGGAAAGCAAGCAATGTAGCGCTGCCTTGGAGTCACTAAAACACTCCATTTGTTAGGTGGTTCCTCACGAATTATGCGAAGTGCGCTACGAAGAGCAGCAAGCTCCGCGGCTGTCGATGTCGTCTGGTGTTATGTCTTGAACTTGAAGGTGGAGAATTTTGCAGGCAAAAACACTGATCCTGCACAACCGTCCATGGTGGTTGAACCATCAGTGTATAGATGGGTATGATCACTGTATTTTTCGTACAGCATGATCAGTGAAAGTTGCTTGAGAGCTGGTGATGAGAGTTCGGCTTTCGTTCGAATTCCAGGCACTGTCAGTCGAACTTGTGGCTGAGCCAAGCACTAAGGAGGAAACAAAACTCTCGTTGCAGCTGTGTAACCTGATAGAAGGTATATACGATAAGGCAGTATCGTCTGACAAAAAGAGGCACGTGGTCGGTCTTCTGGCAGTGAGGCTAGGTAGTGTGAAGGGGCGTGAGCAAGGTGCCTGACGTGTGCTCTGAGCGCTTCCATAATAATGTGAATCTTGGCTGGGTAATCATGTGCAATTGCAATGGTTTCTGATGATGATGTACATCGTGGCAACCCTAGACAGACCCTAAGTGCCTGTGCCCGAGCAACTTGCTTTACTACTTCAAGGAACTTATAGCGTCTTCAGGTCAGTTCCGCTCTTTTGCATTCCATTTCTGAAGAGGTCGCACGATTTCGAATGATTTTTTATTGCCAAGAAATCGATCGTGGTGACGCTCCGCAGGGCGTAATTTACGCGACGCATCCTGAAATTATAGCACCTGTGACATGGTTCACCTGCTGTGCTCATGATCTGTACCAGAACAAACATTTGCGTTGTGGCCACTATAGCTCCAGTCGGTATGTGCAGATTCATTCCCAAATTATTCTCTTCAGAAACTACGCCACAAATAGCTCACCTATCGACAATAGACGTGAATACGTAAACAGTCAGAACAAAGAGATCGGGAACGCCTGTACATGCCCGAAAAAAATTTTAAAATACGACGCGCCTTCCACTTCTTAGAAATCGACCGCACGCATGAGTTGAAAGGACGGAACAAGAACAATGGTCTTCGGGCCAGGATTTTTCCATCAAGCACTCAGCCACCCGGCGTTGCCGTTTCTTTGCTGCTTCCATATTTCGCCGCCTACTATGCGCCTTCTATTTCTGTGCGAGAAGCCAGCGTCTCAAGGCCTGAAGTCCTACTTCATCACAATCGTCTCGGAAAACAATGAGGTCAGAGAGTTCGTAAATACCGCCGCAGCGTATTTCAGCGATCACACCCAAACGAATCCAAAAATGCATCTTGGTTTTCATACCCTGCCACCTCTCTATGCATGGTATCATGTCTGTGATCGCATGCACATCGGTAAAAATATATGCTTTCCAATAAGGAGTTCATCTTTCGCTCTAATATCTTTGTCTTCACAATTCTGTCTTTGTTTTTTTTTTTTTTTTGTTACTGCGCAGCATTTTCTGTGTACACTCCCCGACTTTCTTGAGCATGGCTGCTGTTTTGGTGGGTGCTGCGTATTTTTTGCCAAATGCTCGCACGTCGGACAACACTACCGTATCTACTATCCTTATAGGTGTCCGCGCTGCTGGCCTTGTTTTCCACGGAATCACTCAGTGATAAAACAAATGATACTTAAATATCTTCATTGCAACAAATATACGTCTTCGAGAGCTGATTAGATTTAATAAAGCAAACCTTTATAACCATTTTTATGCCTGCTTTCCTAAACACTAGACCACAATTGGCGCTGTATATGTATATATCGTGCCAACGCCAAGTACCTCGTTGAGGATGATGACGGTTTCCATACTTTCACACCTAATCAGAACGAAGGATCGGCCGAGAAGTGGGTGGTACATTTAAAATGAGTAAGAATAAATGAAGAAATATAAAGCAATATAATAGTTGTCCCAATGCGTAGACAGGTGCGCGCGAGCGCATGCGCTGTGCCAGTTTCCTTTGCGTCAGAGACGCCGGAATGCAAAGGGTACATTTATAGCATTTCATTAGCGCTTCACGAAATCCCCGTTTCACATATGTTCCAAAATGTCCGTTGAATGTGCATAACTATTTTTCTGTTCCTCTCCTCTGATAAATATTGTCCCTAAACGTGAATTACAGAAAACAGACAGCTGCTTTGGAGTTTCTTGCAAAAAAAATAAATAAATAAAGGGAACCCTGTCGCGGCGATTATTCAGGTATTATTGTAGTGATGGGCAGTACACGAGATTTGTTCTACCATCGTACTTGTGGAGTGAGATGTTCTTACGGCTACACTTTATCTTTGCAAATTTCCCAACGACCATTGCTTTATAAGCGCGTGAGGACAATGAATTTAGGCGCACACGCATGCTCACTACCAAATGTCGCACTTGTAACAAAATCGGTGGTGTCTAAAACTCGACGTCATCCATGACGTGTTTCCGGCTACCGCAATCGCTTCCACCGAATGCAGCCAGCAAAAGCATAGCCTTTGAAATATGCGTCTGTTATGCACAGAACGCCACCACTAAGGAGGGCGGGGGAGTGTTTATACAAATCTAGCTAATAAACGTCATTCACATGCTGGCTGAATCGCCACACTTGCAGCTGCCGCTGGCATCAGTGCCGAAGTCCCTTCAAGTAATTATTGTGCTAAGCACCATGCTGCAGCATGTTACGGAAATGTTGCGACTTGGCCTCTGTCTAAATGTGTATGTGGTTATGCGTTCAATTTCAAGTCAATTTTGACAAAACATAATTGAAATCAAGAAATTGAAAAACAATTCACTTCAATTTTGCGGTAACGCACCGTATTGCATCAGGATATTAAAATTTCCCAGTCTGTCCGCAACTCTTGCCATGTCCAGTGGTAGCCGGGCGCGGCCACCTCGGCTTATATCTCCTCAAAGCGGACTTGTCTACGTTAATGCCTCGAACGAAGTAACTCAACGATGTTAAGCCATTTATTATTAGCAGAGAAGACACTGTTTCAACACGCGTAATATACTCCCGAGTGGGGAAAAAAAAGCCGCGTGCGGACTTACGCCTTAGCGGCCTGCTCCTCAAGGCACCATTTGTGTTTCAATGTCCCGGAATGCGGCCGCCGCCGCCGCCGTGTGGTTGGCCGGTTTTCATCCCGCAGCGAATGCTTTCCCATATGCCTGACATATAATATATATATATATATATATATATATATATATATATATATATATATATATATAGCAGACTATGGAACGCTACAATCCTGCATGATTTCAAGAATAAGAGAATTCTGATTACCGGAGCAAAATTTCTGGCTCAGGTAAGAGCGGGTACACTGCAACTTAAAAAAAAGAAAACATCGTTATTCGAATAAATGTATGCGAAAACGTCATAAAAAAGGTCAGAGGCCTGCGCGGCACACGCAGCACAGTCACAGCGTAAGCTGGTGGAGCGGCTCAAGAGTAGCTACAATTTGGGCGCCACGCACAACAGGGTCTTCGCGGCAGTCTGTTCGCCTCGTTTTGACGAAAACGATCTGAACTGTCCGCCCAGCGTCGACGGCGAGCTGCGGCTTGTAATGCTCTCTGCACAGCAGTCTGCTCAGCCCGATCAAGCCTTACAACTACAACTTACATGTCGGGCGCGCCGCGTTTGCAGGCACCTTAACTAGATGGTGCCACCATACTGACAGGGGCTCGGCAGCTCGGGAGCCCGTTGATTGCGCGCTTCGTCTGAACCGCATATAGTCGTCTGCGACTGCGGACGCTGCGTTTGCAGGCAACTTACCTAGATGGCGCCACCATACTGGCGGAGGCTCGAGTCGTCTCCCCCTGCGTTTGCCTTAGGGTATTTTCCGCGGACCGATAGCAAGCGCTTGCGTGGGTCAGTGGTAGAGTATCCGGTTCCCACGCAGTGGGCGCGGGTGTGATCCCGGGGGGAATCGGGTACTTTTTTCGCGTTTCCGACGATAGCGGTTGCGCGGCGGACGCCGGCGGCGGCATCATCGCGACCCGAAACGGCTATTGGAATGAGCCCATAACAGCTTACGCTGTACAACGTCCCGAGTGCTTATCGGTATTTCGCAGCACACTATACGGCAAGATTTCTCGAAAGTTGTACTAGTCTGACGATTTATGCTAAGCAAACTCGACTTCAATACTGCTAGGCTTGACTTCGCAATTGGAGCGTGCCCTAATAAAAGTTAATTAGTCAATCTTTTGAATTATCGCCCCAGCACGTGGCGACCTTTGGCGCAAGCAACGTCTGCCTGTTCGGATAATCCACCTGTACAGACCGAATTGAGGCATCTGTCATGTGTGATCCTTTTTTTATATATACAAGGACCGCTTCGCACTAAAGAAATAGGCGGTATAATGACATTAAAGTGTAACCAGCACTTAAAAAGTATGTTGGAGCGGTGGTGACGCCTGCAACCGCCTCGTTTGAAAGGGTAATCCACTCATGAACACCATAGCACAATTCTATGCCGTGCATGTCTCGAAATGGGTCCCTGTATTGATTTGATTTATTATTGGGGTTCAACGTCCCAAAGCAAAGGTGGGGCTCTGAAGAACGTCGTAGTGGAGCGCTTCCCGGCCACAGTAGCTGGGAAGCGAACCAGTGACCTCGTGTTGAGCAGCGAAAAGCGTCTGGGTCATCGCGGCGCGGATGGGGTCCCTGTATTCGGTGAACCGCGATATAATAAGGGCAGGCTAAATGTCGCTATTATCCCAACTCACTTACGTAACGGAAACATGAATCTAAGATCAAACCATAAAACATCTGTTCGCCGTGGGTCCACGATCCTCAGGTCGTTCCTCCATAGCGCCAGTACTGCCACATCCGGGACATTAACCGCCATTAGCCAAACAGTATACGGCCACCGCCATCGTCTTGCTTCGATCGCGCAGCTCGCGAGCGCGATTACTCAATGTTTGTTGACCTTAGGCACTAAAGCTCCCCGCCATCAGCGTGGTCGCCTAACGGCAATACCATTCCACGCACCCTACGATCGAGCATCTTCTCTTTCGATCGTGTTTTTGTATGGGCCTTCCGCCGCTGACAGACCGCAATTCTGTTGATTGCAACGATTGCTATTTACGCCCACGTTAAACACACATCTCCAGGGCGCACACGTAGATGGTCCTGATGAAGTGGTATGTAGTCCGGCGCGAAAACGACGTATCGCGACAAGCACTTCAAGGTGGTTCGTGTAGCCTTAGCGTGGCCCAAAACGGAGCTACCTTGTGGCGAAAAGGTGTCGGCGTCTCAATCCCCGCGTGAAGAAATGTAATGCTTCTTCACTGCTTGCGTCACGACGCAGACGGTCAATGCATTCTGTTGCTCTAAATACCAGTTGCGCTCACAGAGTTGGCGGGAGCAAATTTTGGGGTCAGAACCCCTACCGAATCTCTTAAATAGACGCCGAATAGAAACCCCTCGTCCTTTTGCACAAATAAAGTATTTTTAAGAGCTCTATTTTTGGTAATCTTACGCTAAGAGGTTGATTGTTAGAAGAGAGAATGGTCAATGTCACTTTTTTTTTCACGCCAGAGCTCCTGTGACGTCACATATTTCAACGTTTTTCTTTTTTTCATTTGAGCCACTGTGGCTGAGTAAAGGATCTTTAAGTTTGCTAGGTTTAACCTTTGGCTTTTTCTGGAATACAATGTTTACTGATATCTGAACAGTAATGTTCAATTTATGATAATTGATCAATAAGAACTGCTGAATACAATATTTACTCATAAAGAAGCAACTATTCCCAAGCAGACGCCATTAAATATATGGCGTCACAGCGAGCTGGTGCGGGAAAGAACCCCGGGTGGTTAAAATTAATCCGGAGTACCCCACTACGGCGTGCCTCACAATCGAATCGTGGTTTTGGCACGTAAAACGCCGAAATTCCATTCAACTCTGAATACAACAAAATCTTAACAGGAGCTGTAACTTAACATATGTATTTATGTAATCAAAAGCGATTCTTACCTGCACCTCAGGAGAGCACTATCTTTACGCATGCGCATACGTGCTGCTCTTAAACCTAAACGATCGTATTTGAAAGAACCGTATGATAGGCGTGTTGGCAACCCATACTTGGAAACTACAGTGCGAAATTACACAATGCTAGAACAACTGTTCGTCCGGTCGCATTGTCTAATATGGCGCTGTAGTCTCAAGTATGGAATTTGAGACAGCCTTTTACTTTCTGGTTCGTAACAGACCATTTGTGAATAAGAACGAATTCGAAAACATATTGTGCCATCCGATATTTTATTGCAACAGAACTTACGCGCACGGTCGAGGCGCGTTTGCCGTCGGCGCCGCCGTCGTTGTGCTGTCACAACATCAGCGCGCATGCGCGGCCCGCGGCATGGAGGGTTAGATATCCAGACACGCGCAGCGCGTTTGGTTGCAAAAGCGAATCAATCTAAGTGGACGTGCAGACACACTCGGCTAAGTCGGCTCTGCTGGAACCGTAGTGGAGTTATGGCTTCCGCTACAGGCTCCAGGATTGTGCTCACGCATATTCAGCTAATCGGGCCAGTTGTTTCAAGTTCATGTTGAACAGATCTCGAAGCGCATCGGAACATAAACAAAATGTTACAGAGAAGCGCTGTCCAGTCTGCTTCTTGGCCGGATGGCCGAGGCCGCCGCCAAGGAGCAGGGGCTCCTGACCAATAGCTGAGAGGGGAGGGAAGGAACTCCCAACCTTCCCCACCCCTGACCCCATCCTGGACAATCAATAAAGTTATTCTCTCTCTCTGGAATCTTTTTGTCTGTGTGCCGATGCGCTTCAAGATGTGTTCAATATGAACACATTGGGGATCCTGCTGAGCTGCTGTCTACTTCTCGCCCCTCTGTCAGCGTTTCAACATTCTAACCATGACACATACTCTTACGGAAAAACGAAACGGAAACTGGTTCGTAGAAAAACTAATAGTAAGCAGTAGTTAAAGCTATCTGAGGCATGCCAGGCATACAGCTGTTCTCTATCTCTCTGTCCGCGTGTTTTTCGCGCTGGTTTCAACTTTCCGACGATGAATGCCTACCGACTCGCCCAACTTAATTTTGGTGCTTTTGTACGTGTCGTGACACCATGACGTAGAAATTGGCCACGTGTAAGCACGACATCGCGACGTTTTGGCGCGCGCTTCAGCTTGCTCGACCGTTTGTTATGTTTCTGCATCGGGATACGTAATATTATAACCTTAAAATTGGAGGACGCTTAAGCTTCGCCTTTAACAGTAAAACGCGGTAGCGTTATCGGGACCCGTTCGCATCGCATCGTTCGCATCCGGCAAGTAGGCTTCATTCACTGCAGCACTCAACATGGGAAAGCCAGCTTACAAAGACCAAGCTTACACCGATCCCCTTAAACTTGGCTTCACTTTCAAACAGAAATGCATTGCTGGAAAGACGTTTTTCCAGGGGCAATATAAATGGTCTTATATTAAAATGTGAAGGCCCTAGCACTTTTTGATTATTTTATTAATTGTTTGTTATTGCCCCGACGCTCGCGCGTGTCCAAAACGAATTAGTAGGCGAAGTCCCAATTTGACCTGCCTAGGATGCGAGCGCCATCTGAATATCATTTTCGCAAGTAAAGTACCCGAACGCAACGTTACTAAATCACCTCTAATCTAGTAACGCTGCCCGAACGCGCGACTGTGGTCTGGTAGAAATGCTGGAAAAGGGGTTTGTGTTTGAGTTACCTCGTAGCAGAATTAGGTTTTCACGTACATTCAAATTATAATCCGACGCCGACTGGTAAACAATCGGACGGCGAATCCGACGCCGGCGGATGCTGCTCAATCCGACGGCGTCGGATTGAGCAAGATTGAGTCATTTTTCTGACGGATTTCACTGAGAAATTCAATTTTTGTTCACCAAAGCCTTGCACCACGTGGAGGGCCTGCGCGGTCGGGGGGGGTTTGGGGTGGTTGGGGATGACTTTCTCCGCCACCCGCCGACATCGCACGCCGGTTGCTGACGCCGGATTTTCTGCGACACGGGGCCCTTAACGTCATGGTGTTAAACTTTAGAGGACGCTTAAGCTTCGCTTTTAAGAGTGGAGCGCGATAGCATTCCAAGATCCCTGACTGCTTCCCACGCTTCCCGACAACTGCAGCGTAAACAACCGTAATGGTTACCTGGAAACACTGGCGGCGAACGGTATGCACGAAGGTGAGCTTTCTGGTAGAAACGTGGCCTCTGGCATGGGGCGATCCCGGAGATAGTGCACAGCCGCGCCAAAAAAAAAAACTGCATAATTTTCAGGTTTCCGTTTTTGTTTCGTACTTTTAATATTTCAGTCTGACAAGATTTAACATATAAGGCATGCGCTGTGGGCGTTTTGTTTCATGACATTTGTTTATGGATTGTAATTCTCAAAATTCAGAGGAATATCTTTGCCAACAATGCAAGACAAGGTATGAACAACATTAATGATAGAATGGTGTGGCGTACCTAAATATATTCGGAGGGCCTGCGTGGTTGGGGATGATTTCCTCCGCAACCCGCCGACATCGCTCGCCGGTTGCCGACGCCGGATTTTCTGCGACACGGGACCCTTAACGCTCTCGCGTTAAAACGTAACAGAAAATAAGCAGGCGGTATATTAGAAGTTTGCCGGCGCTTCACAGAGGTAGGTCAAGTGCGCTCACGGAATGAGGCAAAGCCTCATCAATGAGAGACTTTCTCGAAGTGTTTCTTTGAGAGCTTCTTGTTCTAGCTGTTTGTTCAAGGGCCGCTTGTCACCTGACACCACTGACTGCCACTCCAGATAGGAACGTGCGCGTCTATCCATATCGCTCTCAAGAATGCTCACCTGCGTTTCTTTATGTATTTGTTTCTGTCTGCACTTCGACGTCACCTGCAATCAACGCCGTCTCATCCGCCAGGAACGCAGCCAACGACGGCACATCACGCCATTCATTTCGAAGAACAGCTGCCGCGGAGAGCGCTGTCTCGCACTCCCAGATGGCGCCACCGAGCAGCAAGCAACAACCGCATGTTCCCGCGAGGTGGGCTTTTCCGCAATGCGTGACGCAATGCAATCGCTGTTATGCGGCAAAGGGCGCTCCCACTGGCGTGTCTATGGCATTGCACGTTGCACTAACCCACCAGCCAGTCGGGCCCGTGAAAATCAGTGCGCTAACGTTTCGCGCTTCGCAAACTGCGTCGTAACGCTTGGCGCTTTGTCAGGCGGCATTATTCTGCAGCGCACGGCATCCACATGTGCCCGTAAGGTGGGCTTTTTCGCATTGCGCCACGCAATATGATTGCTGCTCCGCGGCGAAGCACCATCCCGCTGGCATGTACATTGCGTTGCAGGTTATGTTTGCCTGTGATGTCGACCTGAGCACGTGAAAAGCGGTGCGCAGCAGGTTCGAGCTTCACCAACGCGAAGTAAAGCTTCGCGTTGGGTCACGTGGTAGTATTGCTGCGCCGTCTAGCGTCCGATTTTTTAGGTACTCGATGGTTGGCGAGAGTGTTATATTGCGCGTCAAGAATCGAGTACTAATCCGTATATATAGGCCCCGTGGAAGACGATGGGGGAACGCTCAGTTGAATGTGTCCATTCACAGCATGCGGTATTTTTTTTTTCTTGTCGCCAATTGCGCGTCAAACTAACGCCTCCGCATTTTACTGCTATGCCGGCCCATAATGCATTTGATCCACGGGTCTCAGTGGGTGCGCCATGTTTTCAAGACCAGAGGTGCCCGCTGATGCAGGAGAATATACAAGTTGCGCCACCTGCTGCCTTTATTTGCTTTCAAAACGCAAGACAGGGCAATTCATAAAGGAAAAGGTTCCCTTACACCTTAGGCTAGAACGAAGTAGCAAACGGAATCCTTACCAGCTCCTCAGAAAGAAAGCTGTTATATTGTCTTCAACTTCTTGGAAGCCACATCAAATTAAGGCGAGAGGGAGAAAACAATTTCACAGGGTCTCTTATGTTGTCCAATACCAGGAATTAGGGACATTTCGTACAGTTTCCTTTTTTCGCCACCACGTGGCGTATCGACCTTAAAGAATTCGAAATTCCCGCTATGACGTATGCTATGACGCACAACTAAAGAAAGCGCAATAAAAAGAAACACACCCTGAAGCTGTGGCTTCACCTCGGTGCTTGGAAACGAGCGCGCTTGTGTATCAGCGTTATCTCGAAGACGGCCAGCTACTTGCTCTAGTGACAATGAATCGACGGTTTTGCTAGACACTTCGCCAGAAAGCTCGTCCGCATTCTGGAGAGATGTCTGATCGAGATAACGGCTCCCGCGAAGCTTCCGATGAATATATATTTTTTTCCTTGAGCAGACTTTTTATTTGTACACCACTGTGGCCACGGTCTTGCGTATATGTCAGGGTTCTGTTCCATAGGTTTCCTATAAAACTGGCGTGATCCATTGTTTAAGAGGAAGCTTTAGCTCGGCCGTATCTTCGATGCCGGATTATCAAATACATGTAAAATGCAGGAATGCTTTCATGAGAAAACCGCTGAACCGATCTGAATGAAATGTGTTGCATGTAAGAGGGAAAGTTAAATTGCAGAGCCTGCAGCAAATACAATTTTCGTTTAGATAGTGTAATGTTTTCAAAGAATTGCAGGATGTTCGTAAATTTCAAAAAAATAGAAGCACGAAGTTTACAAATCCGAAACTCAGCCATTAAAAACAAATATGGCATTTCTATAAACTGCACCCGTTGGAGCATCAAAAGCGAACAATTTTTTTTTGCTTTAACTTAAAACTTACGTGAATTTGTTATAATGTTTGGAAGGGTTTTGCAAATGCAACATTCACAACATAGTGGTATATTTCAGGATGGCGTATGATATATGATTGCTATCCGCTTTCGATGTATTATTAGGAGCAGTTTACAGAATTCCGATATCATTTTTAGCTGCTGAGCTACATAGCTCTATACGCCAAGTTTTCTTCTTCGAAATTTGGCAATTCTTTATAATTTGACGTAAGAAAGGTAGAACAGCCTAAAATAAAATATCCCTTTCGGCAATCACTACACTTCACCTTTTTTTTTTAATTCAACACAACTCATCAAATTTGGTGCATTGGTTGCTCTGAGAAACTATTTCCGATTTCCCATGTATTTCGATAGGAGCCCCCAAGCTCAATGTTCCCCCTAAGTTCGAGCTTGAATAATATATTTGTTGGCAAGATACGTTTGTAAACATGTGATCGTGGCCTAATGAGCTAGAGCACTGGCGTACTGAGCTCAACGGCAGAGGATATGTTTGCAAAGCGTCTTGGGAAGGAATAGGAGAAAAGAAAGGGAGCAGGCTGGTATGTTATTCAGAAGCGTGTCTGGTTGGCTAAAAATTACTAAATGCGTTGGTCGTCATACCACCTTCCGTTCCATCAGCATAATTTCTATTTCATTCCGCTAGTATTGTGCTATTATTGTCAATCAATCGAGATTAGAACACCAGTGTCATGGTATTGTATTCCGTCGCAATTCTTTATCACCGTCACTTCAGAATCCTCTAATCGTCGTCATGCCGTCGTCCTTATATGCCTTCGTCGTTCTATCGACATCATTCCTACCTCGTAATTCCATCGGCGTCACTGAATGCGCTGTCGGCCTGCGGTCCTTGTTCTACCATCGTGAGGTAACATTGGCGAGCGATGGTCATAACAAATCGGGTCAATCAGGGAGACAGTGTATGCCACATATAGCCGAATCACTTGAAAATGAGGAGAAACACTACGGATTCTAAGCAAAGATGTCTTAGCTAACACGGTGTGTCGCTTCTTGTTCGCTAGCTTGTGTAAATGCTAATCGCATTAACTTCGATAATCATCTCAACATGGGTTCTGCACGAATTCTTTCGTCTTCGCGACACTAACGAACTCTTGTCCCCATTGTTCCCAGCCTATTAACACCTAGAATTCCTAGAGGTGATCGGGCTCAGGCATGTGACGGACGACCCGAAGTTTGATGGAGGTAGCGGTATGATTTCGACAGCGGCGCCGCCTATCGATCAGGAGAAACAGATTTGGGTGGGTGGGAATAGCGGCTAAAGGCACACTTCATGAGTTGCTAGACATCACAGATTTGAATCAACCTGACAAAGAGTTAGAAATATATATGCATTGCAGTCGCGCTAAAGAAATGGAAAAACTATTGGATTGGTGCGAGACTCGCTGCAAAAACATTCATTAGACTGTCTCAGGTATTCGAGCTATCCTTAACGGGAATCAATGAGATTAGTTTCGATAGAGCTCCTTACATTTTTCAAGAGCGGAAGACGTGCCTAGAGGCAGAGTCGACTGCAATATTTGTTGCTGCACAAAAATATCTAGATTTTCGGCATGATCATTTTAACGGAAAAACAAAAATTAAAAAGTTTTCAAGAAGTACTTAGAGTACATTGATAAAATTATAGCAAACAATTTCTGAAAAGTTAATTTGCAACTTTTTTGTGTCCTAAGGCACAGGGCAACTTACTACTGGTTTCCATTAATTTTCTTCGTTATATTTTCAAGCGAGTTGAATATTCTGCCGTAGGTTATATCATAATTAGCCGAACTAATGAAACTGAGACTTTCAAGTGTATATTGTTCTTGGACAAATGCTTTAAGACTACGCGGATGCTGCAAAATTTCTCAACATTGGGGAGGGGAATATGAAAAACAAAATAGAAATGCAAAGCACTATATTGCCTCGTAAATTTTTATTTTGAATGCTATTTCCACTCGTTAAGTGGCGCGACCCTCGTGTTCGCAGCCTTGTATATGTTTTTGTAGCACTAGGTGCGTTGTCTGCGAATTTACGTGAATAAGCAAGCAGATCATACTTTAATCTGGCGGAGTAAAAAAAACAAGGAAAGCCTACGTTGTAGATGCACTGTACTGAAACACAATTACACAGAGTCTAAATTTGCATATATTTCTAAACAAGGGTGCCTAAATTGTCGATTGAAAAATTCACATCATTATAATGAAGCCGAATAAAGCAATAAAGATGGCATGTTCCGCGTGAAAATATGATGAGCGTTAGCCTTGTGGGTCAACAATTTCTGTTTAATGAAAAAAAAAGCTTTTGGTGGCCGTGTATTATCGTATTTCTGAAAGCGAGTAACCAGCGTATCTAAATTTACATTCGCGCCAAAATTAGTGGCTCGAGTTCTATCGCTGTAGGTACATCCGAATGACTATATGAGATTAAAAGTGAGATTAAATGGCGGGCGGCGGCGTGTATGGTAGTGTTCACCTATGCCTTCGCTATAGTATGTTACCGCACACTTTAAAGCACGAGCATGGTGATCAACCGATGTGCTTTTCTACAACTTCATCCCTAAATGTAAGCCGGGGTTCTCCCACTCCCGGTGGTTGTTGCCAGCCTGATCCCTCCCTATTTTCTTAACTGTCCATTGCATGGTTTGTTTTCATACCAAATATTCACATAATAATCTGTGGGTGTTCGGCTAGTAATGAAATGTTTATTTCTCTCACAGTTAAATTATCAAGTAACCATAAAGAAGGGATGCAGGGCAAAAACTTGCTATGATGCAGCTTGAAGACCGCCCGGCGGCCGTTGATCACATGACAGTATCTTCACAATAATCGAGAACGCGAGCTAGCTTCGTAAAGGCAAAAATGCTAATTGGTGGAACAGAACCGGGCCGGCCAAAGAATGGTACTTTCGGGCTCGGGCTAGGGCCGGACGTGAAAAACCGGCCCGTGCAGTGCTCTACTTCAGATAGTCTGATCAGCAGATTCCCATACTGTCATGTAGTAGTGACGCTGAAGTAAACAGTCGTAAAACTGTGTATGACGAAACTGATTCTTTATTGGGCGAACATGTGCCCACAAAAGCAAGCTACACTCAAAGCACAACGAAAGCGGGGAACACAGTCGGCGATCGGCGAAATCTGATCAGCGGCGAAACGCGTCGGCTTTTATACATGAGTCATCGAAGGCCCCAGAATAACCCCTGGTACCCGCATCTCTTCCAGCAAGATCTAGATAATTCGCGTCTCTCATACAATCAGATTACATGAGCGTCGGTGAAAACAGGCAACGGAAAGAAGCATCGAGAACGTTCTAGAAACTTCCGATACAGGCGCGTCCTGCGCCGAGCAATAACGTTTAACATTTGTTAGCCGATGGAAAGCTGCCACCGGTGAAAGATAAACATGTATACGTGTCAATATATATAACGAATCATCGTGCTCACGTTATCGTCACAGTAACTGCTACAAACTGCCGCAAGCTGCCCACTGCGGTGGCGAACCAGCGCCCAAAGTCATGCACTCGCGAGGTCATCGATAACGCCGCCCGAGCCGTCGCAGTCACAATGGTAAAGTTTATATATAGCACAAAATGGGGCGAATTTACGCCTTTCCGGTAATACAGATCGCAAGATTGCCTTTAGATTTACGCTATGCAGTGAAATAACCCGCATAGCGTAGGTGCAAGACGGCAAAACGTTTCAGGTGAGAATGTTTGAAGCGCCATCTGTCGGAGGCGACATCAAGGGCCTCAAGCGCAGCCGTCATCTGAGCCCACTACCCCTATTCTAGAACACTATAGAGGAAGGTATGAACACAAGCACGTCGCTGTTGTCGAGAGTATGTGCAGTTCGCACATATGAAGTGGCGAAAATAGTTTATTGAATAATTAATAACACTCATGTATAGTATTTTTAGAGCATTTTTGGTTGGATTTGTTCTTTCTAACCGTGAGTACGAACACACTGTGAACGAGACGGCATGTTCGCGCTGTTTCCGCTTCCGTTGCTCAAAGGCCATCCAGATTTCAGTAAAGTTGTAGGGTGCTCCGTTGACTCGATAGACTATTGACTCGGCGGCCTTCGAAACCGCACGTGTAGCAGCTCGAACTTGACCTTTGAGTCAACTGACTATCGGTTGGAAGGCCTTCCAAACGCCCGTGTGACACGGGTATTACTTACTTAACAACACGGAGTTACAGCCTGTATATTCATAAAAGTATTCACGTGTTCATAGTACCGCTAATCTTACCTGGTCAACCTATTACCGCTAATCTTACCTGGCATATCCACATTAGTAACACTGTGGATCGAACGATGGGTTATTGGCTCCTGTACACTTATAATGCCACAATCCTCTCTCATGTTACTATAGAAAACACTAATAGGAACAAAATTTGAGTATACATCCAATGTGTGAAATTCCATTCTATTTATTACCTCATTAGAACTCAAATTTACTCCACTGGTTTCGATCACTCAACTTATGATCGAATAGCTACTCTAACCCCAAATAAAGCTAAAGTTGAATTTGTAACTCGTAAATTGATACAGTCGAACCCGGATATATCGAACCTGAAGGGGATCACAAGAAGTTCGTTATATAGGTAATTCGGTATATAAAATAATAGGCCCTCAGGTAAGCGGTGGCTTACCGGTTAGTGCATCTGAGAGCCGCTAACTTACTGCACGCAACATGGGGGAAAAAAGCAAGCACACTTTATTTACCCGCAAAAAAAAAATGCTGGTTCACTTTCAACTTCATTGAAAAGTCCAAGCTGATTCTTTCTTTACACTTGTAGCGGCCATCGCTTGCGGAAAATAAACTCGTGAATAGGCACTCAACCCACACTACGACGCCTCCAAAATCGGATAGAAGGAATGTTGACGTCCGAGGTAGCATGAGGGTGCGAGCTGAACAGCCTGACGGGGCTCAACTGACTGCACTATCTCTTCTCCACCTCCAGGTGCCAGAATACCTCAAAGTGTACAAAGGAGTGCACTATGAGGTCTTCTGCGTGGCGCCGCGTTCGATATATCGAATGTGCTGGTGAACGAGCATTCTTTATACACGTGCACCAGCCCGATACATTTGCATGGAATTTTCAAGGGGATTTTACAGCTGTTCGATATACAGAATAATTCGTTATAAGTTGGCTTGATATATCCGCGTACGACTGTATCTCCGTCACGATATATATGGCATCGTATTGATCAGCTGTACAAAATACGTATCAGATTTAGTCACATTAACTTCCTTCAGCTCTTTCTGGCCTCACACAGCCCTTGAATGGTATCGCCTCCCCAAAGAAATCATAAAGAGTACAAATAAACGCAAGTTTCATGCAACATCAACTACCGTACGTTGTGTAATCTGAATTTGTTAATTACTTACTATGCTCCTTTTAAATTCTTTATAAGGTCAGGTAATATGGTATAATTGTAAAGCTGCCTTCGTCGTGCGCACTGAACTTTTTTCCACGTACCACCAGCTAAAATTATATGATTAGAAACTAACTTTTTAATCACTGCATCATTTGTTTAGCCTGCTCAACCCACTTCCTTCCGTAATGCCTTCGAGTGCTGACGGCGCAAATAAATAAATTATTAAACTGTAAAAAATATTTCTTGGATGAGAGGTGGTCACCTCCGGCAATGTTTCATCATCATCATCAGACTATATTTATGTCCATGGCAGGACGAAGGCCTCACCCAGCGATCTCCAATGACCCCTATCCGCCGATGTATAAAATATACGCATTATTTAAAGCTACATAGTTTAACACTACGTAGCTCAGCTCAGTTATTCTTCTGAAATAACTAGTCAGTTGTTCCTCTTAGCCGCTTATTTTGTCTGTGCATGAAAGTCTCTCGTTTTATTTGCTCAAATGACAACCTAATTAACAAGCTTTTGAAACTTATATCGCTTTGGTAAATAAGTTGCTATTTGTTTTTGGACTCACGCGCTAAAATTTAAAAAAAACGTACATTGCTTTATAAATGCAGTGAATGAAATTGCTGAGAAAAGACAAAGCCGTGTAATACATTTGAGCTTTTCATTACATGCCTATAGCCAGGAAGTTTATGCAACCAAATGATTGTGTATTATTACATTCTCAAATTCCTACGGCATTTCCGCTATGTGGAGAAGCCAGTTTAACTTTTAAATGATTCACAATTCGACTTAGTGATGTTTCGACCATATAATTGATACAGAGAAATGTGCATGACCAATAGGAACATATGTTGGAGACAAAAATTCTTATCAAATTTTGCAAAATAATCTGTGTTTACCAACTGAACAGCATATTTCTACCCTGGAAAAGATAGGAAATTGAAATGAATCACATGCATAAAAGTTTGCAGTGCGAGTATTATGAAGTACAGTTTCAGTTTTATTTCTTTCAATTTATGATATATGATAGTTGATGTGATGACTTCAATTTGCTGTTTTATGTTTAGGCTACTGACACTGCACAAACTATATTTTTTGTCATAACACGGAATACAGGCCCAGAGTGCGGCTCATAAACACATCGGGATAATGAGGTGTAATTTGTGGATACATTACTCGCTATGGGTAATATAGGAGCCCCTTTCTCGCAAATATGTCTTGGTTGAGAGCGCGTGTGCTGAAAGTAGACTAATTGTCCGCGCTTTCCGTGCAGCTACCGAAGCGACTGTGACATCCTTTCGCTGTTTAAAGGTTTAAGCCTTTCGATGCCAAGCGCCTGAAATATACACAAACAGCGCGCTTGTCCAGAACCAGAAAGGTCGCAAGCATCATGCGAAGGGAGGGATTACCCTTGTACGGGTTAGTTGCATCCTTGAGCAAAAAAGAAAAACCGGGGAGTGACAAGTCATTTTTAACGACGGGCTGTCGCTCTTATCGTTATCACAAATGACGACTTGCGCCAACGTACTGCGCTTTGTCGGGAAGCTGTTATGGTTCATTCTTTAGAAAGGGTATTTATTTTTTCCGCAACGTAACTTACGTCATCGGGGCAGATTTTAAAACATGAAGGTCTTGGGTCAGGCGGTGGTACCTAGGTGACATGAACGCCCGAGAAAAAGGGACTTGTACAGTCACTTTCTTTTGGAAGCGCTGATAACGTTGTAATTTTAACCACAATAGCACTTCGTACATGGCATTTTTTCTAACAGTTTAACAGAAGGCTAATCAGTCCTCATATTAATAAACTTATAACGTTTTACCAGAGACACTCTCAGATGACTTCAATATATTTACAATAAAGGGCTCCATAATTTCCACCATGGCTTTACGTAGGTACGTTGGCGCACTTCATGTAATAATCCCAATCAGCCTAATCACATATAGCGCATTACTAATCACATCTTGCATGGCCTCGGCTACATCCCAAGAAGCAATTTCCTACCTATTTTGATTGCTTAAGACTCGGTAGGCTTAAGACAGGCCAAAATTCGAATAGGAATGCCTAGTATGGAATTAGTATGGAACCTACAGTGATCTAGAACGTATGCATTACACTCGAGTCTGTCCAGAATTAGACAGTAACATTCATTTACTCTGACTATTCATCTATCATCAGTGTTAATAAACTAAACGCATGCTGTGCCGATCTTTCCCCCCACCTCACCCCAAATTCAGCTGGGCGCAGGCTACCACCCTGCGTCTGCTACAAACAAATACGTACCCTTCACTCGCCCGCCTCCACCTTATATTCCCTGAAGTCTACAGTACACCCAACTGCCGGTGCTGTGGCACTCACCTGGCTACGCTTCCGCATGTGCTGTTGGAGTGCCCAGCACTGTACACATACATTAACACCACGACCCCCTCGTCGAGGTTGCGTGAGGCTCTGCGGAGCTCCGCCCTCGACGACCAAACCTGGGCGACCCAGCACGCCCGTCAGGCGGCGGCGAGGCAAGCCCTCGACGTCCCCTCATGGGAGGCTTAGGCCCGGCCATCATAAAGTGCTGGCTCTACAATAAATGTTTATTCCTCCTTCTGAGCTTCTATCGCTAGGTTTGCGTCGTGAAGTCGCCTGAGCTTGCACAAGTTCTACAATTCTACGCTCCAATATCCCATCACCAAGAGCTCGGCGCTTGTCATCACGAATAAGCTAAAAAGCAACCTCGCCTTCAGAACGTATAGTCAGCGTGACAAGCTTTCGTACTCCGGAAGGTGAAAAAATATTTATATTTCTACGCCTTAGTCACGCATCGTAGTATTCGGATTTACAGCGTATACTGGTCTAGAGTAAACAAAACAAAAGTTTTGCATAGTTTTACTGGCTGCGGGGTAGCTGCGTTGAAAGTGAACTTATTCGCAGAACCTCGGCCGCGTAAACTTTTGGCGGCGACTGTGCGATTGAACACCTGCATTTTCTTTATTCTGCACACAATTTTTTAATGAATGGCCTTCCAGCCAACGTCATGCAGTGCTTACACCTGGTTAATTTTCAGGACAGCAGACTCAGACAGGACTTATTAAGTAGAAGAACTGAACTATTATGTAGCACGTCATTATTATCACCAATCAGGTGTAATAAATATGTAAACAAATTAAGGATAATAACATTGCCTATGAAATTTTACTAAAATCTCAGGACTACTTCAAAACTTCGCCTGTTCGTCTTGTCTACGTTCCTATACTTTCTAGCAAACGGAAAGGGAGAAATTCAAGGGTGAAATTGACATCTCTTGTGGCACCATGGCAGAAAAGGGAAGGTGTAGCTTAGTGGGCCCATATGAAAGGATCAGCTGCGATTGTGCTACTCACGCACAAGGAACGACACCTTGGTATTTTTTTTACAGGCAGTAAAGTGATAAATGGTGTCCGTGGACGCTGGAGTGATCATGACAATACCACCGTACCGATATGGGTGATAAACGATTCTAATAAGGGAACATTTCTGCAAGCCTCACGGTCCTTTCTCATGTTTCTTCAATTGTCCAAACACGTTAAATTTAGCGTAGGAGAAAATTCTTACGGAATTACTGAAGAATTTTACCAGTAATTATATCATGGTGCTGCGATCTGATTCAGCAATAGAGTTAGTTAAGAACAGAACAGCAGAATGCCATAGTAACTTTGGTGATTCTAGACGAAAAAAATGTCTTCTTGCAACGCTTTGTGGGCATAACTCAAAGATGGTGTGGTCTGTGATTGGAATAGTTCTCTATTTTTACACGACAAACTACATTAACACGCCCCGGTGTCTTTTCGCATTATTTCCAATACTCCTCTGTGTACGTCGTGGTAAAAGGATATGAAGACCTTTAGTATTTCGGGAATTTCGTGAAGGTATATGGGAATGGTTCAAATGATGAGACACGTGCGCTGCATATTGAGGATAGAATGTTTATGTTTCGAGGTATTGGTTTGTACTAAGCAAAAAAGCTTGTGAAATAATTCGGACAGCCTTCATTTGCACCGAAGATCCGGTACGCAAAAATTCTGCTTTGATATAATGCAAATATACTCAGTCAAATAGCTTCTGTATTCCTTTGTAAGAATACTACGTCTGGGGCTGCAGCCAAGTTTTCTACTTCTGCGTCTTTTAATTGCACTCACGGGAAGCTATTTATTTTTGTGGTACGTTTCAGGCTGAACAAAGGTCGCACAAACACGCCTTTCCATGACATAGCCGAATAGGCAAAAATATTGCTTAGTAATGTCTTCATAAATGTTTGCCTTAAGAAAGAAATCAACTTTGAAAACACAAAGTTGGGTTTATTGTCTAAAATACATTACACCTAAAGTGCAAAAGAAGTTTGGAAGCACGTTCGCATGTTCACGAAACCAGCCAGCTATTTTTTTAGGAAGACGTTGGTAGAGTAGAAAAAAACGAAACAAGAACCGCAACTAAATGACCTGCGTTTCGGAATGTGCCATCTGGCGGGAAACGGCCAAACTAAGCAGCGACAAAGTGATAAAAAAAATAGCGACGCTGCTGGCTTCGAACCTGCGAACTGCCAATCGTGGTATCAGCGATTCTAATCGGTGGTCGCGCAGAAGGCTCGGCTATCGGTTTGAGTGATGCCGGAGGCAAAAACTAGGTTTATATACGTACCACAATAAATTCTGCGACCTTGTTATGAAAACTGCGATTTTGGAACAACTTTTTTGCCATTTCAAGAGTTGCTGCTGCAACTAGCTGAAAGCCGAGTCATTGAAGTTGATAAATCCCCAATAATACGTCGATCGATGCAATAGGCTCATCGCAAATTGCTTTTTACTGGCCAAAAAAGTCTCCAAAATTTGGCCTTTTCCATAGACTCCCATACTTCGAACTTCGCCCGCAATTTGGAACGGGTTTTCTGTCGTAAGTAATGGTACCGCTTGCATGAGATGTCGGGCTAAGCTCCTAGAGCCTATTTCCACGGTAATATTTTGAAAGATGGCTTCTATGATTAGTTATTTAGGAAAAAACGACGCTCTCCCATAGAAAATGCGCATGTTTTCAGAGGCGGCCGCTAGAGGCGCTGTTCGGCGATGTCCCAGATTCCTGGTATTGACTAAGACAACTTCAAGGCGAAAGCCCTAGTGTCGATGCATTAAAGACGGACGCATGACGTACACATCCCCCTTAAATTCACCTAGTCTACTTCACTTAGTCATGCCTATTAATTCGCTTACTCATCCGCTTAATTCGCTTGCTGATCCCTTTAATTCCCTTAGTCATCCTACTTAATTCTCTTAGAGTACTGCGCTTAGTCCTCCCTCTTAATTCCAAAGGTTGGGGGTTCGACTCCCACCCAAGGTCGTGGGTACGAGTGCCTTAATTAACTTTATTTTAATTAACTGTACCTTAATTAATTTCGCCTTCATTACCACGAAAGGGCGTGGATCAAGCGTCTTAATTAACGCTATCTTAGTTACTTCTGCCTTAATTACCTTTGCCTTAATGACCACCAAAGGTAGTAGTTGGTTCGACTCCCAAAAGGAGTCGAAGCAACTACCACTCGACCATTGCTGGGTTCAACTCTGACCAACGGTCGACGGTTCCACCCCACCCAAATGTTATGGGTTCGACTGCCACCAAAGGTCCAGGATTCGTAGCCTTTTTGTACCTTTCGTGTCGCCGACGTCTTTTCGGTCAAAGGCGACTGACTAATGAGACATATAAGGCTTTCGCCTTAACAATGACGAGTATGACACTTGTGCTGTGCAATCCGCAGCACATTAACAGCGATAGCTGCCTTCTTCAAGGTACACTAACAAGGAGCAGTAAGTTAGACTGTATTAATATAGTATTAAGCTTCTGCAATAGCAAAATGGCCACTCTTCCCCTGAGATAAGAAAGAGAGCTAGAGAAAGCTTGGGAAGCTAGAAACGAGGCGAGAACCATAAACAGGTTCTGAAGCAGCAATTCCCCGCATGCACGAAATCGCAATGACGTCTGAAATTTTTATCTAGGGTCTCCTAGAGTCTATAGTTGATTGTTTAACAGGTAATATAGGTCTACACTGCATTCAAAATGAAGAGCTGTACCATGCTGGCAAGTTTCGAGGACATATTCTGCGACGAAATGGCTCAAGAACATTAAAATACTTGGAAGTCTGCGACGACTCACCTCTCGCTAAGGTTTTGGCATGGAATTCTAGGAAGGAGAAGTTTGGCATTCACTTTCTCTACTAACAATCAACCTTTTTCTGCCAGCCGTTTTCCACTAGGCCAAATTGTTACCTACACGCCGAGCTTATAAGCTTGGGAACGTTCGCACTTCAGATCTAGAGCGCGACCTTGCCGAGCATGCGCACTTCCACATTTTCATGTCTCGGGCACCTTTTGTTCGTGATAACTGATCAGAGGTGTCACGGCGAGTGTCTTCGCGTACTATTAATTTCCTTCTACCCTTCGTTAGGTTGCGTGCTCTGACATTGCTGTCATTGCGGATATATTCAGCTCAAGGTGCCTATAAGCACCTTGCGCCAGCCAGAGGGAGCTACGACACTTCCATCCATCACCCCAGCGTCACCTGCGACGACCGCTTGGGATGCGAAGAAAATGAGGCGCTCCATACGGCAAGGAGCCACGCGCTTTATCACTCCTCCAAGTTTTACGCACCCAGTATCACCGAGCCCAAGTTCAGCGGCGTCCCCGCTCCTGGGGCGGTATTCTGTAAGAGTCTACCTAGTGGACGGTCCATTTCGGCGGCCGCTGATTCGCTGCTGCTTGATGTGCAGGAAGGTGCCAGCCATTCTCCTTCCTGCACGTCAAGCAGCAGCGAATCAGCGGTCGCCGAAATGGACAGTCCTCTAGGTAGACTCTTACGGAATACCGCCCCTGACCTCTTCCACAATCATGGCCAAGTATACGCATGCGCACATCAACGTGTGCTGGTCTCGGGGCGCTCTCGCCTCACGATAAGCGATCGAAGGAGTCACGGTGAATGTTTATCGCGTCCCTCCCGTTTAGCTGCCACCGCTCGCTAGGTTGTGTGTTCTGGAAGTGCTGTCAACTGTTGAAATGTGCAGCGCATGGTGTCTACCGACCCCTTTTAGCGGAACAGTTTGCTCTAGAGGAACGAGAGGCGACTTTTGGCGGCGCGCCGCACGTTGCCTCAGCTAATGCGCACGAATTAGAAACCATTACCGCTTCTGCCCTCCTACTGTGCGATGACCTGTCGGAGATGCAACTGGTGTTCGCCAACGCACTGTGCTTCATTCTCGCTGCAAAATGTATAACGGTAGAGGAAAGGTGTGTGTAGTGGTTGGCTACGAAAATGGTGACCGTCATATTAAGGAATGGAATCAATCTGTGTGACCAAGTCGACGGACCGCTTCTACATAAGGACTATACCTGTGTTGCCGGCCACCCTTCGCGAAGCACGGCTTTCGTCGAAAATAAAAAAGTTCGCTCTACCGCCAGCGTTGTATCGCTAACCTCCAAAGAAAGGACTTCAACCCCGGAACGTTGACTAGAGTGAGTACCACTCGCTAAACAGAGGCGTAGGGAGTAGCACCGCTTCCTGGCATAAAGTTCCTCGCATTTTATCTACACATTTTCCCTCCAACTCACACACAAACTTACGCTCACTGTATCGCCCACGTATGACGAGTAAGTGAATGGGCTCGCTCTTTAATACAAGACAAATTCAAATTCAAATTAATATCGGCGCGCCGAAGCATGGGTGACAATGACTACACATGTGTCGTCACATACTAATGATCGAAGCTGAACGTTTCGCGATAGTCCACAGAGTGAACGAGTGACGAGTGATAGTACATATTTGCTACAAAGTACAGATTATCTACATTTTAAGCTATGTGCGCTGCAAGAACAAACATATCGCAACTGAGCGCACCCGCGAGCTATTAGGCAGAAAAAAAAAACAATTAGATAGAGGCCACACCAAGTAACTTTACGGAGTCAGAAACATGACAACCATTGATTCAGAATGATTGCCAAATAAACAAAGAGGAGCCAGACACACCGACCCTGACTTAATTAATAATCAGAAAGGTTGAAGAGCTTGGAATACATTTCTAGCACCGCTTTTAGAACAATCACCGTATACGCTGCTCGCGCTGTTTGGATAAGGCATAATAAACCCAGAAAGTGCTTACATGTCCTCTGAAGCTATGACCAAGGCTTCGTGTCGTCCACCCAGTCTACGATATCAATCGAAACAGGGGTTTTCTGAGCCGCACCGGGTGTCCTGCACATTCATTGTTAACACGAAGGC
Organism: Dermacentor silvarum; assembly: GCF_013339745.2. Lineage (NCBI taxonomy): Eukaryota > Metazoa > Arthropoda > Arachnida > Ixodida > Ixodidae > Dermacentor > Dermacentor silvarum. The sequence goes on along the minus strand of NC_051162.1, from coordinate 108,272,310 downwards.
AATGGAGGCAGCTCAGGCAAGCAATGAATGTTTCACCACATGATCAAACTTGGCGGCGCCCACGAAATTGCCAAGGAAAGAGTCAATAAAAGTGTAGTCATTACTCCGAGATCGGGTGGCTCGCTCTGTGCAGCTCGTGCCGTCCGATCTTGAAGGTCATGCTATTGTGTCTGTCCCTTGCTCAAGTTCTTGAGCGTGCTCCTCAAATGGCACTTAATGTGGAAGACCACGTACGGACACGGTCAAAAGTTTACAGGACGCGTGATCAGAAAGACGTTGATTATATCTTGGGCGCTGACGTGGCAGCCTGGATTCAAAATGTGCTACCTGTAATAGTGTACGCGACCAACGTCGCGGCGTATTGTTGCAAAGGCTTTAATGTAGTATTCGGCTGATATTGGAATATTTCTCGGAACGCGCCTCTCCTATAGCCTTTTCACTCTACCTTTAAATTTGCGGTATCATGTACAAGAGAAACCCGAGCTTTCTACCATGACTCCCTTCAGACGCGATTTTAGCGCCCAGCCTTTTTAGTTTTTGTTTTTTCTTGGCCCCAACGCAAAATTTTCAAAGCCAGCTTCTTAGACGTATTGAATCACTGATACCTCAAACTCTCAATCTCTAACTCGGCATAAACTGGCGCATTTTCTGTTGTATAGCAAGTTAAAGGTCAACAACGACCTTTTATTTTATCAGTACCACTTCTTCACTGTGAAGCACAGTGGAGTTCTTTTAGATCAAGTACAGGTCGTCCAGAAGGCCCATGACACGGCGGTAAGGTTAAATCTTACTGTCCTGACGTGGGAGCCACCTGCGTCATCCTAAGGATTGATCGTCAGGACTAGAGTGTACTAGATAATGGTCGAGTGGGCCGAACGGCGCTCTCCCGCTGAGGCGCCGCGTGTGGAAAAATTTTGCGAGGGCGCTGCGAGCGAACTGGATTGGGGCGGAGACGCGCTCCGCGGCATATTCAACGCACTTTCGCTGCGGGCGCCGAGGCCGATTGCGCATAGTACGCTCTTAAAATAGTGCTTTATTTCAACTGCAAATTTATGTTTACACCATCTTGCCAAACATATATATTTGAGGCATGGATTATACAACGCGTCGTCTTCAGTTTTGTTGTCGTTGTCTAGCGCGTCGTCTGCTAGCGAGCGCGCGTTCGCTACGCGGACGCTGGCGGCGCCCAGTTTTTCTCGCAGAACGTCTGTGCAGTACATTTGTTTTATGTTTTAGTTGCTTTGGTGCGCTCATGACTCTTGACGGCGGGTACCAAAGGTAGTTTCAGTCAAGTGAACCATTGTTTTTAACACTGTCTTCTAAAAGCAACTGGCATCTCTGCAACATGAAGCTACGTACGAGAATTTTATTATTGATAGCGTGTCATATTACGCGCGCTTCTTGTCGGTGGATATTGATCAGGAACAATGATCGAAGAAAACAATATTAAAGTGAAATAAACCAGGTTTATTAGCTGCGTGGCGCGAAGAATGACCGATGTATTTCTACGTAATTAAATCAAAGGGTACATTGAGAATGGTACAAATGGTACAGTGAGAACTCCCGACCGTGCACGTTTGCATACGAAACACACGTATTAGTGAATACTGCACATAAAAATCTCATTCGCAGAAATAATATTCATAGCAGGCAATTAAAACTATATATATATATATATATATATATATATATATATATATATATATATATATATATATATATATATATATATATATATATATATATATATATGAAAGTGTTATTGATATGCTGTACGACGCCGAACAGTCGTTTCCGTACGAATGTAACGCATAACCGCACTATTGCAGTCTCAAAGGTGAGAGACCGATGCAAGTGCGGACTGTTATTCCGAATGATTGTGCTGCCGGAGAGTTGTGGCTGTTGCGCAGAGGCGCAGTTCCTGAGAAAATTAACGCAGGGGTGTTAATAAGTCCGGCTAATAAGCTGCTAATAAGCCCTGATAATAAGTGTAATAAGCTGTCATTCAATATAAATGCCCCGTTTTGGGGCAGCCTGTAAATCTGCTAACTTGATTCAGGCAAGGAAAACTTTTTTTTTTGACAGTCTCACCATCTTTGCAACCCATTAAAACTGGGTGCCCCATGTGGTACCACACTTATCTTCTTGAACGAACGCAGCAGATCTACACATATCTGTACGTGTATGTGAGGTATGCCGTTTCTCTAATTGCTTCATTATTGTCGTTATGATAGTGCGTCGAATAACTGAAAGCAGCCATTTATAATATACAAGCTGCTTAGTTGAGCGGACAGACATTTGGGAATGGCATTACATTTATGTATGAAATATAAGATAAGCGTAACATGTTTTTTCTCGGAAATCAGACTCGAGAATAATTTATTTTGTTTACACTCCTAGCAAAAAGACGAAGAACGCAGCCACCTGTCTTTTTTTTTTAGTTCAACCACATTTGTGGGTTTTACGTGGCAAAACCACGATATGAGTATGAGGCACCCGGTTTAGATTTCCCCACCTGGGGCTTTTTAACGTGCACCTAAATAGAAGTACACGAGTCTTTTCCATTTGTTCCCATCGAATTCCGCGACGGATTGAACACGCGAGCTCCAGTTTAGCAACGCAACGCCGTATATCCACTATACCGGGTGTTCGAAATTAAGGTTTAGGGGATTTTTAAAAATTTCCTGTGGCAGTTAGCACAATTTTCATTGATAAGCTGGGTTATTCGAAGAGGCGGACATTAGTAGCACGAGAATCGAAACACCTATTCAACTTATTAACAAAATTGATTAATGAACTTCTTAGTTAATTACTTTACGACACATATTGCAATTTGCGAATTATAGCCGGTGAGGTTGCAAAACGCATCCACTTGAAATGAATTTCCAGAATGACACCAGAATGACACCGACCGCGATAAATGACCCCGTACCCATTACTCCGCATTCTGTTACGCCAGTAAGGCGGAAACTTGAATAGAATGTTGTGCTGCAGTTTTTTTTTTTTTCAATAACGATGCTTCCCGTAAATCTGAGTACCTGCCGCGGGGGCTCAGTTAGCTAAGGCGTTGTGCTGCTGAGGACGAGTTCGCGGAATCGAATCCCGGCCGCGGCGGCCGCATTTCGATGGAGGCGAAATGCAAGAAGCCCGTGTGCTTGCGTTGTAGTGGACGTTAATGAACCCCAGGTGGTCAAAATTAATCCGGAGCCCTGCACTACGGCGTGCCTTATAATCAGAACTGGTTTTGGCACGTAAAAAAACCCAAAAGAAGAACGAAATCTCAGTGCAAGGTGCCGGGTGGGGCAGATATGCTTTACTTGTTTGAAGCGGCAAGCAGGAAGGTTACATATGTTTCTCCGTTTGCGTTCCGCAAGACCTACTGATGGAAAACTATATGCGGAGCAATACACACGAGAGATACATGCTGCTTGAAGAACGAGAAAAATATTTGTTCTCCAAAGGGAACCGTACAATAACATAGTAGAATGAAAGCCGACACTGCGGCCGCAATGCACGGGCAATCACCGAGCGGCATTAAAAAATAAAATGAAGAGAAAGAAAGGCATTTGTTCTTAAGACATATATACATGTCATATTCGATTATGAACACCATTCGAGAGGTCTGAACGCAAATACCAGCGCGCGAAGTAGTGCGATTGACCCTGCCGAGCAGTATCGCCAGCAGTTTCCAACGGCGCGACCTTGATGCGGCCCAATCCAGTTCGATCGCAGCGCCGCCACAGTATTTTTCCACGTCGGGCGCCTCACTGCAAAGCATGCGCCGCCCCAGCCGCTCGTCCCACTCGACCATATTCTAGTACACTCTAGTCAGGACCTGAATAAAGTTTATCATACCATATACCACTTCTTCAACCGAAATAAGCTGGAAACATTTTCCGGCAGCACCACTGCACAAGAAAGAAACGAAATAGCTCCCAAAATAGCACCCACGAAGGTCGTCGATGACGTCATTCCGGGTAACGTGCATAGCTATAGATTTGGCAGCGTAGGAGGCGCCGAAATAGCGAGGAGTTGCGGTCACTTCCTGGGTGGCGATATAGCGGGTAAACTTCCGCGAGGCGCCGAACAGCGCAGATTTCTTGCCTCGAAGGCTCAGAGTGGAACCAACGGAAGCACTATAGCTACGAAACGGATGCGGGAGTTCTGGCTACGCAAGCTAGGTTTCCTGCTTAAGCGTTTAAATTCCAGACAACTTAGCCACGTTCGAAATAGCACGGTGTCCACGTAGGGCAGCGTTCGTGTCAAGTAACTTGAAAAAAAATTGTCGCAGACATAAGCAGAACTTATGCGTCAAAGACACTGAAGTAGTATGCAGCAGTTCCGCTCCCTTCGGAACTGCTAGAGGTCTGTTTTACCACTGGCCGGTCTCACCAAGTTTTTCCAAGCGCATGTTCACTATGGCCTTGCAATTCCTTGGTTATACCCGAGTCTTTTCCAACGCTTCACTATGTCCGAGCTTAGAATTTCATAGTCCTTATATAGCTATTACCGACGCTCATTTTTCTTCATTCTGTACCAGTTCTACAGAAGCCGACTTTGCGTTCCGACGACCTGAAGTCATAGAGTCACTTCAGAACTGTGAGACAAGTTGCAATTGCTGTTTTCTTTTTTTTTTAGATTTTGATACCGACCATGCCGGTGCACACCACCAGCGTTCACCACCACATGGAGACCGTGGCGAACACCCTTTATCAGCTTCACTGCAAAAAAAAAAAAAAAAAAAAAAAGAAAGAAAGAAAAGAAAGAAAAGAAAAGGAAAAGAAACAGCCGGCTTCGGTGATTTCTCAATTATACATTCTCGTCTTCACAAGGACAACTTTTTTTCTTTTTTCTATGCGCGCGCCCGTAGCATTATGGCCACCCTTTACAGTATCGGTTGCTGTGGCCTCCGAAATACGTGCACAGTAAACGATAGGTAGTGTCCACAATATGGTGTCTATGACGTTGTTTCAACTTCGTAAATGCTTCCTGCGCATGCAGACGGCAAGAGCATAGCCTTCGAGATTCAATGTTGTTACTCAGAGGAAGCCGTCTTGGGGGCGTGGATTTAGACACTCCAAATCCACGCCCAAGCGATGGCTCCCTTCGAGTAAGAAAATTGAATCTCGAAGGCTATGCTTTTACAGACTGCCTACGCTGAAAGACAGTGGATTTGGACATTGCCCATCCAGGCTCCAGCAACGGCTTCTCCAGAGTAACAGAAACTGATCTTGAAGGCTATTGTTTTGCAAACTACATACACCGAAAGCGATTGCAAAGCCGGAAATACGTCTGAGACACCTCGGTTTTGGACATTTTGTCTAGGGTGAAAATTTATTTGCGATGCCTACTATGTAGTCCTCGTGCGCTAGAGTATTGGTTGTTCTGGCCACCCAAAATACCTAAACAGACGTCGCCACTCTCGGAGTCAGTATGGAGAGAACTCCAAACTGCATATCAATGCATGGGCGTGAATTTGAATTCCAGTGGCGGGGGTAAACACAGCTTTTCTCTTCCGCCCTTTATAACGAGGATGAAGTTGAGGAGGTATGGCCTGCTGAAGATGATCATCGTCGTGGTAAGTGCAGCGGGCAAGCACGAACGGACAGAGGAAACCCAATTTTGAGAATTTAATGGCGTTTTTCACTGGTCGATCTGGAGCAGGATTTTTTGCTCCACGGCTGCGAATCCGAATTTCACTGGTCAAGCTGGAGCGGGTTCACGCTTTTGACTGGTCATTTCGGATCAACTCGCTCCGCGCCGGATCGCTCTCACTTGCTCCGCTGCCGAGGCGCGGATTCGGGCGGAAATAGGACGAGAGGATACGTCACTTCCGCTCGGTGGGGGACGGCGATCTTGGTGGCCACGGAAACATGCAGAGCGGAAGTCGATTTTTGTGACGTAGGTGCGCAGACTTCCGGTACGATCCAGCGCGGAGCATTTTCGCTTTCCGCTGGCAGATTAGGGTTGGTGAATTGCGAGCGCTCGCTCCAGGATTGCGGCGGCCGCTCCAGATCGACCAGTGAAAAACGCCATAACTAATGTCGCACTTAAAGTTCAGCACTACATATCAGCGCTTCAAATGTTTATGTCCTTTCCCACTAATATTACGCGCCGTAACTAGCGGTACCAGTAATGCATCGGTTTATCAGGAGACTAAACAAATAAAGCTCCGGAGATGAATCATGGTTGGTCCTTGTCTGGCTATCAAACTTGCCACCACCAACATTTTTTGGAAATCGCTCAGGTGAACAAAATCACATAATTACACTACGAAAAACGCCTTTGTATGCTGCCTTTGTATACTCCTTTCTTTTATTGCTTTATTTAATTTTGTTTTTCGTTTGTTTGTTCTTTTATTCACACGATTTAAAAGGACACGTTGTCCCCTTTTGGTGGCACTTGGCAAAGCAACAATCGTCGTTTGGGAAAGGAAACATGTTTTCACAAAATTCGTGACCAAACGAGTCACATTCTGTGGCTTTTGTATTTCACCTCACTGTTGTATTCTACGGCAGAACAAGATGCTAAATACCCAGGCAGCTGAGTTCAGTACTACGACAAATATCACAGAAAAAAATGCAAGCGCTGCAATTAAACATTTCAAGCAGCGACAGAACTATCCTCTGCCTTTTAGGCCTAATCTGCATTCAGAAGGTGAGCCTATAGGCCAATGAAAAGCTCGCAGGGTGCCTCATCTCATTAAAGAAATCATTCTAATGTGCTATATATGGTACTAGTTCGTAATATAATTATCACAGCAATGATTTTGCCTTGTTTCATCCTGACAACGCGACGGGAAGTCACATAATTATTTTTTTTATTCTGTAGGCAATGTAGTCTTGGCATTTCTAAAGATGGTGTAAGTGGCGCATGCGCATCCTTCCTTCTTTTTTTTTTCTTTTTTTTTCCTTTTTTTATCTCCCCTTCGTGCTTTTCTTAAGCCAAAGAAAGAAGGCAAAGGAATTTCAAGCCGACTTCATTGCAAGATCTATGCTTCGGACGGCTCAAAATTCACCGCCTCCAAGGGCAAGTTAGCATTGACTCGCACTTTGCGAGCCAAAAAATAGACGATGCTATATATACGCGCGGCCTTATCGCCTACGCAAATTCGACTGCTCTTTAGGGAATCATTAAGGCGTCTGCATGAAATGCAAGGCAAATACCACTGCCCCACTGAAAAAAAAAAAATGTCGGCACCTACTTTGAGCGAGACGTGATTGTGTATTTTTGTAAACTAGTGAACTGGCCGAGTTCGTGTGCATTCATTGTCATTTCCTGTCCTCATTTCGCATGCACACGCATTGTGGTTTTGATATATACGTTATTTTTTCAACCTTTTCAGATGATAGTAAGCGCTCGTCCAGTGTTGTTCTGCGGTATTTGTCCGGTAATGCTCTTGATTGTTTCTTTCATGTGCCTAAGGAATGGTCCTTGAGCATCGATGCTATAGAGAAGAGTTAATATAGTGAGTATTTAAGACGCAAGTATCGTGAGGTCCTCTTTGTGCGTTTGTATTTTCCAAACCATTGCGTGGGACAGATTGTATACCTTATTTCGGCATCGACATTAATGGCACAAGTGTTTGCTCTGCTCGCTGTGTAGATTCGTCGCTTTCGTTTGTTTTTCATGCGACACGGTTGGCACACTTTTGACGGGAATAGGGGGCATAAAAGCGAAGTCGTTCTTCTATGCAATACCTCTCTCCTTCATTTTACAATTGACGTAAGAAAGTCTTATGATGATGTTAATAAGCCCAGTGCAACAGTGCCACGGATGCAAGCGTGAACGATACCCAGAGGAAGCTAGTATGGGATACCAGGAGGTGACAAAAAATGTGGTTGATCCCTCTTATATAGGAATCGGTATAGAACACGAAAGTGAAACGTGTCTTCACAGAAGTAGTGTAATGTTTATTGCACATTGATATATAATGTCTATTGGTGTTTTGTGGCTAAAGCGCCCTTAGGCGTTGATGCACCCACGCTGACGCCTGGTGGCACGTCTCCTCCATCACGACTACCAACGTCGATGACCATGAGCAACCGTCGTGCATATGGAAGCTGCACTACGCTGCACACGCTAGCACAACGCGAAAGACGAAGCACGTAACTGACACACTAATACAACGCGCAAGACAAAGCACGTAACTGAATCGTCACCGAGTCAAATCAGCGCGTACAGCGCGTCGTAATTGCAGCCTCCGCGATCAACTTCAGAAACATTTTCAGAGCTAATTGCGGAGGCCACGCTCCGCTGTGCTGAGTACGGTGAACGCCACCTCGGTGGCGTTGGTAGTGCTTCTTGATGCCAGCGTCCCTTCGAATGCTGGCATCGAGGCGTCGTAGTGCTGAGACCACCGAAGCGTTCACTGTCGGTGCGCGTTAGTGTCATAATGCAGTACTTCTCTTTTCTGCTCGTAGGCGGCGCCACCGCCCCGAGCAAGAGCGCGGGTACACGGAGGAGTGTTAGATATATAAGGCGCGTCTGTGTAGCTCTCTGCAAATGCGTTTGTGGCGCAATGGGTTAAACGCTCGGCGATCTATCGTCGCGGACCGAGAGGTCGTGGGTTCGATTTCCAAATTTTCCATGTTTGTGGAACTTTTTCTTCTGGTTTCTTTCTTTGTATTATGTTCGTGTATGTTCTATGACGTATTTCCGTGACGGAAATACGTCAGTGAAGTCTTGGTGGACCCCGGCATAAAACACTTTCGTGTTAAAATACTGATTAGAGTATCACACTTAGATCGGAAATGAGTGAGTAATTCGGCATTAATAGATCAGTGAGTAACTACTTAATAGAATGAGTGAGTAACTACGGCATTAATAGATAGGACCAAGTTCGAGAGCTCGAATCATCTATGCTATGTAAAAATGATAGGGGCCTCATCGAAGACTGATGGACTCAAGAGAATGGCAACATAAAGATCAGGGCTTGTTGGACCACGACATCGCGTATCGCAACAAGAATATTTACCTCGCGAACGGAATGAATGAATAAACCTTTATTTGAAGCAGTGACTTGTCAGTCGAGGTGGAAGGGTCCCTTATTCCGGAAACCCTCTGGCTTGGATCAGCCGCCGGGCCCGAGCGACGAGTTCACGCTGGTCGAGCAAGTCCGGCTTGGAGATCGCAGCCTCAAACGTTTCAGTAAGGAGGTTTTCGTCTGCGTCTGCTGCTCTGATTGTGTCAGCTGTGATGCTTGCTCGGGTGTTCTTGAGTAATTGTTGTTTCTCTGCAACCACGCCACCGATGTTGATTTGGTTTGGTGCATTTAAAAAGAAGTTACTATCTACCGACTGTGTGAATGACGATTTTCAATTAGTTTTAATTATTTCATTTCAATTCGATGATCAATTTCAATTTCATGATGATTATGATGACCATCATCATCTTGATTATCAATTTCTATTTCATAATAATTATGATACTGATGATGACAATGACCATCATCCTCATTATCATTATCACGAAAAGACAACGGGGATGGCGTGGTTGCAATGGCACAACGGAAAGGACGAGTAGGCGGAAGCAACAAATACATTTCGAGCTTTAAACTGCTGTCCTAGAAAAAGGCAAAAAAAATTTTTCATCATTGAGTGACATTTGTCGTTTTGGAGGCTTTGTATTATAGTCGGCGTCATGCCGTTGTTAATGGAACGTCGCCGTCTATAGCGGTACTACGCCAGGTTATCCCATTTGGCGTGCTCACGTCGTCTACAGCTTCCGGGCTTTTCATGTCAGCCCTAACAATCACGGACGTTTCGTAACTTGTAATGACCATATATACGTTGATTTTATAAGCGAATAGTCGGAGTAGGAGGCACGGCTCAAGGGCTGTCACAATCCTGCCACTCGACCCTGGTTTCCAGGTAAATTAAGTTTTAACGGCCGTAACTGCATTTTCGAAACTTTTCCGCCCCGAAAGCTCGGATTTCTGCATGCTTCCTAACGCTAACTTCATCAACTGAAATAATTTTATTCAATGGTTGCTGCTGATAAGATTGGGCTGGTAGCTTGCAGTTTCGGAACCCTCTCTACGCTACCTATAGGAGAAGATTGCGTATTATCACAGCAGAGTCAAGATAGGCCAAATATTTCTTAAATTTCTGTCTAACTGCGCGTAGCGGTCCCAACCTCGTCGTTGCGTTGATCTCACTGACATACTTAATTTCTAGCATCTTTCGCGTCTTTCCTATGCAGGAAAATACTGGCAGTGGTTTTCCGGCAGTCTACTCGCTTTTCTTCAAATGTAGTAAATTTTCGCTAATTAAACCTTAATTAGAGGCTGAAAATCTACTACGTCACGCTCTCTCTGCAACCCAAAATTCTACTGATTGTGTAACTTCGGTATCGGCAATTACAGATATCAAATGTTCCAATTTTGTTTAAGGTAGTTTCTTTTTTCTTTTTCAATCCCTTCAATTGGCGTTGTTCCCCTCTCCCGGTATCTACCCTAGTTTGTGTTTTATTTATTTATTTATTTATTTATTTATTTATTTATTTATTTATTTATTTATTTATTTATTTATTTATTTATTTATTATTTATTTATTTATTTATTTATTTATTGCCCTTAAGTCACAGAGGGCGTTACAGATGGATGGGTACATGGTCGTTGTAAGAGAATTATTTTTTTAAGCAACGTGCACCTAATCGGAAAAATTATTCGTAATGGCTGTATTTATTGACTGGCTGTCTTCTGTGGCAGCGGCATAGGTCATCCCAATCTTTCCTAGTGTTGAATGACTGATTCACTGATTAATTGTTAAGTAGTACTCTTCAGTATAAAGCATCTTTTCTTTCCTTCGCATGCAAGAAGACAGGCTCTTTTTTTAACAGCCGAATAATGTGTTATTCAGGCATGCAGGCAAAGCGACAGCAAGTCTTTCCAATTGCAGCAACAAAAAATGTGAAGCGTTCCAAACATGCAAAACACATGCACAAAGAAACGATTTAACCAGGGGAAGATTCATTTCTCGGTCGCTGAGCAATAATAAAGCATGTTCTGACCAACCACTTGAGCTCTGTGTTAACCATATTCATTCGTGCAGTCCTTATACAATTTGCTCATTCATAAAGTGATTCGTTCTTGCTTGCTTTCCTTATTTACGATATTAGATTAGCCACAACGGTAACTCTGTTTTTTTTTTTTGCATCACATCGATTCTGCATTACTGCATTTCTGCATTTATGCACCCTACTCTCCTTACGCCCTGCTTGACAGGAACTGGAAGCCTTGAATCCCTGTACATTTAGGTGCAATTACAGTTCAACACACAAGTTGTTCTGAGGGCTCAATCAAAAATTATAACTTCACTTTGTCGCAATGCTTAATCAGGTCCCTTCTCCGAAATTTCCCTGCATGCAAGATCTTCTCTAGCATTCCTACCCTATCGTCGTTCATGTAAGTTATCTATACTGTTTGGTTCTCAGGCCGATTATACATAGGCAAAGACGGTGGCCCTATGCTGCGTCATACATAAATCCTGTGTCTTCATGCATGAAACTTACGCGGCCCTGTCAAGGACTGACTTATGGGCCGACCCCGTGTTTCCAGCTTCACTGTGCTCTCAGCAGCCGTTTTCAAACCTCTCAAGACCTCCTCTATACTATTCCTCCATTCAGCCTTTCCTACTTAGTCCCTCCTTCCCGCTGTCTCCTCGGCCACTTACACCGAAGAAAATGCGGTATTCTCCTCGTTCTGAAGCCTCAGAGCTATACTCACATAAAAACCATGGTCTTTGCATGAAGGACACGTGGTCCTGTCGGCAACGACCTATTGCTTGACCCCTTTGGCTCTCCGGTCTGCAAAGAGGTTTTCCCGTTCCTTTGTGTGATATTTTTTTTCTTTCCCTCGAGCCGTTCTCTATAGTCTTCCTACAATCAACTCTCGGCCCAAACCCTCGCGCTTGCTCACTCTTCGCGTCGGTTCCTACACGGGACCGTGCTTCTTTGGCTTTTCAAGGATCGCCACCACGCCCGCGAGCGCAGGAAGCCGAACAGACCCCGGCAGCAACGGCAGTCTGCCATTAAAAGCGTGGCCTCCAAGATTTATGGTCCTCCCTTTGCCGTAAAAAAAATGCTCCGCGCACGCGTCCGTCACGAGTCCGAATCACGCGACACGGTCGGTCGACACAGTAGGAGGAAGCTCGCGCGTCTCTCTCAAACTCAAGATGGCCGGGCGGAAGGAGGCGACACCCTCACATCTCCTCCCTTCGCTGGTCCGGCGTCCAGCTGCGTCGGGGGTGCCCTAATGACCCCAAGTCATGCGAGTCGAAGGGTCATTGCGACCGACGCCAGCAGCGTGACGCGAAACGAGCGTGCATGAAGGAAAAGCCCCGGGGCGCTTGTGTTAACGAGCGTCCGCGCTGTGGACAGCCGCAAGTGAACGAAAGAGGCAAATCGAACACGGCACCGCAGGACGGAACATGAAAGGCAAAAGTTCGTGTCGGTTCCGTGCCAGTAGGAACAAGAAGACAGCGCTCCCTTTTTACGGCGATACCTGTGTGGGTGAACAGCTTTGGGAGGTTTGCAAGGATTCAGTGTTGACCAAGCACGATGTCGCCGTGTGACTTACTTTTAAACCCCCGAAATAGACATTATATAGCTGCAGCAAGTACTGTAAATCGATCACTGAACTGGACAGCACATACCAGAAATTAGTCACGCCTCACCCGAAACAAAAGCTTGGGTCCTCTTTCACTGAGATAGCTTTGCGAGGTATAAAGTTACGCGATACTGGCCAAGCATGAGTTATATGATCACGTGTCTTAGCTTGAAACTATAAGGAGAGAAATATTCACAGGACGCGGACCTTGGTCTGGCTGGCAACGTCTAAACCATAAGGTACTGCTAGCATGTTATCGTGACGGCCAGGTATCCCGAGCTAAATTAAGGAAAAATGACTGAACTTTTGCAATAAAGACAGCATTTCGGTGCAAACAACTAACTCAAGCTTGTTGCCTTCGACTTAGTTCCCTTTGCTGGGAGCTAAGTCGCTACCAACGCTTCTTACAACGTTGGAACGCCTTTTGGAACACCTTCATTAAGAATAGCAAACTACTCCTTTTGCGAATTTTTCTTGATCTCTGCAAATGTGTGGGAACAGCATCCTTTCGAGGCACTTCAACTTTAAGTATAAAAAAAAGAAGTCTACTAATGGCATAGCCGGAGAGTAAGATGGCTGTGTTACAACGGTCGTATTAATGTTCATTCGAAAATCGTGAACAAGGAGTGACGAGAAAGCTGGTGCGTTGTTTGTGGGTTGTCACTCAACTCTGGTTCTCGTTGACCTGAGTTTTTTAGCGCCAAAAAGCTCAGATCAGGATGCCGTACCAACAAGCCCACATTGCTACTCTGGTCTGCTTCATCCACAGCTGAAGCCTTTCTCGGCGTACGGCTTTTCTCAAACACTTGAAAACTGCTACGTAGAACTTCTTGTTCAGTGTCTCTCCACGCGGAACATATTCGTAAGGAATTACGCCTTGTCGGTCACAGAAAACTACCGACATCATCGTCTTTTGGATCAACTCATCCGAGCTTTCTTCGCTCGGAGTGATGATTGCGCCAACCACTGGCGAAGACTGAGCCTTGGCTTCGCCGTAATGCCCTAGCACCCAGGTTTCGTCTTACGTTACGGTGGTTTTCAATACTTCTACTGGGCACAATCAAGCAGGTCTTGACTGGTGTTAACACGGCTCACTTCCTGGCTTTCTAGCAACACACGAGGTACAAACTTTGAGGTGACGAGATGGATGTAGAGTTTTTTGTCAGACGAGCTTGGCAACCATCTGAGACTAGCGCCTGCAACTTCAGCAATCTCTGTGATAGTCAAACGGCAATTTTAGATAATCAAATGACGAACTGCTTTGACGTGAACGTCGTGTGCTGACGTGGAAGGTCGTGCAATTGCCGGATCTTCATCAGTTGACATTCTTCTCGTATTGAAACGACTGCAACGCTCAAACCACTGCGCTCGACTCATAAATTCACCTCAGATGGCTTGAAGAAGTATTTTCCGCGTTTCTGCCGCAGTTTTCCAAAGTTTGAGGCAGAATTTTGCACCCTCCACGGTGTTCTTCCATGCCCTTCATTATTTCAGCCTCAAAAAGTCGCAGTCCGGTGACTGCACCTGTTTACTTCAGTGGCTGTAGCTCGCTTACTATAAGTAATAGGGTAATGCGGTAAGAAGCGTTGTATTACTAATGGCTGCCGCTAGTCAGTGCCGGTAGCTGTTACTAGCTTGAAGGCTATGCGATGATTCTGGCCTCTGTAAGAATCAGGCGCAGCTTATCCTTTAGGGATGATTATATGCTTTAATCAGATTTGCCAACAAGGTATGGTGCATATGTAATTTGGTGATGTGAAACTTACTATTGGTGAATATGTTATATATTATGCTTATGGCACGTAATTATAGAGTGTAAGTGGTTTGTTCGGGCACACACCCAGTGACCAAAGTTTTCTGCTAGGTCACACAACAGAAGCGACCATTTCACGGAGTCGAGAAAATTCCTCAATTCTTCAGTGAAATGCGAAAGGCCTCAAGTCAGGCATTTGCGATTTTGCGTCAACTTCTAAATCAGTTCCCGTTGCGAGTCGTCTGTGAATCGAACGTGTCAAATATGCACAAATTATCAGGACGCGATGTCTTTATGTGCGCCACAGCGTGTGAAAAGTAGCACGGTCTATTTTGTGTTCGGAAGTAGCTCACCTACGTGGCTCAGGCACTGCCTCCACATGACGACAGCCAGTATGGCGCCTTAACGCAAAGTAGAACAGGTTCTCCTTCACACTCGTCGCAAGCTAGCTAGGTCACACAGCAGCGAGTTGTCTACTGGGGCACATACCGTTGTCTGCTCCCGTTGTCTGCTCGTAAAGACAGCAGCCAGTACATACCCATTGGCCCAAGCTAGTAGAAAACTCTCCTGTGCTCGAAACGACCTAAATACGAGAATATAATTTGAATTTTGTCAAGTTTTGTCAAGTCACACTGACGTCGAGGCACTGAGGCTCTGGCGCAAAATGAGAAAGACTAGGTTTGCTTTCCCCTCCTTCAAGTAATGAGTGAACTTTTCCCACCAAATCAACATATGGTTTCGCAACAATAATTTAGCAGTGTAAAATGGTAAAGAGAGAGATAGAGATGTGTCTGGAAATTTTTTTGCCTGGCTGATGGTCAGCCGGGCATGCTACTCCAGTTTCCAGGAGAAAAATATATGCAGTGATCAAATAAGCCAAAAAACAGCACATACGTCCACGCACACTCAAACTTCCCATAAAGTCTTCCGAGGGCCTGTACTTTCCAAAAATATTAGACGTGCATTAGTTGCATGCAGTGCGGCAGCAATGTTTGTACACGGGCCAAGGACGTCCCGAAGGCTCAAGCTCGAGCCGTGGTACAAATGTAACGCAGCCTTCAGTGAAGTGATTAGGTGTTCCTTTTTGATGTCTTTTATAAACCGTTTCGAAGCGGCAAAAAGGTCCTCAGGTAGAATGCTGATCAGCTATTGCGTGCACCACATTGTTTATCAGTCGTCTCAGAATAAGGCACAAATTCCACGAGGAAACGCGTCTAATTACCAGATGCATTGTGAGCCATGCGTAAACTGCTAATCCTCGTTTCCTGATAATGACCCGATTTGCGAGGTTGATCTCGACCTTTAAAGAGATTGTAAGTTACACAAGATTTCTCTGCTCAATATCTGCGCTATGGTGGCACTTAGTTTTAGCCATTTTGGCTCCCGTTGAGTAAGCCGAGTCCGAAATACAGATAATTGCCTTGTCGTTGTTGCCCTTTTTTTTTTTCTCGCGAGAAGACCTGCCTAGATGAAGTGCATTTCGTGTGAAACCGCAAACGTCGCCACATGAGAAAAAACAATGAAGCTGCCAGAAATCCAAACACATCGGTCGATCGCAGCGACAAAACCTAAGCTGCTTATGTTCGCAGATCCGAGAACCCGGTGATCCGAATAGAGCCTCTTGAAGCTTCCAACACCCTTTACGTAAGTGAATCAGTTCCCCGTACAAATGATGAAAGTAAAGGCTTTCGCGGAAAGCTGAGCGACCGTGAAAAATTTGACGCGTTCGTGTGACTGAGTGCCTGAAGGTATTTTTTTTTTATGCTTTATCTGGCCGTGATGTCGAGAATTGGAGTTAAACTGTTACGAAACTGTTACAACAAAGGCAAAGGCTGCAATGGAGCGGTTGAACGACGCGGGGGATCTTTGTGGCGTTGGCAAACGAGACAGGAGCGGACATAATGACGGATGAATCGATACATCCCCCGCCAGTAGTAACGAAGGCGTAGACGCGCGTATGTCTTCAGTACACCTGCATGCGCGCACTGGGGGTCGTCGTGGAACGCTGCACAAATATCCAAACATCAGGTACAACGCTGTGAAATCTACGCAAGAAGTACGTTCACCAAAATGTATCACTCCGCGCTTTCCGTCTATGCCTCGCTGCGCGCCAGCGGCGTTTGCTCGCGCGAGCTTGCACGTGAGGGAGCCGCGACGGGCTGGAAAAATAAAAAAACTAGGAAAAGCAAATTGATCTAAAACAACGTGTTAGCAGCCGTATGGGTACATGGTTTGGTTGTTTCTAAGGGTACATTCATTTTTCCATTCAGAACTGAGCTTATATAAAGAACAATTTCACACAAAAAAACGGTCAATAAACACCGAACTATTTCTAAGGGCGAAAGCAGCCACTGCGAGAAGTATCTCTAGCCTCCACAGCGTTGTACATGATGTATGAAAAAGTTGTCGCAGTTTCACCTGAAAGGCGAAGCATCAATTGCGATAGCAAACTTGTAGAGAGCTATACGGAGTAATGATATTAGCTTTATCAGCTGTATAAACTTGGACATGCAGCAGCATCGGCAACACGCAGAACTGTTGTCGACGCCATCTGCGTTTTGCCCGCGTTCGCTCAAAATGCGTGCGGCGTTGATGACTGTTGCCGGAGCCTCTGATATAAATAGGCACTGCGTGCCGCAGCTAAACGTCGCCTCCCTTCCCTGCCCCTCCCCCACGGCCTCTCGCTCGTCTGAAGAAGGCGCGTTTGCTCTACATACATGGTGATTGTGAAGGAGAACAGAGACGCCTACTTCTGCAGCCCTTAAGCGAGCACGGCGCAGAACGCGCGTTTGTTCTCCGCCGTGCGTTCACTCCCCGTGAAAGACGCGCCCCTCGCGCCCTTTCACTCGCACATACAGCGTTCGGCGCGCGGCGACGATTTCTTCTCCAAATGACGTCATACGGAACCTCACGGCGACGGCGACGGCGACGGCGACGCCGACGGCAGAAATCTGCTTTTGAGTGTCCATATAATTGCTATCGCAATAAAACAGAGTATAGATGCCGAAGGATGACAAGCAACCATTTGCGGCCGTCCGGAAGGTAGTTACGACGGTACAAGAGCCCGTCGCGAATGGAGAAGTGATGTGCTTGGCGACGTAATGCGTGATTGGTAGTGGGTGTCGATGGGGTGGACAAGAAACTCAGCGTGGACACAATCCGTAGGTCTTTCTTCTGCTCCATCATCATCACCATCAGCCTATATTTATGTCCACTGCAGGACGAAGGCCTCTCCCTGCGATCTCCAATTACCCCCCCTGTCTTGCGCTAGCTGATTCCAACTTGCACCTGCGAATTTCCTAACTTCATCACTCCACTTAATATATATAGAAACTTCCCTTCGATAAACGAGAGTTACCAGGATGAAGGCACACGCATTTGTCGAGACGCAGCAATCATCGCATACTTGGTAGTGGCGCTAAGTTCTGGCCTAGTGTTCTCATTACTGTATCTAATCATCAGTCATGTTCGGTTGATTTTCTCTTTCATTGGCGCCTATTTTGTAACTTATAGACCATCAACCATCTGTTCAATGCATCACATCACCTGTCGAACTCCAGTTCATCCTCCCAAAATTAATAAATAAGCATATCTGTAAGCGTTTTCTGCTTAACCTATACTATCGTCTTCCTGTCCCTTAAACGTACTGCCTGCAATCACTTTTCATAGCTCCTTGAGCACTGCCTTGGTTAGCAAAGTACGCTATATACCTATGTGCTTACTTCGATGCCATAAAGTTTTGGACCGATGCGATAATTCATTACTGATTCACAACAACATCTCGCTGTAGAACCTATACGCATTTTCATCTATAAGGTCTCTCTCATAAAAAAAGCACTTCTCAATGGAATCGCATTTTTAGCATGAAAACACGCTCCGCGTTAGTTTAGGCTCTGTTTTCGCAATTAACGAAAAACTTTTGTTAGGGAATACTCAATTTAGCAGCTCTTTAATTAGACGAAAAAAACAAAAAAGCGTAAGTGGAGCTAGCTCAACAAATTTGATGTCATCAATGGATGAAGGCACGAGCCATGTTATTATTACGGTTCACACCAGAGTTATGCAGCGGCATGTCACTTCGGTCTTGCTAGGTCACAACTTATAGCGCAGTCACTACGAGGTGAGGTCGCTGACTCACTGAAGTAAAGTGAGACAAATCATTGTTGACCTGTGCCTCTTTCCTGGGTTCGAGATTTACTAATATCGGTAAACTTTGAGGCTGAGCAGGGATATCGAGGCGTTTTCTATATTTAGCTATTACACGCTGCCACCAGGCAGGCTATAACTCATGCTTTACAGTTTACAAGTGTTAAATGGTAATTAAGGTGACGATACCAGTGATCACGGCAATAATCACGGTAATAATTATTTGGTTTCTCGATATAGATATCTTTGAGTGATTGTATATTGCAGCATGCGAATCAAGATGGGTCTTACTTATGCAGCAAGTTCCCTTTCACGAAAGCATTTAAAAAGATCACGAAAAGGTTAACATTAGACTTCCTAACTGCATAATATCTGGTTCTGCATTTTTTCCAGCTGCAGGAGCCAGGTGTTTGGATTTACAGCCAATAAAACAGCAGCCAAATGAAGGGCTTTTACCGGCGCTCAGCTGTCGCCACATTCATCCTGCACAATCCTGCGCACTTTATTTAGGGGAAGCAATTATACGATCGAGGCGCGTTTGCCCCAACGGCCACCTGTGTCGTGGCCGTCGCGCTATGTACGACGCATGCGCCACTCACCTGCGGAGGGCCCGAGAGACGCAGTGTCCGTTTGGCTGCAAAAAACAACCCGCGGCAAATTTTTTAGCCGGTTGCTGAAAGCGCCTGTGGTGTCCCGTAGGTCGCATCTCGTGAACAATCGAGGCGCGTAGGGAGCCTACATTCAAGCGCTCCCTAGAGGTGCGACGATTGCAACGCCACTTGGCGGCGATCCTCATTGCGCGAGCGTGGTGAGACGCCTGGTAGCTGCCGGGGTGCTGTTCCTTCTACGCAGCAGGAGTTCCCTTGCGTGCTGCGTCGCGCTGACGTGTCGCACCCACGTATAGCTAGATCACCGTCCTAGGAGTTTGAGAGCTACTCTATGGATTTGGCTATCGTAGTCAATGCTTCGTGCATCCTTCGGGCGCAACTGTCCAATTTTCAAAGCGAATAGCTTTTTTTCGGTTCCTTCGCCCGCTGTTCGTGGTTGGTGGTCGGAAGTCGGTAGTCGGACTTTCGCCACCGATACAAATATTGCGTGCTCGCGCACAACCGAGTTGCGCGCCTAACGCCAACCATTGCGGCTCTTTGGGACGCACGCGCAGTCTGCCTATGCTATCACTATACAGATGTGCGAATCTAACGGCTCTGTTTTCTACGAAATTACGTAATGAAACAGCACACGCTCCCTAAATATCCTCACAGCAAAAGCTGAACAGTCGCTTTAGCATACGCTAAAGCGGATGAAGGCGAAAGCCTGGGCGCTCACGAGACATTCATCAAATTTTTTTTTTACATTCTAATTCGAATGCGTTGTCGATTTCTGTTTCTTGTTTTTCCTTTGCTTGTTTTTCTTTTTACTTGTTCTCGTTTTCCGTCGCCAAGACATCGCCACTGGTGCTGCGTGGTTAATGGCAAGTTAGAACAGTTGTGGCTTTTTCTTTCTTTCTTGTAGCGCAGGCAGAATGAAAGGGACACGGAAAGGCTCATTAGACAAGCACGCAACGCTAAGTTTCAGCAGCAGATTTATTTACAGTTCTCGCAGGCGTATACTTATACTCCTGCGTGAGCTTGTTTCCATTGTTGCCTTTGTAAGCAAGGGGTGGCCGAGCTAATCAAGCTGCTAAAATGCCGCTTTTTTTTTTCTCCCGCTCTTCTCCCCATTCAGGTATATTTTTGGTATGTACTGATGAGCCAATATGGTGAAATAAAGCAATCCCAAAAATAAAGCGATCTAAAAAAAAACGTCATAAGACACGTGTACGTTGCTCGGCAAATATTAACGAAACCGGAAAAACTAGGGAGCCTACATGCAAGTGCTGATAGCGCGTGCATGTAGGCCTCACGCACGCAGACACTTTTGTGGCGACACTGGCTATTGAGAAAGGTGTCCGTTCAACGCGAACAGAGGTATGATCGAGCTCTTTTATTTATAAACAGATTGATGGCCTACTGGTACATGCGTCAGCAAATCTGGTTACGTTCGTAGCTTCCATAGTCACTTCGAACTTGCTTCTACTAATGATAAGAGTTTCTTTAATGTGTCTGAGACGTCACCTGAGCCGCCACTTGAATTTTTGTGCCATGGCGCCGGGTGGTCGTGAAATTTTTCGACCCATGAGCCATCTAAGGCGTTCTCCTTAACAACATACGCCTCCAAGCGCATCATACCTTTAATAAAGTGAATCGCTTTACAGACAGAAGCGCTCGGCTATTCACTGACATTGACAGTCATCTTCAATGGTTTCTGCCCAACCTTCTTTATTACCATGACACGCGCTCAGAGCTTCATCAAGGATATGCAACAACTGCTCTATGGAGCTGATTGGCGATTTGCCTTTACTTGCTTACCTTAGTAGATATCCAGCGTAAATGCTGAGGCCATCTTTACAACTTTAGCAAAAGCACGTCTGTCCCTTTGTGACAACCTGGTGGAAAGGCAAGCGTTATTGCTGCAATTCCCTAGAAGCACACATATTTCAACCTAATGTTACTAACGCACCTAAATTTAAAATCGCCGAATGTGATTTGTGCTCTAAATTATTCAGATTTCGTACTCATTAAGAGTTTGTTCGGTACTATTCTTTTTCTTTTCGCATAATTCTACACCTGCAAACTGGCCGATCGCGGCAATAGACAGTTTTATAATAGCGTTTGTCGCCTTATGTATGTACGTTAAACGCAAGCGCCTTCGCATGACGTTGCGGTGCGCATCCCTTCAAGACTTTTAGTTTAACGTGCGGGAACGCAAACATACGAAGGACCAATGCCAGGAGGCACTGGAAGGACGTTAGGAGACAGAGCGCCGTCTGGTGCCTTGTTCCAAACGTATCCGAGCCGATCCCATCCATTAGCAACCATGCTGTCGTCGATATGCGGACGCGTCTCGTTTAGGCATACCGACGCCGGCATCGGCGAACGATCCGAGAAATTGGACGTGCTATACACTGATAACTAACGTTTCAGGTGAGTTTAGAGGAAGCGAAATCTCATTTCAATACTTACGGGCGATCACTGAGAGCGAAAGCGTAACCATGACGAGAGTTCACGCGGAAGCGGGAGTCATGGGTGCCGCCATGTTGGACAACGCTATTTGTTAGCGTGCGTAAACATTACGAACGTTAAACTCACCAAATAACGCACGTTATCATAGAGCACGTGAACTACAGAAGCCCAATAAAATTCGGAGCTTGCGCAGTGATGACAGCGCTACTTCTTTACGTAAGTAATGCGTTTACGTTTGGTTTAAAACGCTATTCTAAAATCATTTAATGTCGGAGGCACGGCAATAACGAAAAGACCAGTAAATTAAAATAATCGTGACAAAAATTGGAGGAAGCTCAAGCTTCGCACTTAACAGTGGAACGCGATAGCATTCAAAGATCCCTGACTGCTTCCCACGCTTCCTGGCAACTGCAGCTTATGTTTACCGGAAAACGCTGGCGGCGAACGCTGTACACGAAGGCGAGCTTTCTGAGGGAGCCTACAAGCAACGGTGTTGCATGAAGGCTCCCTAAGCTTTCGTATATCCTACACAAATGGCATCCTGAGGTGCACTCTTTCAAATGCAAAAACTGTGAAGGCATAGCGACCCTAAATCACATGCTCTGGGCTTGCCCAGCGCTAAACGGTCTACATGGTAACAAGGAGTCATGGGAATCCTCCCTCCATAGCCAGGAAAAACAAGCCCAAAAACAAGTCATCTGTCAAGCCCAGGCCGCCGCCGGAAGCCAACTGATTCCGGCCGACGTCTAGGGGGGAGGTAGACGGTGAAATGGGGAGCTGCGTCTCACCCCGATCACCCATACTCTTCGCCACAACGTTCGCAGGCCGGTGATGCGGAGCGTCCCTTGGCGTGCAGCCGCGCCGCCGTCCAGACACAGCCCGTGCGCAGTCGAAGCAACGTTGCGCGTTCCCTCCTGGTAAGGCCACACTCTGGAAGTGGCCTGGGACCGATCACCCATACTCTCTGACAGGTGCAAATAAAGTGCTTTCTCTCTCTCTCTCTCTCTCTCTCAGGTAGAAATGCGGCCTCTTGCGTGGGCCGATCCCGGAGGTAGTGCACAACCGTGCCAAACAAATTGCATCATTTTCAAGCTTCTGTTATTGTTTCGCACTTTTAATATCTCAGTCTTAGAAGATCTAACATAAAAGGTATGCGCTGTCGGTGTTTTGTTTCGTGACATTTGTTTGTGGGCTGTCATTCTGAAAATTCCGAGGAACAGCGTTGTCAAGAGAGTATGACAAAGTATGAGCAACTTTGGTGATAGAATGGTGTGGCAATGTATAACCCGCGTATACCGCATGTCATATAGCAAGGCGTGGCATATACATATACCTATTTATGATTTCCTCTAACGGACAACGCCGCCGACACCAGATTTTCTGCGACACGGGGCCCCTAACGTTATCGCATTAGAGAACTATGCAGATCCCATGCATTGTGGGAATGAATCACTGTTGCGCCAAGCATTTCGAAGGAAGCTGGCTATGCAGATCGTTTGGGGTTCGACAAATTGAGCAGTTGTGTGTGTGTGTGACGCGAGCATGTGTATGATGACAGTACCAAGATGAAGACGACGACCACGGCATGAAGGCGACACATGACGACTGATTTCCATTCACTTTTAATGTCCTGAAAGACTTCACAAGTATTATTACATAAGGGCTGGGTTACAAAAATAGGAAATAACTGTTGCATAAATTGTGCATGAAAGATGAGTTGAAAGATGTTTCTTTGTGAAGCTTGAATGGCGGGCGACATGAACGATGTTGCGGGTAAGGCCATATTCCAGTCTTTGTCTGCTCTGGGAAATAAAAAAAAGCAGGGAGTATTTTAGTGCGTGTACGTGGACGAGCAACGTGTAATGTACGACTGGTATGACGAAATGCGTAAACGGTAGGAATAGTGTCAGGCTTTCGTTTAGGCGTATGAACGAAAGAACTTATGGAAATGAGAGAGGGCAACAACACGGCGACGAAAGAACAGAAGAGTAAAGTCGCATTGTGGTCTCAAGGTTGATGTTGGAATATGAAGGCTGAATGATAAAACTTGCGTCGTGGTTTTTCTCTCTTTTCTTGTTTTTTTTAGTTTCTTCACCAAAGAAACATTACAGCCTATTCCGTTATGGCCTGAACTGATCCCGAAACGGTGCACTGTCGCACAACGTCTCTGTGTAACGCTAACGGTTACGAGGAAAGCACTGCGGATTGTGAACCAATCCCAAAGGTCTATGCAATAACAGCGTCCCAAGGCTGTAGGTGCCACGAGGGAAGAAGGGGAGAAACCGGCCCGCTTTCGTTTTTAAATGCGAAGCATTTCTTGGCGAACATTTGCCACTTTGAGAGTATCTATCTATCTAAACGCCTACGGACTTGGTGCTCTCATGGTCATTTCGTTAACTTGGTGTGTACCAAAATTGGCGTAGCATGACAGGAGTGTATGACGAACATAAATGATAGGTCATGCATGACAAGAATGTCATGACATACATGTCATGTAGGTCATGAAACAGCCGCCTACGTCTTGGTGCTCTTGTGGTCGTTTCGTCCACTTGGTAGGCTTCCCGCATACTGCTTCGCAGAGCATCAATTCCCGCAGGGCGTGAGATCTGCCGGCCTTTTTACGAGCAGCTTGGTGATATATGACGTCACGCACGCGGCAGGCAGCGGTAAGGTTGGCTGTGCTATTCAGGCATTTCACTCCTGCGATGCCTCTGATGCTGCATGCGAACCGCGGGCTTCTTCGTGTTATGAGGGAGCCGTTTAGCGTTGCCCAGTAGTTCCCATTAGTTCTTCCGGTGGTGTGGCCGAGATCGGTAAATGTTTTCCAGGAACGTGTCGAGGATCGTTTTCCACATACCGTGTGCTTCTCTAAATACATTCCAGCCCGTCAAGTGCTTATAGCTGCTGTTCACAGAAATGGCCTGAAAAGTTTAAAAGTGATGCTGGAAAGTTTTTTTAAGGGAGGTTTTCTCTGCCTACCTTGCCGGGTTTGTCCTAGCTTCTATCTGCTGAGCCCGTTCGATGCTACTAGTGTTCGGTGAACGTACGACCTTCATTTATATATATATATATATATATATATATATATATATATATATATATCGGTATTTTACCACATAATATCGGCTCACAGGTATTTCCATTTCAAACCGACCTGGTAATGTGATGGCGCATGACGTTCAATGAACCTGTGTATGCCAAATTTTCATTCATTTATCAGTTCCATATGTGCCACAGGGTGTATATCGTCTTGGACACCGTAATATGTGCCCGTGTAGTACAGAAACCTTAAATGTAAGAGATATATGCAGTGATTTTCTGCGCACATACCTGCCTTCACTATTCTTCCCTCAATATGCGTCATACGTCGACTTCGTCCTCGTGACATTGCTGCTTAGACATCTGACACATTTCATCCATTCGAATTCGTGTTTTCATTTCGGCATAGCTTGTGAGCGGGGTAGCGCTTAAAACATCAATATTTGCATGATATTAAAGGAATTTATAATCATAAACATTTCATGAGCTTGAAATAACGCTGCAAAGAATGAAAGTAGACACAATTGTGCTACGCGTTGCCGTTAGGTGTACAGGATTTAATTACCGTTTCATAACGCTTCGCTTTACATAGTTTCAGCATGTTTGTGTAACCTGCATGTTTTGTTTTATTTCTTTTTTGCTCTCGCTGAAAAAATTGCGAGCCCCGGCGTACTCCCAGTCTATATCTTGAAATTTTATCTGGCTCTAACCACCATATGCAATTTATTGTGTTAAGTACATCAGCTATAGGGCATTAAATTTTCAGTTCAATGGTTATTAGCTGGACATCACCTCAATCCTTTATGATAAGATTGATGTTGAGAAAGGCCAGTAACATTGATTTAAACTTGACATCAGTTTGTAATCTGCGAGGCCATCGAACAATGTCTAGTTGAAGCGATGTGTTTTACGCTGTGCACGGTTTCCTTCAAGATGCAAAACGTTTGCGTAACCGAACCTAACCTAACCTAAATTAACCTATGTTTCTTCATTCTTTAGTGCCCGTGTTATTTTTCTTTCAGATGAGGTTCAATCGGGTATGTTGTTTTAATAGGGGTGAGTCTATTCTCCCGGCAGCCGTCAGAATTTCTGAAACGAATTTCTCCCGACACTCACCTCCTATTGGCGCTCGGAAGTCACATGACAAAGTGCCGGCCTGCAGGTGCGCCCTAACCTAACCTAACACAACATAACCTAAACTAATCTCCCCTAATGTAACGCAACATAACATAACCTAAACTAATCTCACCTAATCTAACCTAACCTAACCTATCCTAACCTTCCGAGAGCCAATAGGAGGTGAGTGCAGGCATACATTCATTGCAGAAATTCTCCCGACTGCCGAAAGAATAGCCACTACCTTTTAATATTCCCCCTTTTAAATGTAAATCTCCATTCGTCAAGTGTCACTACTGAATTGCGTATTATTCTTTTTTTTATCGTTGTTACGTGTTATTTCATAGATCACACTCATCGTCATCGTCATCTGGCTCACAGTCAGTCAAGATGTTACAGAGTTAAAATCACCCTTTTAATTTAAAATAAATTCTGGGGTCTTACGTGCCACAGCCCGCGTTCTGATTATGAGGCAGGCCGTAGCGGAGAACTCTAGCTTGATTTTGACAAACTGGGGTGCTCTAACGTCTACCTAAATCTAAGACTACGACAGGCTTTTTTTTTTCCCCTCACACTTGCATACGGCGGCCGCAGCCGGGTTCGAACCCTCGATCTCGCGCTCAGTAGCTGTGGGTAAAATAACCCATCTTTCCAGGTCGCGCCAAGACAATCAAACTCGCACAAGTAAATTTCACAGCTTCAAGAACCCTTCCACATTCTTCACGTAAGCTTCAAATTTCTTACACCCCTATTTCTTTCTCCTTTCCTTTTTTGCTCTCCCTTCTTTTCTGAATAAATGAATTCATTCATTCGTTCTAAACACCCAAACACTGAAACCCTGGCTCGAACTCCATGGGCTTTGGGCTCGAGGGGTATCGCCGTGCACGGGCCGCCTAGCAACAGGCTGTCTGGCATTGCGCACCGGCGTTCACGTAATAGCGCGTGTCCTTGCGGCATCGATGAAAGGTGTGCACGCGCTCCGCGCTTCGTGACGCAGTCGCGTACACAACCGTATACGCCGAGACATCCGATCGGCGCCGTATCGGGAAGCCAGGCGGACGGGCGGTCTCTCTAGCCGCCAAGACCCAGCAGTATACACGCCGTAGCTCGATCGCCAGCCATCGGGCCAGATTGGCCGCTTCGCGTCGCAGTTTCGTCTTCGGCTACGGATATGCCGGACGATTGTGCACGGGTCCGCTACTGACGTGCGATATCTCAGTCTTGGTTTGCGTCGGCGGCGAGCACGTACCCGAGCATCTGTACACCGCGGCGCATCCGCGGGAAATCAGTGTATTTCCTTTCATACTGCCACTGTGGGCGGCGGGATGCAGTGGCGGCTTGAGCACGTGGCGGGCTCGTTTAACGGTCGCCCACGTCTTGATGAAATACGCTGGGCTCCACCACGTCGGATCGCCGGAGCTTTATTCCTTTTTTTTTTTGTCAGTCCTGGGGAAGAATTACAACGCCTAGTAACGGCCAGGGCTGATGGCTTCCCCCCCCTCCTCCCCCTGATGGGGAAAGGCGGAGGTGTCTGCCGTGAGCGAAAGAGTTACGGTGCCAAGACAGAGGCATCCCCAGTCCATCACTGTTACCAAGCACTATGCCCGATCGGATCGATGCACGCCATACTGGCGGCTTCTGAGCCCACTCAGTACGGTGATGGCCGACTCTGTCTCCCTTAACCCTCTTTCCTTCTGCGCTGCAGCGCATGAGAGTGCATAATAAGTGCAATAAACGAGTTGTGACAACCAATCAACCTCTTATTGTTTTGTGTATTTTTTGGAGGGTGGGTTTCACTTTCCCACCATTTGCTACCCTTGGGTGAAATGTGAGGGCTTGTTGCGAAAAAATAAAAAGATTGTGCAGACACCTCGCTCTGTGAGTATCTGTTATGGGAAGCATTTTGCAGGTACTTGGCTATGCAGCATTGTTTGGACTACCACAAACCACATATACCAGATGGACCAACGTGTTCCCCTAAGTCGAGTGTGAGACGTGTTCCCCTAAGTCGAGTGTGTGTCGAGTGTGTGTGTGCAGGTCGCGAGCGTACGTGTGTGTGACGTCATGAGCCCGACGACAACCCGGTTGCAGACTATCGTATGACGACGATCGCGTGATTTCCACGCTGGCCGTTCGAAGCGAGCCTACGACATGGTCGATTGTTCGGTTCTCCATAGGTAGCGGACGAGCGTGAGCGAGAGAAACGCGGATTGTGACGTCATCAACTACTACGTGCTATAGTATCGTGCGTACAGGTGGCTATTTCCTGTGGTGTATGTTAAAACAATGATGACGTTTGTACTTCGGCGAAGAAACGTTAAAAACTTACTTAAAGAAAAACACCGCAAAAGAGACCAGGACAGACAGAAGACAGGTGCAACGGACGAGCGCTATTTTTCTTTAAGCATGTCACGCCAACTCGCCCACATCAATCTCCTGCGGTTAAAAGCTGGTCAACTTGGGCAATCATGAAATCTGCACAACGTGGCACAGTTTCTACGTAGCGTAAGCTGCTACGAGCGAAGTACTAGTCAATGTGGGCCGGTCCTGGAGATCGTGCAGTTAACAGGGCGCCTCGAAGGCGCCCTGTTAACTGCACGATCCCTGCTGGCGCAAGGAAAGAAGATGACAAAGTTGCAAGTGGTGCTCGCGCCGAGGGTTTCCCAAGAGCTAGCTCGCTTCGGAGCGACAGAAGCATGCTTGACGTCACGGCCTAATGGTTAGAGCACCCGGCTTCTGTGCTCGACGGCTAAAGCTACACTAGATTCCCACATCGCCCACACATTATTTTTCTTAAAGCGGGGTGAGACAAGAAGCTACCTACCTACCGCAAAGTGCCAAGAATGAGGCAAAAAAACGCTTCGCATTAAAGCTGAAATGGCCTCTAAAGCGAAGGAGTGCCTTTATAATTGCGCACATTTTCACAATTTGGAAACTAAATTGGCAGGGAAGGCCGATGTCGCATCTCGCGGCAGCCTGTAAGATGCTCAGTATTGCAAACATGACGTCTGCAATTTTCTTGCTCCTGAATGGACGCAGCAGCGTGCGTGCTCACAACTTCAAAAACTCCTTCTACGGAGCGTTGAATTTTTTCAGTCAGACATACACCGACGTGTTTTCGCCGGACGACTGCACGTGACGTCAAAATCACACATCCTCTCGCTTAAGCGTCCCGTTCGGATTTAGCATCTCAGATTTGGTGTGTCGTGAAATCGCGGCAACACGTTCTAAGGCGTCGAGTATACTCTTGGTTGAAGCTCAGCAGGTAGTTCTTCAAAAACAACTGCCTTTGTAGCGTAGCCGGTTCAAAACTTCCTTTGCAAATTGGTAGGCGCGAATTTGCTTATTGTCACACATTGCGAAATGTCATGTTGTCTTTATTTTTTTTTTCGCAGCGAAAACGGGGGGAAAAAAAGAAGAGCGCGTGCGTCAAAGGTTTTAGACTGCAGCAGCTGAGCTCAGCTACAAATCGCGACGCCGGTGTTGATGCGTACTCACACTGAATCCGCACCTTCCGAACCGGTGAATTTGGCTACACCTAAGATCCCCTCGCTACCCACGTAATGCCTCCGAGGAGATGTTCGCTTCCCACTTCTCCGAAACGCCTATAGAAAAGCATATTTCAGTTTGTCTCCATTTCCAAACACACTGATTCCCAAGAAGGGCACAATGTTTTTCAACTCAAAGAAAACATTTTTTCTTTTTTTTAATCCTAAATCTCCTAGCCTCTAAACCTCGAACTTCCGCTCGAGAATCATTCGTTGAGAGGAAATAGCGGTTTTTACAGAAACCAACAACAAAAAAGAAAAAAAAATGGCTTCGTGCGCATCTTGAAGTCTTGATGGCAGCAAGGTTGTTTTTCTTGGGATTTTGCCGCTACATCTTCGCACCCGCTCAACAAACGGACGTGCTTTGAAGGCTTTTGGAAAGCTCGCGCCAGGAGTGTCAGCGTAGTTTGCGTGTACTATAGTTTCAAGGCCACCCTACACAGACTCTTGTAACGAAGAGGACTCTGGTGCGAGTTAGTTGGTTCATGATCTTGAAGAAAACTTTAACCTGCGCGAACAAAACGAGACGACAGACGAGGAAGACGAAGAAACACAGCGCTCATCTGTGTTTCTTCGTGTTCCTCGTCTTTGGTCTCGTTTCCTTCGTGCTGGTCAAAGTTTGGTTCGGGATCTTGTAAGAACGTCTATACGTAGTCTCGCTCTAACGCTATCCGGCTGATGCAATTACTGCCTGAAAAAGAACAGTGACTAAAATGGTCTAACGAGGTTTTGCAAGAGGAATGGATGCGTTATTTGGTAACAAGGTTTCTGCGCGCTCTGAATCACGACTTGGGCTGCTCGGGGGCGATGCTGCGGGTCGTAAAAGCAGCCGCGTGTTAGCGACGCATCATTACCTATTGTTATCACGTGTTATCGCCTGTTGCAGTTGTGTAATTTCAATATTTCGCCATTCGTGTGTTTTGAGGGTCCGATACGTGCTCACTATAAAGACATAAACATGCACGGGGAAACCTCCCCCCCCCCCTAAAAAAAATACATGCAAAATACTAGCAAAACAACTTGTAGACCTGAAAGAGCGCATAGAGGGTGTTATTTTCGAACACCGATCACCCTCAATGTTACTTGTAATTAGTTTTTATATGGGCAATGCGTATATGTGTGAATATAAACCTAAAAGAGAGACGTCTTGTCACTTAGATTGTGATCATAAACCGAAATTTGAAGTCGCTTATAAGAAGGCACGTTATTTTTTTCGAATAGCTACGCTATAAATCTAACATTATATGATACAATCACGCACCCGACTAAGGAAAAGAAGATTCCCTGTAGAAAAAACGTTGAAATAAGAAAAACCAGCTCCGCATCTCCCAGTGGAACTCGCAATTAAAGAAATAAAGATCAAAATGTAACCACGCCGCTTATGCTTTATACTCAAGAAAAATGAATATCTTCATTTATCCTAATGCAGTTGAAGCTCTTCTTTTCTCACTCGCGCCATTCCAAGTGTCTACCGTTTTATTCATTCGGTAGTGATACCTAATTACTGACCGTAATACTGACCGTAATTATGAGACACGTACGCAACGAAGATATTCATTGGGAAATTTGGGCAATGACGTTCTCTTCCGTCTCACGACTCTCTTGCAATTTTAAAGATCTATTGTGTATTAGATATTTCAGCATTCAATTTGAAATCTCGACTAGCACGTGCCTTCTTATTTTAGGCAAGCAAAAGAAGAAAGCACCGTTATCTGCACAATAGTGTTTATGAAATCGATAGTTTGACAACAGCTCGTCTTTTTTCGGAGAAGCATGTTGAACGAAAGAGACAGTGAAAAAAGCCGATCAAAAGGAATAGGTTTAGAAGTTTAGTTTTAGGTTAAGTGTATCATATTTTGTTCAACCTATGCGTTCTTCTTGGTCGGCGTTTTAACTGTTTCTTTTCATTCAACAAAACGGTTAACTTCCTAAAGTTTCTCCAGAACTTAACTTGACTTTTGTTTTTCTTGCATAATGTGAAAACATTGATAAAGGTAAAATTTACTTTCTAACAAATGATTCTATAGAAAACCAGATTTTCAAACACGAAACTTCAAATACACACGATGATCACTGTTCAAGGAAACCTCAATGCCACTGGGATAAGGTTCTTTTTTCTTATGGTTTCACGTAATCAGACCAAAGCTACGTATCGGCGCAGAATGACGTCACGTAAGTAAACCGTACATGTCTTCGGGCGCGGTGCTTAAGAATGACGCCCCCAGCGAGTCACCAAGAAAGGCCGAAACCCTATTCATTAGAGTTCTGACGGGTCCGTTCAGCTTCTGTCCTTCTTGATCCTCTTTCCGCAGAACAAGAACAAAACGTAAGCCTCAGTACAGAACTCAAGAAAAAAAAATTTTTTCGAGCGGCTGCTGCAGCCATCACTACTGACTTGAGAAGCGCCGATGACATTTGCACGCGTCCTAATAAGATCGGTCCACGGCTAACGAGAGAACGACGACACAGGGATCAATTTTTTTTTTTCGCGGGGATGCGCGCGCGGTCTTGCCCATGGTGCTGCATTCATGCACACAACACGAGTTTTGGCTGTGCTGCCTCTTGCATAGTGCATTATTTTGTTATTGCTTTAAACAAGCAAACTAAGAGAGACCCAGTGGGTGGCATCGCTGTTAAGGAAAGCCATTAGAGCCGTGCTAGAATGGCCCTCAAAAATGACTTCGCCTCGTTCGAGGTTTCCATGCCATCTTTTTTCGAAGCGGGCCTCGTTACCACTGCGCTATGCTCTTTATTCAGTCAACATTCGTGTTTCTTAACCTCGTGGAGTTTTGAAGACGGCCATTCTTATTTGCCGTTCTGCCCCGGCAAGGTGGTCATTGGTCCCTCTGCCTTCTTTCTTCGTTTCTTTGAGTGTATTAGGGCGTGTCGTTCATCCGGCATTGCCACTATTATTTTTCGTTTTTGCCGCCGCTCACGACAACGCAGCGCATTATTTGCAAGTAAAAGCTCAAGCCTTGTGGAAGTGTGTGCTGGACCCATTATTTTGCAACTGAGCCGAAAAGAGGAAATTTTATTCCTGTTCATTTGCTACGAAGCTAAGTATACCGTCTGCCTTTCGTTAAAGCCTAAGCATCCTCTTTGTATCTTTGCTTCATTCCCACGATGGCCGAAGTGAGGGATACAATGCTTAATTTCAGCTCTAATGCAAGTTGCGTGTTTGGTTACGTCGTTTCTTTACCATACAGGGTGTTTCACTTAACTTGGGCCAAACGTGGATTGCAAGTTTTGTGAATTGCTGGAATGCTACCTTGAGCACTACAAGATTTATCCGAATTCCATGGCTGGTTTCCGACGTGACCGCTCTTCCATCGACACTGTAGTTGATCTCGTTTCATATGTTCAGCACGAAAGGTCCCGTAAGCGTTTATCTGCAGCTTTATTCTTAGATGTAAAAGGCGCATACGATAACGTACTACATGAGGCCATTCTCGATGCTCTTGCAACGGTTGGCTTATGTGGTCGAGTCTTTTTGTGGATTGCAAGTTACCTATCTGCAAGATCATTCTTTGTGTTAACTGACGATGGCCCGACTACGCGACGCTATACCAGCAGAGGCGTTCCCCAAGGCGGTGCTCTCAGCCCGACGCTATTCAACCTCGCTCTTCTTGGACTTGCTGAATACTTACTGACTACCATCAAGATTTCAATATACGCAAACGACATCTGTGTCTGGACTTCGGCAGTCACACGTCCACAGATACGAGCGCGGCTTCAAAGAGCAGCAACTTTGACAGCGAGCTACTTGTGTAAACAGGGTCTCAGCATATAACCAGAAAAATGCGCACTAGTGGCATTTACTCGCAAACCAATGACGCCTTATGTCATCTCAATCAATGGGCGGACCCTTTCATATGTCAGAACCCACAGGTTTCTTGGCGTAATCATTGACCGAGACCTCTGTTGGAGCCCGCACGTGGTCTACATGAAACGGTGCCTGACAGCAATTTCCCAGCTGTTTAAATACTTGACAGGAAAGACGTGGAGGATGTCAGTAGACGCAAAGCTGAAACTCTACAGAGCTCTCTTTTTCAGTTTTTTAAGATATAGTCTACCTGTACTGAACAACACTTGCAAGACAAATATTCGTGTTCTGCAAGCAGGACAAGCTCAAGCACTCAAAGTTTGCCTTGGTTTGCCCAGATGCACGCCAACAGAGGCAACTATTGCGATTGCTGGGGACCATCCGAAGCAAATGCACATTACGATGGAAGCCCTGAGAACGCACATCAGACATTTTGCACGTGCCCCCTATCACCACCTTACAACACTACCTTCAGACAGGCGCCAAGCATCGTTCTCTAAAACTATCATCAAGTACAACGACAAACTTCCCTCGGGCTTCACCGCGGCATCTAAACCATCGATGCCCCCTTGGTGTCTTATTAGCCCCACAGTACATCTCAGCGTACCAGGAATCAAGAAAAAATCTGAGCTATCGTCACCTGTGCTGAAACAACTGTCTCTGCTTCTTCTACACGAGAGGTATGCGGACAGTGTACATATTTATACTCATGGTTCCACAAACCTCCAGTGCTCGTGCGGTGCTGTGGTTGTCCCAGCAAGAGCTACTACCATCAGCTTCAGGACTGACCACCCAACGACATCGACATCTGCGGAACTAGCTGCTCTTCGCGCTGCACTTTGTTTCGTCAATCGGGAACCAGCTCGACAATGGTCAATCTTCAGTGACTCGAAGGCAGCCCTACAATCTGTGCTATCAGCTCTGCGTCGCGGGCCATACGAACAGCTCGTATTTGATATTATATACCTACTCCATACAACACATGATAAAGGACACCACGTGGCATTTCAGTGGCTTCCAAGTCACTGCGGTGTCATAGGGAACGAAGACACCGATAATTCCGCTCGGGCAGCTCTTGACGACACACAGGAAGAGGCCATACCACTCACACGGTCCGATGCAGCCAGCAGACTTCGAGTGCTTGCACAGGAGATCACGCTCTCTCTATGGTGCACACCAAGCGGCCAGACCAACCGGAGCAATCGTCAATACCACCTGCCCTCTTTGATGCATCTCTGTATGCCAACTGGACTCCGCCGAAGAGAGGCCACTATGCTTTATCGCTTATGTCTAGGGGTGACATTCACGAAATCTTATTCATTTCTGATTGGAATGGCCGACAACGCTCTTTGCAATGCCTGTCTTTGCGAAGAGACGCTAGAACACATTCTATGCGACTGTCCTGAATATAATGTTCACAGACAGTCCCTGGCGTCCGTTCTAGCGCACCTTGACAACAGGCCAATGTCAGTTGAAGTGATTCTCACATGTCATCGACAGAAGACATCGCAGCTGCAGGCGACGAAGGGACTACTTAGATTTTTAAAAGAAACGGGCTTGGAACAAGCGGCTGTGACAGTGATGTCACGTACCACGCAAGAATGACGGACTGTGACTGACGATATGTGTGCTGTGCTGTGTGCTCTGTCTCTCTCTCCTCCCCATCTTTCGTTCCCCCTCATCCCGCTCCCATGTGTAGGGTAGCAAACCAGTTGTGCTGAACTGGTCAACCTCCCTGCCTTTCCTTCTCCACTCTTTCCTTCCTTGGGTCAAACATTAAAGATATACAAATGCTGCGTAGCTGGACAGAACCAAAGTAATGTTGCTTGTCGTCAATTGGAGATGACGGTGACGAGAACTTTATTTGGTCCTAAGAAACTGTGGCCAGGGGGGAGCCGCAGGCCCCCTCAGGTTAAGTCGGTGGCCGGTGTTTACAAAACTTGTTTACAAGGGTAATGGGAAAAATTGACTTGCGCTCTACTTCATTCATGGTTGCAGAAAAGTAGCGTTAGAGGACAGGAGAAGATAGGAAGGAAAACATAAACACTGCGCTGACCCAGAGCAGTGTCTGTGGGTTCTTTTTCTTTCTTGTGTCATCTATTATAGCGCTGCATTTCCGTTAATACAACGGTAATGAGCTCAAGAGGCAGATTGCACAACGCTTTTATTGCGATAGCAATTATATGGACACTCCAGGTGAATTTTTGCTGTGGCCGTCACCGTCCTGTTCCGCATCTGTTTATGTATATGTATGCTCCCTGTAATGTGTAGGCGGGCCATGTAATGCGTGGGATGCATAACCGGTGGACCGTTAGAGTTACAGAATGGGTACCAAGAGAAGGGAAGCGCAGTCGAGGACGGCAGAAAATTCGGTGGGGTGAGGAGTTTGGAAATTTGCTGGCGCAAGTTGTAATCAGCTAGCACAAGACATGGGCTATTGGAGATCGCAGGGAGAGGCCTTCGCCCTGCAGTGGACATAAAAATTGACTGATGATAATAATGATGATCCTACATGTTTGTCTATGACGTATATGCAAGGCAGGTGCTATACCATTCAACCCCAAGATTTGCTTGAATAAGGTCTTATATTCTTGACGAATTTATTCGGCCGTTTTTTTTAGAGTTGTAGCGTCTATATACAGTTCACTGATCATTTCATTCACAGCGCATGCCTTTTATCTCATATCTTCTCAGCCTATGACAAATCGCAAAACAATATCAGTGCTCATAATCTGAACGTGATGTGTAATTTGACTGCCACCGCTCTTTACCACCGGGCAGCGCAATGGTACTTTTGCGATGCCATTACAGGCCTCACATGGCGTGTTCGAGCTTTTAAAGACTATAGAAGTTTTGGCAAAGCCGCGTGTATCGCATCCGCGTATAGTCACACTCGAACATAGTAACACCATACATGGAGTTAAAGCGCAACGCTAAACCTTGCTATCGCTGTCAAATTTGCTATCACTGTAAAAATTTGCTATCGCTGTCAAACCATGCTGTCGCTGCCAAATTTGCTATCGCTATCAAAGCTCGTTATCACTGTCAAACCTTGCTGTCGTGTTGAATTTGCTATCGTTGTCAATTTTGGTGTCGCTGTCAAAAATTATTATAGCTGTGAAACCTTGCTGTCGCTGTCAAATTTGCTATCGCTATCAAAGCTTGCTATCGCTGTCCGGTCGGTCGGTCGGTCGGTCGGTCGGTTGGTGAAGAGAGGCTCATTAGAACCTTTGCTTATTGTGTGGATATTTACGTTATAATTGAAGTCATAGCCTGCACAGTCAGCTGTACATTGACGACACCGACTATATAGACTGCGCGAAACGCTCAAAGTTTGCTTTAAAAAGCGCCGTGACACAAACGTCGTGCCGCCGCCTGGCGCAGCGAGCGGTGTGTCGTCGAACCTGTGTGCACAAAATTCGGTTTAAGTGACGCACGGTTCGAATTGCATTCTGCAGCCAAGAACAAGGAGCTCGTGGTACTGCTTAGCATATTTAGGAAACTGCAGATTTTAACTTAAACAGTGTATCTACGGAATGCAACCTTTTTTTTCCGTAATGGAATGACGACCCGATATAGGCTGGCGTAAGCAATTAAACAGTAACTTTCTGTCGAAGTTATTGCATAAACTAAGAGATCGCACGATATTGTCTTTGTAACTTGAACAAAAATAATGTTAGAAAAATCGTCTTCGGGCGTTAGGATTACCTTGTCGCGGTCTGCATTTATTTTGCAACGGCCGTGATTAGACGTTGTCCTAAATGTAACAACCACCGACCAAAATGTGACAGCCATGTAACCTCAGACAACAAAAAGATTACAGAAGCCGGTGTCGCAGTTCCAGTCCAGGCTGCGGAATTCCACGCGAGAACACCTACGCACAACAGGCCTACTGAATACAACACGCGAGATCGAGAGAATGGCTGACCTAAATACAGCGCCTAGATGGCATATACAAATCTAGTCACGAGCGTCAACACCTTTGCAAATGATAAAATAAAAAAGTACAAGCGAACAAACGAAACTGAAAATAATCGTGTCTGTCAGAACGATTCGTCGTCTGCATGCCGAGACCTGTTCTCTTTTACCCACCGGTGCGAATAGAGATGGAGGGCGTTCAGTGATACATGGTTCCGCACTTCTTGTGGCTAGGCCTATCTTCCATCATGCTGCGGCGTGACCTGCCGAACGTAAGTGCGATGTTGTTGTTGCCACAGACGTGGCTATAATGCGTTCAATATGCACGAGTCTGTCAGGGAAAACCGTGCTTTCATCAACGACACAGAACTTCGAGTAGCCGTAGCCAGACGTTTGTCGTCTGTTCCTCGTCTGCTTCGGAACCGAGATGTCTCGTGCGACGTGCCATATGTGAATGTTTTAACTTATGCGTGGGCGAACGAGAAACAAAGAGCAATGCGGATTTATTATTCGCCATGAATGGCGATCAAGAAGGCGCGCATTCTTGTCAACGTATTACCGTCGCTTTGTCACTGAAGTCATAATCAAACTTGGCGTATACGACTACGTCGTCCTCGCTTCTGTCTGCTTTGACTGAAAGACTGTGCAAATGCTAGTCGATGTACGCCTGACACAGCAACACAAACGGTAAACGAGGAGATGATTATGAAAGGCCAATCTTCGCAATATTACGTGTAAGGATTGTACGTCATGAAGCAACATTGCGCTGATATAACTTTGGACTACTTTTATTAAAATTTATGTGGTTTTGCGCGCAGAAACCACGATCTGATTATGAGGCACATCGTAGTGAGCGAGTCCGGAATAATTTGGACCACCTGGGTTTCTTTAACGTGCACCAAAATCTAAGTACATGGGTGTGCTCGTATATCGCCTCATCGAAATTCTGCTGCCGTGGCCGGGATTTGATCCCGCGACCTCGTGCTTAGCAGCCCAACGCGAAGTAACCACGGAGGGTTGGGCTAATTTTACACGCACATGCTTGTTTTACCTTATTCACTTTGTAAAGGCACACTTCCTTACTTAAGTGGAAAAAAACGTGAATATGCTTGAGCACCAACGATGTCAGAGCTCTCATCTCTGTTCGACACGAGAGGAACGAACTGATTGACCGGGACTAAAGAAATACAAACTACGAGTGGTTGATGCTGCATCATTATAGCAATTAGCAAGAAACTAGCTTAGAGCACATAACGATGACATTGAAGGAACGTATACGAAGAGCTAAGAAATGGAAACTGTAATCGTTGTTACATCTGTCATGGTGCATGTGGCCTCACGTTTAGCAGAGCAAGTATAACATTACAACAGAAAGCATTCGTCACGAGACATGTATTCTTGCAGATGTTCCCACAAGCAACGAGCTGTAGTGTCTGTTTCTACGCAGGTAATCTTTTGCAGCTACCTGTCTGGTACCAGACGGCAATGGCATACAAACTACGAGTGGCTGATGTTGCATCATTATAGCAATTAGCAAGAAACTAGCTTAGAGCACATAACGATGACATTGAAGGAACGTATACGAAGAGCTAAGAACTGGAAACTGTAATCGTTGTTACATCTGTCATGGTGCATGTGGCCTCACGTTAAGCTACTAACATTACAACACAAAGAGCAAGTATAACAGAGCAAGTATAAGCAAGTATAACATTACAACACAAAGCATTCGTCACGAGACATGTATTCTTGCAGATGTTCCCACAAGCAACGAGCTGTAGTGTCTGTTTCTACGCAGGTAATCTTTTGCAGTTACCTGTCTGGTACCAGACGGTAATGGCAGACTACAGGCTTTCTTTTGATTGCGGTCACTCTGAACAACTACGCTGCCATGCTCTGAGTACCAGTTAAGTTCATTGTTTTCACAAAGAGTACGCTTATCATGAAACCATTCACCCTGCATATTTTCGGTACATCATAGGCCTCCCAAATCTACTCATGATGATAAGTTCAGAAGCTTAAGTCTGTTATATGTAATAGCTTATGAGGCTTGTGAAACTAGAAGCAGGATACTGCAGATCGAATAAGCTTCGGTAGTACGGGTAGCTATGTTTTTATCTCACCTGCTTCGTGTGTTCGTTTCAGATAAATTGCCTTTGCATTTCTCGCATCCTTTGGCAATGTTACCTATGCGGAACTGACAGGAGCCTACCAGTGCACAGTCTATATTAGCTAGACACCCTTGCTTCCGTACAATTATATGGCTACACTCCTGTGTAGCCATATAAGGCGGAACGGGTCCTTATCTTAACGGTGCGGGATCGCCACCTGAATTCTGTCCTGCACCCCCTCTCCTCCCATACCAGGGGGTGTGTTCCACTTCTGGCCAGCATTGAAGAAAGGCTATTTTGGCTGCTAAGACAGCTTTAAACCCAAGTAATGGAACATATCCGAAAGACGTATCTGCGATTTTGACGAACTCTTGTCGACAAAAGAAAGTCTTAAAACAGAACACATTAGCATTATATTTTAACACATTGTGTGTATGAATTCGCGGTAAACACGACGTACCTGAATTAAATGCATGAGAAAGCTGGACTAGTTTCTCTTGTGGGCAAGTGACCTTCCCGTCAAGTTTCCAGGCGTGTTCAGCCCCCATCTTGTCTAGACAGCGAAAAGTAGCCTGCATCGCTTTTGACTTCGATTCTGTCTTCACGAAGCTGTCTTCCTTGCCGGCTCCGTCGGAATTTGATCGAGATTTGGGACGGCCGCTGTTTCCTTTGATTTCTGTTTAGTCATTTACAGCGAACATTGGAGCACTGCCAGAGTTGTCGGCCTCTTGGCTTCGCATCGCATTTGCCTTCGAACCACCTCATCGGCACACGCATCACACGGCTGCGATAAATTCAACAACAGGTATGTTGCTATCCACTCAAAAGCTCAGTGAACTTAGCAGGCACGAAATAAACACGTCAGGAGGGAGCATCACGTCACACAGCCAGCCTTCGCAAGTTCGTGAAGCGTCTCGCTTCGCTTTTTCCCTCGAAAAGTCGGCCCAACACGTGACCACTGAGACTCAGCCTATTGGCCAACAATGTTTGGTGCCCGGTAGTTTTTAGTCGACGCGCACTGGTTCGGCTGCACTGCCGTCAGCACTGCGCGCCACTGAAACATGCTGACCTGATGAACACGCGTCGTGCACTTGCCGTACACTCGTGACGAACACTCGTCTCGCTTCGATGATGTTGCGCGATGCTCCCTCCTAGTTATTTTCTGACTACACGCTTACGGTCACGTTCCGCCATATTGTTGAGTTCGCCATCTTGACAGCTCTGACTAGCCCACAGGGCTGCACGGCCTCCCTGATTGGCTGAAAGCGCAAACATGGCGGCAATATGGCCAATATCGTCTCCATCCAAATGCGGCCGCCGCGGCTGAAACTGAACCCTTGACCCCAAGCTCGGCTGTGCAACGGCATAATCACTAAGCTATCGCGGCCGGTCAGGGAGCCATTTGTCATCTTTGGACGAGTGTGTTTCCATTTTTATTAATATTTCTACGTTTCGAGCAAAAATAACAGTAAGCTCCCCTTGACTTCCATTGCTGGAAGCACCCTTGGTGGTCAACTTCTGTCGTAGACTTCAGCAGCGATGTGGTTTCTTTTTTAATTGTCCTCACATCCTGCAGCACCAGTTAGCATTCGGGAGCAAAAAAAAAGTCAGTAAAAAAGGCCACCCGTGTTCTTCTGACACAATTTTATTTCATTTACCTTTATTTTGTTATTTTCATGTCAAATCAAGCCAAAACGGAACTAAAGGCAGAAAGCCTGACATCGGTCAATCAATCAATCAACCAATTTAACGAGTCCTGATTATAGCCCCAATGCGAAAAGCAGCCCGGCAAACCTACCGTACGCAACTACGCTATCCGTGCCGCGTACGAACGCGTGGGCCATATGAAACACCTGTTGTCGCATACGCAGCAAATATTCCGACATGTCTGCGAGCGCGCTCCCGGAGACCGACCTATAAACACACCGGATTCTCAGTATTCGAAGACTTATCGGTTGCATCTTATTGCTTATCGGGGTGTACACTAGGCATACGTAACTTCATACGTAAGACGATAACAACGTTCGAAGTACACGTCTCAGTCTTGGTGCGAAGAAACACTCGGACATCTCGGGCGATATCATTCATCACAAATGCTGGCAGTGGCGGCCTTCTTACGTGTGTTTGTTAAAGGGTTCGTGGCCAATTGTAACAACAACGCCCCTTCCCAGGCAGCACATCACATGGGGCCAACTAGGGCCGATGATGGTTTTCATCCGGCACTGGCTGGGCCGCGAAGGCCCGCCGTTGCCTCCGTAATGCCAGTGCTGGCAAAGCCACTGTAACAGACATCCAGCGATGGCCCTGCTTTGCCGGTGAATGCCCGTTAATGGCTAGGCCGGGCGTCGCAACTGGCTATCCCGGGCCTGCTTTGCCGTAAGAATGCCGTCATTGGCTGCACATCACTAAACATTGGTTAAGAACGTCCGTTCAAAGCTATAGGCATAGCCACATTGTTTAGCGGTTCTGATAGACCCGTAAATATCGGCCTGTCAAACAGAACGGCATTTCAATATTACTTTTCACGCAGCATTCGCTGGCCATTCCCGATTATATATGTTTACAGCACGCAATTTTTATTTGAATTTTTCACCACGCACGCCAACTGCAACGAGATCACTCTGGGGTTTTTTTTTTTGTTTGTTTCTTACTAAATTATTATGTAAGTTCTGCATATTTCTTTCGTTTTATTACAAAGGCTGTTAACTTTCGCGTAATTGTATTTATTGTGTTGAATCATTCGATCGGACATTGTTAACAAGTGGCACAAGGGCACTCCATTATAATGCGTCAAAGCGCGCATGCCGTGTACATTCTCGATAGGCGCAATGACAAATTCAAGGGGGTATATAATTAAAAGCATGTGCGCTTACGTACATGTGCGTCGTTTAAGTTGTGTTGCAGGTAGTGAATTGCAAAATACTGCATAACTTTATGGTGCAATCATCTGTACCACTTGCCAGTAATACCGTCGCTAGCTCAACTTCTGTAGCGGCTGTAAATTTTATTGCCAGTACAATACAAGGCATTTTGGATGACTGCTCCCTATATTATTTTTTGGCATAGAGAGCATATCGAACTGTGCAGTAGTGTCTCCTGTGGCCAGCTTCATTATAATCTTAGGTGCCTTTCCCGGAAAACTCTGTCGTGCGTTTTTTTTTTTTTTTTTTTTTTTGATGCCAGATGATTTTTTCAGACCAACTGGCACAGTAGGCGTAAATGCCTGCCCGCAGAAAGAACCGGGGAAAAAAAGAAATTGCGCCATGTTGAAGAAGAGGTTTCTGCTGGGCTATTGGTGCATATTTCTAAAAAAAAAACAGCCAATAGAAGAGACAAGAATGTGAGACAAGCCCAACGCTAACTTACAATGAAATGCTTATTTTGCACGACGACAAATATATCTACACTGAAAAGAAAGGGGAAGGCGGAGAACAGAGACAACGCCACAAGAGATATACCGGGTGGGAGGGGGGGAGTGAAGAGAAAAGGTTTGGTCAGACGACCAAGACGACTACACAAGGCGCTCTCCGTTGGAAGGGAACAGAAAATAAAGAAAAATAAAAAAGAACAGGAATGTTCGTGGCCCGCCGCGCCATTCCGAACTTTGACGGATGGCTGAAAGAGCTGAAGTTACCGACCTAGGACTGAGAACGAAGAACGAGGCTAAGATTAAGGAGAGTACAGGAATATAGAATGGAAAAAAAAGAAGAACGCTACTGAATAAAATTAATTTCTGATTAAAAAGTGGAACTAGCATAAAGAAAAAAACTACTAAAATATATATACATTTTTCAAGTAGGTGAACTCTTTTTGTGAGAGCAACACAGATTTGAATAAATTTTTTGCTGACGTTTGCATCTTATATGAGCTAATAAATAAATCTATAGTTGTTTTGACTTTGCAAGGAGGCATACATAAGCTTCCTTATTCAGGCTCCCACTTGCACCCTCAACGACACACCTCTGTTAACTTCTTCCTCTTGTAGATAAATATCTCGGTATACACATCACACACAACATTTTTGGAATATGTATATTGAGTTTTCAATTTACGAATGCCAACCACATGTTTGGTTTCTTGCTCCAAAATTTTCTTCATGGGAAGCTTTTATTTTATAAATCTATGGTGGGGTCTCAGATCTTCGAGTACACCAGTTCTGTCTCGCAACTCTCGAAAGTGCCCAAAACCTTGCCGTCCTTGTTTTGTTACATACAATTACTCACGTGTAGCCAATGCGGCTTCTACAAAATCATCGCTTGGTTTACCTTGTCGCCGTATGCGATCTCGCTTGTGTTTGTTTATTACTATTTATTTTATTACTCCCGCTGCTTAAAGGACATATTTTTGAACCTCTCACCTACGTTTCTTCTCGCAGCGGCCACGTTTGAAGCTTTCTTGTTTATGAAAAGAAAAAAAAACTACCTGCTTTTTTATGTAAAGCCTTCGGGCTTTGATACTATACTAACATAATTAAGTAAATTCATATGTCGAACTTGAACGAGATCCTTGTACTCGCTTTTTGGGCTTCACTTATATGTTATGTGCCACGTAATGTATTGTCGCGATGTTTCTTAGATACGGCTGCCTCTCCTATGTGTCTATTCATTTTTTTTTTCGAAGGGGGAGGTTGTAATATTTAACT
This sequence comes from Dermacentor silvarum, assembly GCF_013339745.2. Classification (NCBI taxonomy): domain Eukaryota; kingdom Metazoa; phylum Arthropoda; class Arachnida; order Ixodida; family Ixodidae; genus Dermacentor; species Dermacentor silvarum. The sequence continues at coordinate 108,228,545 of NC_051162.1, read as the reverse complement.
AGAAGCAAGAAATCCATGGGGGCATGTTAGCAAGTGATGCTGTGCGCCGGACTACCCCTTTGCGCACACGTTGTCTTGCTCTACCGTTCTCCTGGGATAAGCAGTGCCAAAAAATAACAATGAACACATTCATTGATCATTCTGAGTTGTTTTACAGGTCCATTTGTCATGTTTTACATTTCAGCTATAATATATAATAAAATCAGCACAAGTGCTACTGCTCCTTCAGCCGCAGCAGCTTTTGGAAAAATAAAAATAAATAAATAAATAAAAGAATAAAAACACGTGCGCGTGTCGTTCTTCACTACTATCAGGCGAAGTGACGTCAAAGCCCCAAGAATGCGTTTCACTCTCACCACGTTTTCCCTGCGTTCCCTCGCTTTGCAGTGTCGAAGGTATGCACGGTCTATACTGCCCACAGCCGAGCCTGCGTTGCTAATCAGAACCGGATGGGCGCACAAAGAAGCGTGAACAATTGTCAAATATGTTGCTCCCTGCGCGGACCTCGCCCGCTTCCAAAGAAACGTGGTGACTCTCGGAGGACGAGGGACCCGTACACATTCTGCTTCTGTCTGTGAGCTGTCGTAGCCCATATTTCTTTCACCATCTTTTGCTTGCGAAGCATGCATCAACTTGTCCAGCAACGTGTTCAGTACCAGGGGCTTGACCTTCGCCACTACAAGCTTGGTTCCACATTGCTATTGGGTGAAACATGAACTAGCCAAACGTTGGAAAACTGCATTTACTGCGAAATAAACTCAATTATCGCAAGGTAAGTACAATTGTCTTATTTTTATTCTCAAGTGTAGTGTTTCAACTAAGTGCATTGCCTAATACGTGTATTTTCTTTTTTTTTTTTTACAGAGATAATGTACGGCCACTTTTTACTGTGTACGTAGACGGTGCTGCATCGCTTCAGCGTCAGCTGAAACGCACTGTCTGTTTGGAAACACGCAGCACGGCACATTTCGGCTGGTACACTCAAGAAGACCAAAGTTGGATTGTCGTAATCCCTTGCGCAGAAAGTACAGTCTGCGAGCTGACTTGTGTTCAGAACTTCCTGCAAAATTATAATCTGTTATATTGTAGCTTGCTTAGGTGTTTATCATGAAACAAAGCACCCTTTCTTTGCTACCTCTGTTATAAAAGCTTACGCATTGCCAAAGGCTAAGTACAGCTACCCACAAGCACTTACGAGAAGTCTTGTGATGAAGGCATAATTCATCAGAATTGCCTAGTTAGAACAAAAATCGCATATTTAGATGCAGCGGCATTTCCTACCTAATTTTTTCGTATTTCTGCTTCTTTTTTCAGCTTCAATAATTTGTTTGAATGGAGAAATCATATCTGTGGGAGATAGCCTTCAATATATTGAACGCCATCACGGTTCAACTGCCGTACAGCATGCATGGAAATAAAAGCGAGAGACTGTTTAACACGCGGCTATGTAGAGTGGGAACAGGTGATACGCATTTAATTTCTCAGTTTTGTACCTTTTGCTTATATTATGCACTGCTGACAGTGTTGTGATAATAAAAGTATATGTATTGTATGCAGATGGTGCCTGAGAGACGCAGACATCGACATCAACCAAGCGCAAGACTTCATAAGAATGTGGCTGCCAGGCGCCGTCGACTATTGCAGAAGGCGGCGTTACGCCGAAGCGGCTCAACCCCCCCCCCCCCCCCCCGCACCGTAGCGTCATAAAGCTTTCGTAGGTGGCCCACAGGATTGAGGATACGAGCGACAATCTGTATCAACCTATTTTAAGACCAATAAATAAATTGTGTATATTATTTGGTGATTTTATAGTAGATTATGGCATGTTCCATCGAGCTACCGTGCAATATTTGCGTAATTTAAAATCGTAGGAAATAACGGCATCGCCCACATACATCACAATCTGCCAATATGGCCATGCCCGTGGGTAATGCGGGACAATAAATTAACTAAGAGCGGCAGAGCCGGCTATTGACCAATACCGGCGGTGCCAGTAGGCAAGGTGGGACACTAGAATGGCAATGAACGGCAGAGCCGGCTATCTGCCTGTATTGGCGCTGCCACACGATGGCCGAAATAGGCCCTTTAGTGGCATGGCCACGCTGGGCCATTCTTGACGCGGGTAGCGCTGCCGGTTTTGGGCCTATATTTGTGCCGGTGTTTGCCGTGATATTGCCGTGCTGGGGCCAGCCTGGTTGTGCTGCCTGGGTTCACTTGTGATCAATTGATTGTGTGTAGTTGCAACCACAATCCACCACGTGTGGCATCTTGTGGGCATCACCATCCGTTCCTGACGCTGACTACATAGTGTCTCCGCTTGTTGACATTCTACGCGTTCTAAATGTTGCCGTCCCGCACACGTCACCGACAAACAGGCACACCTTCCGCTCCTCAACTTAAGCTTCTCGACTCAAGTTATACGAAAAATATACAGGGGGTTTCACGTAACTTGTATTCGTATAAATCGGGAGGGCAAGGGGGGGTGGGGGGGGGGGGGGGCAAGTAAGGGTAGGCGGGGGGGGGGGGGGCAAGTGAACCCCCCTTTACGACTCGAGAGATACGCCTTTGGTTCAAGTTATGCGACACACTCTATACATTTAGTGGTGATCAAGTGAACAATGCAACAATATATATATATATATATATATATATATATGCAAAACACACATACGTCTGCGTGTGCGTGTGTTTTTCAGATATATATTGAGTCTCAATATTGCTCAACAATGCTCAATAATACTCAATATTACTTAATGACTTTACTGCTGTGAAGCGCTCGACAACTTTATTGTTGAGGTATTGTGTACGTTCAATAACTATTGAGGCATTATTGAAAGGATATTGTGTCAACAATTCCTCAACAATATGCCAACAACATTTCAATAGTCATTTTTATAAGGGGATCGAAGGGGTGACAGAGAATCATTTGTTTGCAGGAGGCAGGGCCTTCTCTAGCTGTACCTTCACAGATACACTTGTACCTAATGAACTGATCAGAAACGAATGTTTTTGCACCCGCCGCGATAGTTCAATAGCTATGGCGCTGCACTGCTAAGCTCGAGGTTGAGGGTTCAACACCGGCAGCGGCGGCCACATTTCGTTGGGGGTTAAGTACGCTCGTGCACTAAGATTTAGATGCACCTTAAAGAACCCCATGTCATATGCATATTTTATTTTTTCATTTTTTGCTTGAAACATTCCATCGCGTTGTGGACAGTCGTCCATTAGAAGATAGTAGCAGTGGCGCCGTTCCAGGCTACTGCATTCCCTTGAAAACAGATAGTATAAAGAGAACGGGCTAAAGTGCACTAATGTGGCGTGATAGTTCGTGTTCCGTGACCGGTGTCATGTATAGTCTCGCACTACAAACACCGAAAGAAAATCATGACTCTTTCGTGATTGGTAACTTTTAAAATGCTGCTATAGGGAAAACTGCCACGCAAACGTACAATTGAACTGCACACTTGATCACATTCAAATAAATAGCACACAGCAGAGTACGTTCTCAACGAAAGCGCGCAGCTATTTTTTACTTGAACAATTGCATTCCGAAGCAATCGCTTCGTGATTACTGGCATGGAACTTTACGCTGGGAGTTGTGCGAAGACCATTATGGCGTGAAGTAAACTCAGTATAGTACCGTGTTGTGAACGAACGACTTCTCGATCTGCGAAAGTTACGCAAACAAGAGTTTTCTTGGAAATGTTCCGAAGTATTTTCCTGTTTACGACAGGGCTCGAAGTAAGTTAGGCGACGGGAAATTGTGCGGGCTTCAAACGACTGCTGAACATAATCATACCTTCTGTTCAAAGAATGAAAAAAATCAAACAAGAAAGTAAACGTATGACTGGGAATCTCTGAGCACACGAGTCGGGTTTCAGGTAATTTCCTGTAACACAATCTCCCCTTCTTTTAATTCCATCCTATGTGCATATTTGCACGTTTTCAAACAAGATGATAAAGCATCAGTCAAAAGTAACGGAACACGCCAGTGTTATGCCGCATGCATATCCTTGCCGATATGCTACTTACAATATGAACGTTTAATCTGCTGAAGTACGTTTGAGAGGGTGGTATCGCAAGTTGAAAAGGATAATTATGCACCGTCATCTTATGCTTTATTGCCGAAATTCATACGATTCGCTCGCATGGTTACATGTATTGTAGGGATGTAAAAGGGTGTTAAAGAACCTTCTTCGTGTTCCTGAAAAGATTGTTTAAATTTGGTCGCATAAACGGTTTTGCCGAGCAGCCAGACATGGCAACCGAGAGAAACGAACAGATTTTTTTCATCGATAACAGAATACGTATTACAGTGCATGTAGATATATCTCTTGTTCCCAAGTTTAAGGTGGGTGTAAAGCTTCCCATTTTAGCCTAAACATTGCATCTAAATGTTTTTCATACTTATATAATCTGATACAGCAAAGACGGTTTCGTTTGTAACAAGGAGTACCTCTTCAGCTGTCAATTCGATGAACTTTACTTTCTAATTTATTGACTGGCGACTTTAGGATACAGAGTGTGAAGACAGGGACGACTTTTTATATTTTAACAGTTTTTAATCATTTTCTACTGACGATGACTTAGAGAAGACAACGTATACGTTTAATGCATTACCACAGTAGCAACTCAAAGGTGCTATCGTTCATTTCAATTTATGGGCAATCTTCGCGTTTGAGACTTCGCGTTTCAGAATCATGTGTTAAGACAGGGTGCCGCCATACTTGGCAACGCTATTCTTTTTTAAAGCGTACGTAAACCCTCTCACGTGGGTTAATACAGCGCACGTAAGCATGATAACTTTCAGCATACGCTATAGTGAGGACAACGCTATGACCTCACGTAGGTAAGGCCTTCACGTTCGATCGCGTACGGTGTATTAAAAACCATCCATCATAATGTTAGCCAGGTTCTTGCTACTCACCAACAAAGCACCGTACAGCTTTCTCCCGTGACATTTCCAAAGTGCTCAAAGAAAAGCCCCCAATTCGAAAATGACTGCCATTGCGCAATCCATTGCCTTAGCACGTGCCCCATCAAACAGGCGACTCCACATGTCAACGAAACGTGACGCACACGGAAGAGCGGCCCTGCAGATCTTGCCGTGACGTCAGGAAAGGCTCGCAAGACCTTTCCCTCTATGTTTTTCAACGCTGCCCGGACCTCAGTCGTCCGTATCTCGGCCTCCTTTGCGCTGGTGGCAGCCGCCCATGCAGGCGCTCCTCATTCAAACCGACGATGCTTTGACAGTCTCGAAAGCAGCGTATACGCTTGCCCAACGTAGAGAGATACGCGGTGCGTTGAACTCGTTGCGCGTGCTTTGCCACACGTGACGAAATCCCGCGCTCTCACTGTACAATGATGCGCAATAGCACGCAGTGTAGGACCGAAGCTTTTTTTGGACGCGATGCCTCTCTCGACCTTGACATGCTACACACAGACCTATCAAGTGTCCCGTTAAAGATAATCACCAAACATCAGCCATTTCTGCAGGACTGAACTCGTTTATCGTGAAAGTAGGAAGCACTTACATCGTACAATGAAACGCCTTTTTTTGTTTAATAGTACAGCTGATGGACGCCGTATTGGATATATGTTCGGATGAAAGTATGGCCACCCGGGGCTGTTCACGTTGGTATACAAATGATAGTACGTGATTATTTTTGCATTCCGCACCCAGCGCGATGTGGCCTCGACGGCAGGGAGTCGATCCCGCGACCTCGTGTCGAGCTACAGAACGCCGTAGCCACTGAGCCGCCTTGAGCGCCACCCCGTCTTCTCAAGGAGATCGCATTTTCAGATGTGCACGACGTCGCGCTGTGACCTCCGAAATGCGTGCACAGACGCCTTCCAATCTCAGAGTCTGGCATCCCTTCCAACTGTATTCAACAACTCACCCCCTATAGCTTTCGCATTGCATCCCAATAAGGTAAGTATGCAACAGTTCACATGAAATACTTCTCGTATTCGCTTGCCAACGAACATTTTTCTTTCTTACAGATGCCTCAAATCTACGTGGCCCCCACGCTTTGCTAGAATGCTACAGCCGCTTCGGCATCGCACGATATTCAAATTATCTCTTCACATACTGGAAAGACACGCAAACTTTCCTAAGCTTGCCCAACGGACGCGTACACGAAGTGCGTTGAACTCGTTGCACGTGCTTTGCGGCACGCGACGAACGCATGTTCCAACGCGTGACCTCCCAACCCTGAATTACTGCCTTCAGCGGGCAGTGGACGAAGTAAAGGGGGAGGAGGCGTGGAAAAAAAAGAGATGTGGCGAAGAGAGCGAGGAATTCAAAACTCTATACACCACGACGCTCGAGTCCAAGGATGCAAACATTGCGCGTTCCTCGGAAAGTTGTGGCGGCGGCGGCGGCGTCTGGTCGACGGGGCCGGCGTGATATCCATCACTGCGTTTCTCGTGCTCAGTTACCGGCAGGACACGGCGGGGGCGGCTGGACATCCGATGCGACGCGAAGACCGGTCGCGGGCCGAGCGTTATCGCCAGCGCCGTTCGGCGGCAACCGGCGGAACAAGTGGGGCGCAACGGGCTCTTGATACGCGATTGAGGCTGTTGCGTCGGCACGCGATGTCGTTACGAGTGGAAAGTTCGAGCGCCACCTTGACACTTGCGCGCTGATTTGCGCTGAAACGAGCTGCCCGATGTGTGTGCCTTCAACTTCGTATTGGCTCTTTCAGGACTGAAATCACCGGGCTTAGTCATTCATTTGCCGTCCTTCGTGCATTGTCGTTTGTTTGTCAGTCAGTAAGTCCGTCTCTCTGCCTGCCTGTTGGCCTGTATATATATGTGTATATCACAAGAAGCCAACAAACAATGACACCAAGGACAACATAGGGGAAATTACTTGTACTTACTAATTGAATTAAGGAAATGATAAATTAATGGTAAACGAAAATGGATGCAAAAACAACTGTCCGCAGGTGGAGAACGATCCCACGTCTTCGCATTGTGCGTGCGATGCTCTTACCATTGAGCTACCGTGGAGCTGCTTTACCGTCCACTTTCTGGGGCATTTATGTTTTACACTCCCAGAATAACAAACAATAATGGGGATACAGCCTCTCGCAATCGCCTCCGCGTGCGCTGGAAGACTGTTGCTCAGCTCTGCCCTTGACGATCAAATTTGGGCTGTCCTGCGGGCCGAGAAAGTCACCAAGGCTCAAGAGCTCCTGGCCGTCACCTAAGCGGGACCATTTTCCTATCCCACAAACTCGCAGCGCCTTTAAATAAAGTTCTTTGACTGACTTACTGGCCCAGGGCTAGTTCTAGTTGTGAAACATAAATACCCCTGAAAGTGGATGAGAAAATGCGAAGACGTGGGATCGGTCCCCACCTGCGGACAGTTGTTTTTTCATTAATTTTATTTCCATTAATTTATCATTTCTTTAATTCAGTTAGTAAGTACAAGTAATTTCCCCTATTTTGTCCTTGGTGTCATTGTTTGTTGGCTTCTTATGATATGATGAATAGTAATCTAGCCCCTCGCTTCCCTTTCTTCTCTCTCTCTCTCTCTCTCTCTCTATATATATATATATATATATATATATAGTTCAACGAATAGAAACACGTAGGAAACACATATAACAGGACTTCACTGACGTTTCGGCCGGGGTCCGGCCTTCACCAATATATATATATATATATATATATATATATATATATATATATATATATATATAATGTGTGTGTGTGCACGCACTTATGTCGGTCACTTAAGCATTTAATGAAATATATACTGTACATGTACATATATACTGTAATGAAAATATTGTACATCTCACACACCAACCAGAGACGACCAATCAAATTCATTATTAACATAGGGGCAGCCAGCAGCAGTTTGGGGTGACCAATATTTTAACCATAAATAAAAGTTTCTTTTCGAGGAGATCATCCGGCGATAATAAGCCTTAAATAGTCAATTGTTCGGTTGCGGTCATAACCCATGCTTGCGAGCGCTTCTGAGTCTTCTTGTTATGTTTACCTTCTTGGTGCGTAGCAAGCTTTCGCAATTGTGTCAAAGAAGATAAAACATTGATGGCTCGTCTGAAAGGCGAGATGAAACTCGCCCGGAATGTTTGGCGTAGCGTGGTGTGAGAGCGCTTTTGTCGCCCACAAATAACGGAACTGCCATACGCATTGTTTGATAAGGCAGTGTTTAATATTTCAGTGGTCCCTATAAGCCTGTCTCCAGGTTCACGTGTACCATTCGATGCATCGTCGTAAATGTCGTATGCAAGCAACAGTGCATATCGTGAAGGTTTTCGTAGTCTGTTGGTGCGTTGAAGGTGTAGGTGGCATGCGGGCTGACGAGCTGCCGTGTTTTGTTTTCTCGCTGGCTCTTTGAAACCTATAGCAGTAACCTAAAAGTTTGTTTCCTGTTGTTGTTGCTGTTGTTGTTGTTGGTGGTGTTGGTGGTGGTGTTGCTATAATTGTTGTTGCTCTTCTTCTTTTTCTTCTACTTACATTTACAAAATGCTCAGGGTTAGGAGAGGACATTCATTGTGGTAAAAGCCGGCAAGAAGAACCTTGACTTGCTCTAACAATTTGTACAAGAGCCGACAGCAACTTGGCCGATACAGCTCAAAGAAAACAAACGTCATACAGCGACAAAATACTCAGCAGGGACGCAAAATGTGGTCGTGCGCCTACCATGTTCTACAATAAAACTAATAAATAAATAATAAGTTGGTGGACGTTGCGTGATAAATGCACTACGTAAAGAAGGCGTGAGACAAGAAAATTCAAAGTGAGCGCATACTAGTTAAATTCAGGGGTTTTACGTGTGAATACCACGATGTGTTTATGAGGCTCGCGGGGCATACTATAACACGCACTCAAGAATTCATAAGCACATACTAGTCATAATGTGAGCCGTATGCTAGTCCACTCCGAAACAAAATGTTCAACGTGTCAGAAGCTGAACATGCTGTGGTTGAAGTCCTTTTTGTCCAGCATGAAACTTTTCTTACTTGGCAACCTCAGCAGGCTCTATAACGTGTCCATATAGGCTTTTCAACCAGGATACTTCGCAATTTCTAAAAACAGAAAAAAAAATTGGAAGGTCATTTCTCCCGCACCTACAAAAGAGTTACCTGTTTTTGACACTGAGTCTGACGCTGCAATTGATGTCATGGATGTTGCTGATCGGTTTAATTTATTCTTTTGTAGTTTATTTAATGACGAAAAGCCCCTAGATATGTCAACACAGTTTTCTTATAGTTCTCCATTTATGGGATGTATTACTGTGACAATTGACAGTATTGTGAAAGCTATTGAGCGTTTTCCATCGTTTTCTAGTCCTGGTCCTGACAGTACTTGTACTAAGCTACTAAAAATGACACAGCACAATTCTGCTCTTATACTTACACTATTGTTTCAACAGTCTCTCGGCACCACCGAAATTCCAGACGACTGGAAATTGGCACATGTGACACCAGTATATAAAGCAGGCGACAAAAACAAGCTAACAAACTATAGACCTATATTCCTTAGGTCTGTTGTATGCAAACTACTTGAACACGTCTTATCTTCTCAAATCATGCAGTACATGGCTAGCAATCACATTCTATTTGCAAACCAGCATGGTTTTCAGCGAGGCCGGTCATGTGAATCCCCAGCTTCTTGAACTAACTACAGACATTCACCTCAACCTTCATGAACTTACACAAACTGACGCCATATTTATAGGTTTTGCTAAAGCCTTTGACCATGTGGCTCATAACCGCCTGATATATAAAAGGAAGCTGATTAAAGTTGACGAGAAAGTAATAAACTGGGTTAAAGAATATTTAGTTAACAGACTACAAGCCGTCGTAATTAATAATTTCCATTCGTCATTTCAAACTGTTCAGTCCGGTGTGTCTCAAAGTTACGTTTTGGGACCCACTCTATTACTTATTTCTATAAATGATATTCATCAGGCTATAGACTCGGAAATGTGGTTATTATATGCCGACGACTGCTTTTTGTATCGGCCGTTAAAATCTAAGGCTGACTGTGTTAAATTACAATATGACTTGAACAGGATTGAAAGATGGTGCTCAGACTTGCAAATGAGTGTAGATACCTCAAAAACTAAACTCATGAGATTTACTACTTGCAGTGCACACATACTCTTTTAATGGTGAAGCTCTAGAAACTGCAGAATCATTTAAATATCTAGGGGTTTATCTTTCTCCGACTTTGTCTTGGCCTGATCATGTGGGTTGTATTGTTTCCGCTGCATGTAAATCTCTTGGCTTCATTCGTCGTATGCTTCGCCAGGCTAATAGTGATGCCAAGATTCTTGCATATACCACCGTACTTCGTTAAAAACTTGAGTATGCCTCATTTCTATGGAACGCGCACCAAACGCATCTTATAACCAAATTAGAATCTTTGCACAACAAGGCAGCGCGATTTATTACAGGTAACTACTCACACCATTCAAGCATCACCAAAATAAAACATGACCTTGGACTCATCCCATTGCAGACTAGAAGAAAGATATCTCGGTTAACTTTCTTCCATCAGCTTCTTCATCACCCAAATATCTTCTCTCAGGCACACATATTACCAGCCAAAAGAAAATTGCCACGAATTGATCACAAATTTAAGGTCGAACAACCATTTGCACGTACTAAACTATTGCAGTTTTCATGCACTTAGCCATTTCGGAATGCAATCATCTCCCGAGTAATATAGCCGAAATAACTGACCATATTATATTCAAACAAACACTTAATGAAACATTCGCAAATTAGAAACATTAATATTTATTTCTACATTTGTTTTAATTACATATCAAAAATACAAAAAAATATCTAACCTTGCTATAACCTTACTTATTGTTAATATGTCAGAGGATGTAAGATTATTGTTTGTATAATGTAAGAATTATTGGCGTATGATGCTGTCGAATGAGAAGAGATGTAAAGGTTGCATAGCATACACGACTTCATATAAGAATATTTGACTTACATGCATGTTGCCTTACACTTTTGTATATCAATTGTTATTCTCCCCCCGCCCCCTCCTATGCAATCCCCAAGCTGGGCCTTTAGGGTAAATAAATGGCAAAAAATTGTCTTTTGTAGGGAGTTACACAGAAAGTTCGTTGCAGACCAGTCCTCCATATTTGGATTTTTTTTTTGTAGGCCCAGTGGGCATGTCCCCGTACGCGCTGCTGAGCTCGAGATCCCGGGTTCCGTACTGGCCACGGGGACGGCATTCCGATGGGGGAGCAATGCAATAACGTTCCTGTACCGTACATTGGCACGAAAAAAATCGCAGGTCTTCTTAATTAATCCGGTTGGTCATGTTGGCCATCAAACGGAATTGGTGGACGGAAATTGTTTTTATCTTGTGTTTGTAATTTGTTTTTCTGTGTACGCATATATATATATATATATATATATATATATATATATATATATATTGAGACGTCGACCGATGCGATGCCTTTATTTCCGAGCAGTCGCCCGAGGCCGAGACGAAGCACCGCACGAGACAAAAGATGATGATGATTCGTATTTACAGATGACGACGACGATATGCGCAAAATGCGCTCACAATATATATACATGATCTTTGTCTATTTCGACCCTCCCCTCTATATTGTATTTTACCCGGAGGGTACGGCAAACAGAACCAATAGATAAATAAATATTGTGGGCAAATGAGACGCCTGCAGGACACTAATTATCATCACAATACCGCGTCATTTGGAGGAGAAGGGACTCTCCCATTGATCTCTCATTACACCTGTGTCAATCAAACTGACAGCCATGTTATGCCTGCCAATTTCCTGGTTTCCTCACATGCAATTTCCTCTGCCGTCTTCGACGGCCCTTCCCTTCCCTTGTCACCGATTACGTAACTGTTACACCATCGTTTATCCGCCTATGTATTTAATGGCCTGCCCAGATACATTTTTTTGCTCTTAATGTCAACAATAATATCTACTACCCCGTGGTGGCGTAGAGATTAATGGACATCGGGTTTCTTCCGCCACATAATTATTACTTGTAGAACACTTTTCAAGGATATCGGAAAGCTGCCGGTGAACATTTCAGTGTGTCCGCCACATGCATTCCAGCATATTCATATTCGTCGAAAACTCTCTTTCTCATAATCCACCCATTTATTTGTCCTAGGTAGTGTGCTCTTTCGTAAGTTCTAGAAGCTGAATAATACCAATCACGAGCACTTTTTCACTTCAAGGCTACTGGATATTACTTTTACTTTAAATTATTTTTAAATGTGTGTGTAATGAGATCTGGCGCCTCGAAGAGGCTTCGGATGCTGTTCTGCTCCTGCGTGCAATAAGAAGAGGAACACCCTGCGAAGAAGAAAACAATAACAATACAAAAAGCACCCAAAAACGAATTCTCGTGAACGGTTCAGAAGCCTGACATAAAAGCCACAAGTGCACAAGCTAGAACACAAGTCGAATGAAGCCGGAATGGAGCCGAGAAACGTAAAAAAAGAAAAAAAGATACATAGTGGCCCCACTACGATAAACCTTACGCCACAACGTGAGACCATACCATGAACATACAAACACATGTCTTAGGAATCACGGGTTCTATGTTGCTACTAATGTCCCAAACATCGATGCACATGTATTTGTAAGCGCAAAACACAAATCATGAAAAGTCCACCATCTCCCAAATTATTTCAAAATGTGTAATCCTTTCCGGGGTTAGTCTTCCGTACAATAATCCTCTCACACCTCAAACACAAACGCGGAAGCAGAAAATAACGAACAAAAGTTTGTTGATGAATCAGTCAGAATTTTTTAACTTATCCACTGCGATGAGCAACGCAGAGAAAACAAAACCCATCTCCTACGGCAAGCACGATCTTCAGATTTTGCTGTTTTCTACCTGCACTGTCTGGTCCACTATAGTGAATGTGGTCGTGAGGAAACGCCTGTCAAACACTCCGCAAATTAAGCGAGCGCGCTTACCGTGACCTGTGGCGAAGGCAGTTTCTCCTAAAGAATGTCGGCTGTGTGGTTGTTGTTTTTTTTTCGTGCATTTATAAACTCATCTTCTTCTTCTTCTTTCTGGGATTTCACGTGCCAAAACCAGTTCTGATTATGAGCCTTTATAAACTCAATGGGTAAACATATTTGGCTTTGATTGCGCAAGGAAAGCGCACAACAAATAGGCTATATACTGGATGCGTTAGCGTGGGAGCAGCATAGTTCCTCGTGGCGGAATTACTCGCATCGCTGAAAGGGCATCGCTGACTGACTCTTGCCCCCACTTTCGGCATCAGCACGTGGGTGGATTACAGGCGCTGTCGACAGGTCGTACTACACTGATCGCTGAAATTGAATGATTAAAACCGGTTAGAAGTTTAGCGCACTGTCGTCAGTGGCACAGCCAGGAAGCCTCCTGGAAGATCTCGGCGCTTCGCCGACCTTTGACGCTCGAAGCTGATAAAACGAGTACTCGCACGGCACTTGGACATGTCACCCCTTTTTTTCGAGTCAAATGAGTGTTCGAGCCATGCAACAGCTCACCAGAAGTAGTGGCAAGAGTCAAATTGCCTTAGATAGTTTACTATATTCCGGGAGACGGAGGCGTCGTGACGTCATCATGACGTCATGATACACTGGCTCGCTCCATTCCTGCAATAATGGGTGCCGTTTCTACTCGCGAGCTCAGCCAGAAAAAGAGCAGAACCCGTGCAATACCCTCGTCTATTTTTTTATTATTATTTTTTCATAAGCAACGCGACACCAGTCAATTGCGCTGCATGTTGTGATGGCTATAAAGCCGAGTCCGGCACATCGAGACCAACTGTAGTATCAAATTTACAACCTTATCCCGGTATTCAGAAAGGCGCCTTAACTTAAAACCACTGCTTGACTTGGTCAACTCCGGCTCAAGATAATGCCTGACGCGAATGTGCCTAACACGCTCATTGCGTTAGTAAGGGCGCGTGCACGTCAGACGTTATCATGAGCCGGACTTGGTCAACTCAAGCAGCAGCTTCTGAAGGCGAATTTCTGAGCCCGTGGGTAACAATTATTTCCCATCCCTCATTACTATAGATAAGTGTCATCCTACGAGAAACTGCGGCAGAGTTTCTGCAACTATGAAACTACGCGTCAGTACTTCTTAAATGCACAAAATTTTCCGCTCAACCAGCAACAGAAAAGTGCTTGAGCATCAGCATCGCTAAAATCAGACAGTTAAACTGCGGTGTTTTACGTGCCAAAACCACGTTCTGATCATGATACACGGCGTATAGTGCGGGAGCTGTAGATTAATTTTGACCACTCGGGGTTTCTTTAACGTGCACCTAAATCTACGTAACATGGCCGTTTTTTTTTGTGTGTGTTTTTTGCATTTCGCCCCCCCATCAAAATGCGGCCGTCGCGGCGGGGAGTCGAACCTGCGTCCCCGTGTTTAGAGGCAGAACGCCAGAGCCACTAAGGCTCCGCAGTGGGTCGAACAGCAAACTACCAACAGTTGTCGAACAAAGGAAGCGTCAACCTCGGGTACCAACGTTTCCACAAAGGTACTTGTGTTCATCAGGACCCCAACGTAATGACGAAGGTAAGCTCCCTCGTCGGAACGTTGGCTCCAAGCTGAGGCTTACCCTATTCGACCTCTGTTGACCACTTTAAGGTTCTTTAAGGTTTCTTTGTTTAAGGTTTTTTAAAGGTTCTTTAAGGTTTCTTTAAGGCTCTTTTCTTTAAGGTTATTTAATGTTTCTTTACTTCAGGTTCTTTGAGGTTTCTTTCTTTAAGGTTCTTTAGGTTCTTCTTTAAGAAATTTTTCTTTAATGTTCTTTAAGGTTTCTTTCTTCCGGGTTCCTTAGGTTTTTTCTTTAAGGTTGTTTAAGTTTTCTTTCTTTAAGGTCTTTTTCTTTAAGGTTCTTTAAGGTTTCTTTCTTCAAGGATTTTTAAGGATTTTTTAAGGTTTCTTTCTTTAAGGTGCTTTAAGGTTTCTTTCTTTAAGGCTCCTTTTTTTAAGGTTCTTTTAAGGTTTCCTTCTTTAAGGTTCTATAGGTTTTTAAGGTAGTTTTCTTTAATGTTCTTTAAGGTTTCTTTCTTTCAGGTTCTTTAGGTTTTTCTTTAAGCTCCTTTAAATTTTCTTTATTTAAGGTTTTTTTTAAGGTCTTTAAGGTTTCTTTCTTTACGGCCGGGTATGGTTTCCACCTTACCCGCCGCGGTAGCTTCGTGGCTGTGGTGTCGCGCTGCTGAGGTCGGCGTCGCGGTATTGCTACCTGCGAAGTGCAAAAGTGCAAAAGACAAGGCGCGTACTTAGATTTAGTTGCCCGTTAAAGAAACCCCGGATGGTCGAAATTTTTAGAGTTCCCCCTCTACGGCGTGCCTCATTATGGGATCGTTGTTTTGGCACGTAGAGCTCCAGAGCTTGATTCATTTTAATTAAGGCTTCTGCGAAATGTTGTATTGTTTTGGTTTGAAGGAAATCAAGTTTGTTGAAAGTAGCGATGGTCACCACCTCATCCTCTTCTTTTTAAGCACCGTTTTTATTTCTTGTTATTCTAGCTAATTAAAAGCTCGACAGTCTGACTTTAATTTTAATTGACGAACCAAATCGAGATCACGGAAATCAAGTTGGGCAGTGATACAGTCCCATACGTTTAGAGCGCATTTGTAACCAGATTTTTAAACATCGTGCTTTTTTATTATCATTTTTGAAGTTCGCCTATTTTCGGTAATTTTTTTAATTGATGTCTGAAATCAAAATTCTGTTTGCTACACTCACTAGAATTTCTTTCAAATCTGTCATGCGGTTGTCTCATAAAAGTATTTGCGCGCTTTACAAGTATTTGAATAGGGAAGTTGAAGTTGGCCCCAAGCTCCTGCAGCAAAATGTCCACGTGCAAAAGCTGTTCAATTTGACGGGAAGACCCCGGCAGTGATTAAACAACGTCACCGCAAGAACTTCCGTGGTTTCCCTGTGACACGCGCCGAAAGCGACTATACAGTTCCGCTGCCGAGCTCGTTACCTGCCCTAATGAGGCGAGACTTGTTGACGTGGGAATTTCCCGTCGTAATATAAAGGGAGACACAAACACTGTGCTTCGTGC
Source organism: Dermacentor silvarum (assembly GCF_013339745.2). NCBI lineage: Eukaryota > Metazoa > Arthropoda > Arachnida > Ixodida > Ixodidae > Dermacentor > Dermacentor silvarum. Next base: position 108,212,456 of record NC_051162.1, on the reverse strand, counting down.
TAACTTTCCCGCATGTAACAACGTGTGTACACAAAAAGGAACGGTGACGACGGTGGAGCTCCACGCTGCAGAAGGTCGCGCCATGGTGGTCGCTATTGTAACGTCAAGTGACGTCACAGATTGTTTACACGGAGAGTCACATGACTGGACAAGAGTGAGAGAGACAGAATGACTTTCCAGATAGTCGGAGGGATCAGGCCAGCCTTACGCTTGGGCAAACTACTCCAGAAGCTAAGGGTGGCAATTTAAAAAAATGCAAGAAACAGAAGCGCGAGAAAATGAAGGAGGTTGCTATACAGACAAGCTGTATGGAGCATGAAGACGCAATGTTGCGGTGGCGCTGCCGTCGCTTTCAACGCAGGCAAACAAGGCCCGCGAAAGGCAGAGATTTCATTTTTTATTTTCTCTGTCTGAACGCAATATAAGCACGAGTGAGCGTGTATTTAATAGGTAATTGGCAAAAAATTGTAGTTAATATTCTGGAGTTTAACGTCGGAAACTGCACAGATGGGTTTATGGAGGGTATGTAGCGGTGGGTTCAAGATTAAGTTTGACCACCCGGGGTTGTTTCAACGTGCACCCTGCGCACCACACACGAGTGCTTTCGCATTCCACCCCAGTCGGAATGCTGCCGCCGCGGTCAGGAATCGAACCCGGAACCTGCTGTTCAGCAGCGCAATGCCATAACCACTCAGCTCGCCACGGCCGCGGTCATAAAGGTTTTGTTCAAAGCAACACAAAGCGTGAGAAAGTCAAAGATGACGCAGACGTCTGGTTGTTTTCACTGTACTTCTATTTGCTCACAATACTGACGATTGTCTACGTGTGAACGCGGAGTCGGCATCCCGAAACTCATTTCTTCCATAGCTGACGATGCATAGGCTTGCACGCGTGTCAAAGTGATACAGGAGCAGAGTAATGCTACAGCACGTTCTTTTTTTTTCTCTCTTAATATCACGACTCTTGGCTTGTCAAAGTTGAATTCTTTAATACTCTACAGCACGAAACGTACAAAAAAACGACAAAAGGGAGGCCTACGGGAGAATTAATTTTATAGGTTGTCTTAATTGAATGCCCACGTGTCCACAGTGAGCTTCACTGAGCCTTCATTGAAATTCCTTGGCTCTGAGAATCTCAAATAGCGAAGGGAGTGACTACATAGGCTTGAAATGGCTAAGCAACTTAAAATTTGTACTGAGCGCGGGTTATTCCCGCTAGAGTAAACATTGGGAGTATCTCGAAAAGCGCCAGTTCCGGGACCTCCGCGGTCAGTGGTCATCAAGGTTGAGCCTTCGCCGTACTCGTAACAAATAAACTGCCTGCTCTAGCAACGCCTTGTCAAACGTTATTGTGCGCCCTCGAGTAGTGCTTGTTCGTCCAGGAAGCAATCAGCGGAATAATCGGCGAACTGATCGGCGAAGCTCACGGAGCGATGGCTATAGCCTTCGCTGCGTAGTTTAGAATTCGCAGTTTAGAATTCCCCGTTACGTATCCCAGAGTGGCACTAGTTCGGGATAATGTTTATTTGATTCTGTTCACTTCACGTCACCCATCTCAGCGATTGGCTGGTATATTGGTGATGATGAATGCTTGGCGTCGCTCGTGTTTGAATGATGACGCGTGGGGCCGGGACGCCTTAAATGTGACGTGTGTGGCGCACGAACTAAGGTGGAACTGTTTTCTTTGTTGCGAACTGCATGTAAGTGTATATAGTCTCTTACATATCTGCTATCTATCTATCTATCTATCTATCTATCTATCTATCTATCTATCTATCTATTTATCTCATATCCAAATCTCACAAACTGTGTTTGCTCTCTTTTCACCGCCTCCCCCCCCCCCTCCCCTCTGTTTGGCCGCCGTTTAGGTGCCAATCAACCGTAATGATAGGCACTTGTGGTGTGGTTAGCAGGAATATATTTCATTCCGTCCTCCTTCCAACCATCACTACGCCAATACAGAGAGTGCTACTTCATGTCAGCCAAAATAGACAGCGAGGAAGAATGGAAAATGAAAAGAGCCTTTACATTATATTCCATAGGTCGGCAGAATAAGGCGATACTCAGTGATCGTCACCAATATTTTCCCCAGGAAATGAACTCACTCACACTCCTTTGCGTTCACTCACGTTCCTACTCACGCCCATCCATACTCGCCGGCACTCTACAAGGATTAATTATTGAGCTAATTGGTCTCGCATTGCTTACGAGGTGAATAAGCGCAACAAAAGGTCAACACACACTGGCAGGGAAGACGAAGACAAGCGCTCCCTCTTATGCGCCAGCGTAGAAGGAAATCCAGTCCAATCCTCTCAAAAAAGGCAATTTCCCTCATCACCAACACTCACTCGAGTTCATAGTCACTTCAAGTCACAAACACCGGCTCCGGCTGGAACCCACTCGCACGCACACATCCACTCGCATTCGCTGACAGTCATACCCGTTAGCCCTCATGTAGTACGCTCAAAATAACCGCCACTGACTTTCGTTCGTACCCACATTAACCAGCACCCACTTCTGTTCATACTCACGTAAACTCAAACGGTTCCACACTCACTAACACTTTATGTATATTAAGCGTTTAGCGCATTAAGCGTTACATTAAGCGTTTCACTCTTGTGAAATCAGCGTGAAGAAAGCATGAGCCAGTTTACTGGTGAGTACGTATCCCTACCTAAGCATAATACGGCCCCATATAGGACTCGCGTATACCGCTCGCGAAGTTGGCAAACATTTTTTTTTTTTTTTACTTTTGTATGCTATAGCTTCCCGCAAAAAAAAATCTTTGAATTGTTGTCTAAAACAGTGTGACCTTCCTTAACCTCATAATTCTGTCGCGCTATGATAGGCGCGGTGACGCACGAAGTTAGTAGAAAACAAGGAACGCATGACAAGTGACGCGCATGCTGTCATCTGAGTTTTATTCGAAAGGCAACAAGAAGTTATAGCTGCTATCGACAGCTGCAGTTTGCATGCCAAAATAAAACAGAACAAAGGAGACAAAATGAAGATAAGAGATATAGTTACTTTCATTTATCCTCACGCTTTACATCAAGTGACAATTCGTACTGCGTCAAACGTACCCCCCCCCCCCCCCCCCCCCAAGAAAAGTACACACCGCTACTGAAAAGCAATACATCAAGCAGCGCTGAAACTTCATCGTAACTTACAACCCACTTACTTTTCTTTTATCAGAAAAACTCCCCGCATCGTTCTAAGACTCAAAACAGAAAAGCACCTCCCAGAGAGGGTCGAGACACCGTGCATGCGACAGTCTCTCAAGTGCTGCCCAGTCGGGCGCCTGTATTCAATGCAACGAGAATTCCATGCGCACCATTAAACCGCCGGGTCGTTTGCAACCCTATAGCTCGATGCGAAAACGCAGAAATGTCACGCGCAGCTCCCCCTGGCGTCGCTTCTGAAATAAATATTTAACTCCGAGCGTTACGCATCTTACAAGGCAGCTTTCCTGTACTTTTACTCACTCGGCAATTCTTATTCGTAAAGGACCTGCCAGCTTCGTCGCGTTTGACATGTCAGTGAGCATTGTTCTCAATCAATCAAATCTGGATCGGTAATATTTAATTACAAAAATAAATAATCGCTGGCAGGACCGCACAACTCCTTTCGATGTTGTGTGAGCTAGGGGGCTCATCGATTGAGAAAAACAACTCTAGTATGTTATTTTATACAAAGCAAATGCATTATTAAAGCGGTAATAGAAAACTGAACATAATAAAAAGTATTCATGACAGAAAGCAACAGAGAAAAAGTAGCAATAAAGCTGGAAATTAGGTAGTAATTAGTTGAAAACAAGGCAGACAGTGCAAGCGCGAAGACCCGAGTGGGTAGTTCGGTGCATGAGTAAATAATCCCAAATATCCTAAATATTTTTCTGACTTAAATTCAACAGTACAAAGTCAGCGTCCGTATTCACAAACGCATCTTTCGCTAGAATTGTTCGTAAGAAAATATTCTAGCCAATCCTGGTGCTGGAAGGAGTATTAGCGAAAGAGTCCCGCCAATCGGAAAGCGCACTTACGAAGCGAAATCGTTGTGAAGTCGGTCTCAGACACATAAAACGCATCAAAATATCAAAATAATAGGCGTTAAATATAGCACAACCAATATTGGGCCCCTAACGGCTTCGAGGCTTAGAAGCAATGCAATTTTTTGGTGTTGAAGTATCGTGTTTCCCGCCATTCCTTTGGCACTTGTTACACGGATGCATAATCTTTGGTATATATTGCATATTGTCGCAAGAGAAAATCCCAAAGCCCACCAGCAGTGAACCATGAAAACAAACATCTTTCACGTGGTCTTTCACGACGACGATTCCGAAATGGACGCTGGCCATGATGATGCTGATTATAGGTTGAACATATGTTAATTATGAACACGAATTTGCGCGCGGATATACGTGGTGTCTCAGCTATCATGCACGAACCTTTAAAAAAAATTATACGAGGATAAGACCAAGTACATGTTGTTCGGAGTTATGCTTGAGAAGCAGCAATGAAATTGTGTAATTCCTGACATCCAATTATATTTTTTTTTCAAATAGTTAGCCAAACTTTTTAATTGTTGATCTAATTATATTGCCGAGCATGGCATAGAGGATGTAAAAATTAGGTGTTTCTAGCAATGTACGCACCGCATATTTACTTTTTGTTCCGGCTGAGATAGAACCCTGCGAAATATGAACAAGTGCCAAGGACTCGTGCGTGTGGAGACCTTCTTTTTCGTATTTGCCCTAGCACATATTGCGCATGCGCGATATGGGCGGGGGGGGGGGGGGGGGGAGAGGGGTCGTTAGGTAGATGCCGCTTTAGTGGCCGCAGACCAAATAATAATGGCACGTTGTAACCGCGAAATCGTTTTATTCTAAAATATCCATTCGCAGGTTACACGGAAGTTCCTGTTCATGTCTGGGCGGCGCATGCGCACAGCGTGTTCATGTGGCAGGTGCTCCTCCCGTCGCCGACCACCGTGGCACTGTCTGAGCGCCGAACAGCTGCATTGCGAAGCACAACACGTGACGTTACTTGCCGCCTCAGTGGCGTGGGCCAACCACTGGTGAAAAAAAAAAAAACTGACGCTTGACCATTACAGACTCTATCGGTCACTATGATCCCGTTTGGACGGAGGTTTAGGCGGCCGACGGAGAAAAACACGTCGTCCTCCTTAGTATTTACGCAAAGCCTCAATTTTTCAGGAGCAACAGAGGCAAGATTCCCCAGCAATATGTACCCACATTTCTCTCCGGGGTCCTTTTTTTGGGTCGGGCAAATACGAAAAAGAAGCTGTGGTCCCTAGCGTGCACTGAAGCCCCTGGATCTTCCAAAAGTAGCGACAACTGCCGGAGGCGCCTCATGCTTTGTGCCAAGAGAAAACAATTTATTTGAGCAAGCGCTACGAGCAGCCTCACATTAAGCGGATGTGTGACATTAGGCGGGCAATCCGGGAGTTTGGCGGCTCCTTTAAAGCCGTTCGCTCCTTTTCTTTTTCCCTTTGCATCAACAAATAGAGGAGGACCCGGCAACAGCGAAAGCAGTTATTGCCATATCAAAGTCATATCACATCAAATGGCACGTCGGGGTGCAAACGTGCGCGCCCCTTGGGAACGGAAAACGATGCGCGGTCTACCAGTTGCTCCTAGCCCAAACCAGGGGGCGCGCTCATGTCATCTTCCAATAAAGCTAGATAAAGAACATGTATAGTATACCTGATTAAATCAAGCAGGTTAGGTGACTATTTGTCGCCGCCCCGTTTCAAAGGGGATGCCAATAAATCATCATCATCATCATCATCATCCAATCGCGTACCTCGGCTGCGACATCAAAGCCTTTCGCTACTCTTAGAATATTCAGTGGCTTTAGCGTGCACGGGATAGCAGCGCTTCAAAAAGTTTCATGGTGACATCAACCTGTTCGACCATGGCCTAAGAGATGGGGAAGTGCGGGCACTGCGTGTGCCGCCCGATCTCAGAGGCCATAGTTCAACTCCTTACTGGGCCCAGCGGTGACGGTAATAGCACGCGCCTTCTTTTTCCATGACGCGCCAACAGTTTCCGGAGATAATCGCGAATCAGCATCGGAAAAACGCACTCCATTGTGCGATGAACCTGCGATGAACAACTTGCTATCCCACTTGCTATCCTTGCTATCCCATTGCTCAGCTATCGCGTACGCACTGTCATGAGTAAGACGCCGGCGGCGCCATAAAAGAAGACAAGGACGATGTGAGCGGAGCGTTCTGAACGGCGCGAGCGCGCGAGGCGCGTGACCCGAGGCGTGATCGAAGGAGAAACGGCGTTGTCTGAGCATTATCGACGTGGTTCCGGGCCAGGAAGGTCGCATCGCCAGCACCGCTCTGGCGACGGGAGACTTGGGGGGTCTGGCCGAGTCCGTGACGTTGGCCGTCCACGGTGTGGCCGTCGACCTCGGCAAGTTCGGGCGAGGCTCCTGGACCGGCTGCAGCTTCTCATGGCAGGACCAGGCACCCCAGAGAGGCTCCCCCTTCTACGGCAGACCGGCACGCGCGATGATCCCCGGAACGCCACGTCGGCACTCGGGAAAGAAGCTGGACGGAAGCGGCGGCCGAGCACGTCGCTAGGCCTAACCCGTCACCTCTCCCGGCCACGTCAGCAACAGCGACCGGGTCAAACAGGCTCCGAAGATGAGCGGGTGAACGTACCGACTGCAAGGCAGCCACGACTACGCGACAGTCGGCGAAAAGCAACGACTTCAAGAAAGGCCCAACGAGATTCTCGCCGGGAGAATACGAGCGACGAGGGCGAACTGAGTAAGGACGATACATTCTCGCAGTAGGCCAGAGTTGCCAGACGTTCGCGTGGGAAACGCCCAGAATTAGTGTAGGCGTAGTTAAGGACATGTTTAGTGGGTATTTTAGTGTGTTCATTAGGTTGTACATTTGTTGGCATTTATTTATTCATTGTGTCTTAGTTCAGTGTGTAGCTTGATTTTCGGTTTGAGGCTTTTTGATTTTGAGTTCGCGTGTAAATAAAATCTGTTTGCTGTGTCGCCGTGCGTCTTCCCTATCCATCTCTCATAACACCCGCACGCCTCCGAGATCAGTGACAACGAAACACATCACAATTGGCGAGCCTGCCAGGATCCGTTCCCGGATTCTATCCAGCCCAGTCACTGATACTCGGGAGTTGCAGAGATGGATTGGGAGGCGATATCGGCCACTATTCGCGAACAGAAGCTCAGCAAGGAGCAAGGCCTCAAATTAATTGAGGATGCAAGGAAAAGCGTCCAGGCGGCAGCCGAAAAAGCTTACGAGGAGAGGAGGCAGCTCCAAGAGAAAGAGCTCAAGAAGCTGCGAGAAGAGCTACGGGCATTACAAATGAAAGAGCGTGAGGCGGAGTCTATGATTGAGAGTAGACCCATTAGCGTAGTGGAGCTGCATGACACGAGAGAGATGCCAGAAGTAGGCACATTAGATAGCGCCCGTGACGGAGTTGAGGAGAAGCTCGCCACTGAGGAGCCTTTGACTCATAGTGAGCAGGATAAGAAGATGGCCGACGCCCCGATAGAGATTTCCATGCCCAAAGAGCAGAAAAGAGAAGAGGAAGTAGCTTCACCTCGTAACAATAGGGGGTTGGTAAGGGAGAATGAGTACAAGGATAGCCAAGCATCAGACGTGAGGAGCCAGTCAAACTCCGAGGGGAATGAGAAGAACGATAGTGAGTCGATAATCGAAAATGACTCCAGGATTGACCAGGTACTAGGCATGACGAGGCATTCAGATTCTGAGAGCAAGGAGAAAGTCGGCAGGTACCCTAATCGCCCCAGAAGTAAGGCAGCCTTTAAATGTAGGAAGAACGTGCACAGAACACGTAACGGTAGGAAGATGACTCGCAGGAGATTGAGAGGAAAGCAGCGCAGGAAAACGCGTGCGCATGAGATGGGCGCGCCAAAGAAAAAGATGAAGCTAGAGTTAAGGCAGGGACATTCCAAAACGCCCAAGAAATGTGCTAGAGGAGGAAAGAGGAAGAAGCAGGCCGTACGTAGGGAAGCGTGGGAGCTCCGTAAAAGGAGGAAAAAATAGAACAGGTAGAACTGGTATGCCACTAAAGGACTATCATTAGGAATGCCCTCGGACAGTGGAATTGTCAGCTCTTACAAATGTGTATAGATACCAAGTTTATTCTTATAGAGTGTTTGGGACGATAAGCATTACGAACAATTGAGTGCAGTGTTGTGTAAACAGAACAAATGGTGAAACGTGCGCGACAGTGCAGTGAAGTGTGATGATGAGTGGCAAGCGAAGACGACGCACAGAAGAGCACTCAAGCCACAACGAAAGTCAAGTTCGCCGCCAAAAAGAAGTTCAAGAGGAAGCAGTTTTTTGGAAAAAAACTCTTAAAAAGGGGAGCCATGTCATGAGTAAGACGCCGGCGGCGCCATAAAAGAAGACAAGGACGATGTGAGCGGAGCGTTCTGAACGGCGCGAGCGCGCGAGGCGCGTGACCCGAGGCGTGATCGAAGGAGAAACGGCGTTGTCTGAGCATTATCGACGTGGTTCCGGGCCAGGAAGGTCGCATCGCCAGCACCGCTCTGGCGACGGGAGACTTGGGGGGTCTGGCCGAGTCCGTGACGTTGGCCGTCCACGGTGTGGCCGTCGACCTCGGCAAGTTCGGGCGAGGCTCCTGGACCGGCTGCAGCTTCTCACGGCAGGACCAGGCACCCCAGAGAGGCTCCCCCTTCTACGGCAGACCGGCACGCGCGATGATCCCCGGAACGCCACGTCGGCACTCGGGAAAGAAGCTGGACGGAAGCGGCGGCCGAGCACGTCGCTAGGCCTAACCCGTCACCTCTCCCGGCCACGTCAGCAACAGCGACCGGGTCAAACAGGCTCCGAAGATGAGCGGGTGAACGTACCGACTGCAAGGCAGCCACGACTACGCGACAGTCGGCGAAAAGCAACGACTTCAAGAAAGGCCCAACGAGATTCTCGCCGGGAGAATACGAGCGACGAGGGCGAACTGAGTAAGGACGATACATTCTCGCAGTAGGCCAGAGTTGCCAGACGTTCGCGTGGGAAACGCCCAGAATTAGTGTAGGCGTAGTTAAGGACATGTTTAGTGGGTATTTTAGTGTGTTCATTAGGTTGTACATTTGTTGGCATTTATTTATTCATTGTGTCTTAGTTCAGTGTGTAGCTTGATTTTCGGTTTGAGGCTTTTTGATTTTGAGTTCGCGTGTAAATAAAATCTGTTTGCTGTGTCGCCATGCGTCTTCCCTATCCATCTCTCATAACACCCGCACGCCTCCGAGATCAGTGACAACGAAACACATCACATGTACGGCCACATGGTATATATATATATATATATATATATATATATATATATATATATATATATATATATTGATCATATCTAAGAAGCGAACAAACAATGACACCAAGGACAACATAGGGTAAATTACTTGTACTTACTAATTGAGTGAAGGAAATGTTAAATTCAAGGAAATGAAAATGGATGAAAAAACAACTGTCCGCTGGTGGGGAATGATCCCACGTCTTCGCATTACGCGTGCGACGCTCTTACCATTGAGCTACCGCGGAGCCGTTTTCCCATCCACGTTCTGGGGTATTTATGTTTTACAACTAGAACTAACCCGGGGAGTGTTAGCCAGCGCCACCACTCACAAACCGTGGCGGCGGATGTGGAACATTCTTTCTGCCGCAGGCGTCACGAGCACGTGATCTTTTTGGGTGATGGCAACTGGTCAATAAACCCACATATGCTACCTGAAGGCATCAATGTTGCCGTATTCGAGCCCTCGTTATGTAATGAACAGGAAGAAAGGTGACCGAGGGGCCCGATTATTATTAATCATATCATAAGAAGCCAACAATGACACCAAGGACAACATAGGGGAAATTACTTGTATTTACTAATTGAATTAAAGAAATGATGAATTAATGTAAATGAAAATTGATGAAAAAACAACGGCATGATGAAGCAACACCTTGACTGAAACTCAAGGAAATATGGACGCTCGCAGAAGGAATGCAGATACGTCAACTGAGCTGACGTGTTTCCGCATTTTGTTCGTTATACTATGTACATTTTTGTAATAATATGCGTGTATGCGATCTGCATTTCGCTAACTGAAGCCGCACCACCGAGCCAACGTTTCGACAAGGACATTGGTAACTCTGTCAGTGCGCCTGTATGTCTTTGTATACGTATTGCACATATCAGATTCCGGGACAGCCTCTATTTCGCTAGAGTAGCGAAGCTGTATTTGCTGCCTTGCAAAACGTGCCTGCAATGAATTGTGCTTATTCAACGCTGCATAGCGTTCCTCAGTCCGGCATTACATTCCTCGATCAGACAGTGCACTACTTGCCCTGTCGATCGATGCCGAAGGCGGCCCTCAGCGTGTTTGGTTATAGACGTTACACAAGACGCTACAACGAATCTTAGGGCTCCCCACTTGCTGGTTAACACAAGATTATTTGAAATGTCAGCACGGCGTCACATAACCCAACGACGCCCGCTAGCATGGCTCATAGCAAAATCCCGCTAGAAAATCTGGGGAAAGAAACTGTATGCACGCGCTTCGATATAACAAACAAGAGTTAAAGTTGAGAAACGTTTGAAGGGAAATCCCCTGTGTTGTGTCTGCGTTCGTGGGGTCCACATTGACGAAGGAGCGTTCTATCTGCAAAACACGTAAGGAACGAGGAAGTTACGCTTGATATATCCGTAACTGACGCTGTAGGCTAGTCGTGGAACACTTGACCCTGGCACGCCATGCTTTCTTTGCTGAAAGTACACAAACGCATGCATGACCGTCCGGTATGCCAGCAGCACCTGTCGTTTCGCGAGGAGAGATAACCGTCTACCGTAACCATGCAATCTCTAGAAGACTTTATTGACTCAATCAAACGTTTATTTACATGGTATTTATTCAATCAAAAAATTGGTCGCACTTTGATCAGCAGATATGAGAACTTCTGTTGGTTGAGAATAGGCTGAATTGTATTAGTAAAGTTACCTTCTAAATGCAAAAGAAAGAGGCTTTCATCACGAGAAAAAAGCTTTCTGAGATCTAAACTGCGCGAACACGAAAGACGCTTGGTGACGTTACCTTGAGGTTCCCACATTGGCTCACCGTGGTGTCAAAGTTCTTGGCGGCGTCATCTCGGGGCTAGTTAATTTTTTCATTTGTAAAAATGGACTGTATTGTATTTTAAGAGAGCCAAATACCAACTTAGCAAATTTTAGCAACACTTATTGCGCTATAACGGCCCAAATATGAAAAAGGGGCTTCGATATCTGTGACGTCACACAAACGCACCGACGCTGTAGCCTTGGCCCGAAATTCAAGATATTGAACTTTGACTTTCTCTTTCTCTCCCGAGAAACAATGGAGAACCGTGTTCTTAACGAAAATAAGAGTATTGGAATCATACTTTTATTAGCCTAAAGTAATTTAGCATTCATTTTTAGAGTCCATCTAACCCCTTCCGTGACTTGGGCGAGCTTGGCGCGTTACTGGTAAAAGCGTCCAAGGACGAGAATCAGCTTGTCAACGGGATTTTAAGCGAAGCTTTATAGGCTCACTTGTGTCGGGGTCGGTGTACGCGTACGCGGTATCATCATGAGCACTGGCTCGAGCATCGTCTTCTTCTTCCGCAGCTGGCTCGTTGGCGCCCCTCGGGTTGCGCTCGTGCTCGTGCTCTGCACGCGCTCGTGCCACTGCTCCCGCTTTTGTCGTCGTTGTCTGCTTCCTACAGCTAGGCTGCGTTGCCGCTCATCATTCCAGCGTAGAATTTCCCTTCTCTTCTGTCGTCGTAATGGGGAGGCCACGTTTGCAGGAGTATCAGCCGTTGCTTAAGGGGGTATGAGCCATTCATAGTCTTACGTGACGGACGGATTTAATTTTGGAGCAATTCAATTTCGAAGAATCGCAAGCGGCAATGGCGGGCGAATGCTGCTAACCACGCCGCCGAGCAGACTCGAGACATCGAACGCAAGCGACAACAGCGAAGAGCAGATAATCGTACAACGCAAGGGAAGGAAAAGTTGCACGATAGGGAAGGAAAAGTAGAAGAAATGGAAGGACAAGTAGGAAGGAAAAGTAGTAGGCCAGGCACACACACGACAAGCTTCGCAAAACCCCCATTTTCTCGACAGTGGAAGGGCTGGTGATTTTTTTTTTTTTTTTTGCATTTTCGTAGAAATGGCCATGAACGAGTCCTAGTTTCGTCTCAGTGCTTAGCTGGGTTTTTGGTAGATGGCAGCACATAATCATGAAACTAGGGAGCCTACTATGCAACGCTGTGTTGCATGTACGCTCCCTACATGGAACAGCGAAAGCAGAAGCGAATTTATTCTTTCTCGAAGTAAAACTTGTTGACAGCCAGTGCCTTTAAACATATAATTTTTCAATTTTGGGTCGAAATTTGGGATAATATCATGCCACGGAAGGGGTTAAAATGCTATGTGTCGGTGGGAATGGAACGAGCTTCTTATTTCGCTACAATTCCAAAACCGTCGAAGAAATGAGTGTGAAATGGTCTTTTGGGACGACAATCTGCTGACCTGTGTAATCTGCTTTACTTGATCCATCTTGTTTACTTCAAATCAACGGGCTACGGCCTTCGTATTCATGCCCCCTGATAACTTCACAATAACTATTAAAATTCTAAGCATTGTTGTGAGATCTAAGAAGGGCTTATGCGACCAATAATAGTGCTCGCAGGACCAATAATAGTGCGCGCTTTCCGTACACATTCTTTGAAAGTGAAGTCCTGTCTGCGCTGTCAAAACCGAACTTTTGGCCACCTCGGCCAAAAAAGTATCATTTTTTCTGACAAGGCTTGCATGTAGACTCCAAAACCCTCATTCGAAATCTCTGTATAAACTTGTAAGGCACCAAAAGAAACAGCGGGAGTATAAAAAGACGCCCCCATAACTTTTATATTCATTGCTGCGCTATCATTGGATCTTTTAAAAGACCATTATGCTGAGAGTCAATAACCTACGTTGTGTAGTTAAGCGTCAATTGCAACATAAGAGTCAAAATAAGTAAATCTTGGTACCGCTATCACGTGCTTCTGGTCACCAAATGATTTTACTGCATATAACTTTAACACAACTTGCCGTCATTGCTCATTCGTATGTCTAAAGCCACTACACCGTTTCTCGTCTCGTCAGTGAACGGTTAATGAACAGTTCGTTAATGCCTTCGTTAATGCAGGCATTGAACTACATTTGGTCTGCATGCTAAATTTACTCTCACGTCCTGCTGAAACTATGCAGAGGTGACATTCTGATCTTCGGTTAATAATGGTTCTTAGCTCGGCTTATTAGTGTGACGAAACGCCGTGCACGTACTCATAATTAAGGTCACATTTAAGAATCTTTAGTCATGAAAATTTACCAGAGCGTATTCAAGTGTCCTTTGGAACACTTGAATCAAACAATCAATCAGTCGATCAATCAATGAATCATTCAACTAGTCAATCAGTCATTTAAATCAAGCCTGACACTCTGGCGAAATCAGTCTCTCTGGGTCATCAGTCGTTTTTTTTTAATTATGGGGTTTTACGTGCCAAAACGAGTTCTGATTATGAGGCACGCCGTAGTGGGGGACTCCGGAAATTTGGACCACCTGGGGTTCTTTAACGTGCACCTAAATCTAAGTACACGGGTGTTCATCAGTCGCTTAACGCGCACAGTAAAGACCTTTAAAAAATACAGTCGGCGTAAAAAATTTACAAGGTGCCAGATCTTATTAAAAGCAGAAAATTCCCAGAGCCTGGATACAAAGCCTGGATTTCAGACTCGCTACGTGTACTAGGGCGCGCGACTGGCATAGTGCTGTACTGTTTCACCGGCTAAAAGGTTAAAGCTGTCCTAAAATTTCGACTTTTTGGCGGAGCCCACATCCCTCGAACTGTAACTGTGACGGCAAACGAAATGTGGTGCAATGCGTTCAAAAGTGACAGCGATAAATGAAAGCGGCCATGCTGTATTAGAGGGTAAACAGGAGTAGCCATACCTTAGTAGACATAAGTTAAAGAAATGGAGCTGCGTAGGCCATGCAATGCACAGGGCAGATAACCGATGGTCTATTGCAGTTTTAGAACTGGTGCCAAGCGAAGGGAAGCGCAGTTAAGGACGGCAGGGAATTAGGAGGTGTGTTTGAAAATGTTGGAGTAATCGGAGATCGCTGGGAGACGCCTTCGTCCTGCAGTGAGCATAAAACATTATGATGATGATGATGATGATGATGATGATGATGATGATGATGATGATGATGATGATGATGATGATGATGATGATGATGGCAAAACGATATAATTTAAAAGCAAATAGGCTCGTGAGCGACGGAGACGCAAACAAGAAGATGGCATATTCGAGCCAGACTTCAAGTTCCGAAACATGCTTTACCCATACTCTGCGACCTTTTGGGAAGTTACAGATCATTGTCATCAACCGTGATCGTGATCGTGTATACGGGATACACTCGAGCAAGGCAAACACCTCTCGAAAGCCGTGAGGTATCAGTGGTCTCCCGTATCACATGCTTTCCTTATCTCCCTGTCACCCGTTGCCGGCCGCAAAGTAACGTGACATCAAGAGGTTCCTTGAGATATCGAGCGGAGACGTTTATCATTCACTTGCCACTCTCATATCGGCAAAACCTCTCACCCATTTCTTTCGAGAAAGATTTATTCGATGTGTCGTTATTCTTTGTTGCTCGATTCTTTCGAGGCGTCATAGCCCATTCCTTACTGACATCTCCGTATTCTACGTTTGGTTTCCTCTGTCCCTTGCTACATCCATACGTGTCCTATCCTAAAAACCCATATGTTTCATATCGAATATTCCCATATGAACATACGGAGATTCTATATGTAAACCCGAATGCATGTGGTATGAAGCATGTCCCATATCATTATATAAACTTTTCATTTCATTTCATTTTATTCTTTCCGGCACATTACCGGTCACTGGACGGTACGGCTAGACAGAAAAGACTGCCTGACGATGGCCTTACCAACCATGCACTGTTCATCTGTAGAATGACCATTCTATAAGAAATTGTACTACAGATAGCAGAACTGTACGAAAAAACTGGGTACAGCAAATAAGCGAAATTTATTGCAAACCAAAATTAAAAAAAAAGCATTTTTAATACATTGTCAACCACATAGAGGATCCTATATGATAAACACGTGTTTTCAGATGTGTCATAAGCAGCATGTCAGGCCCCACTACATATGTGGGACATACTGTTTTTAGAGAAGATCCTCATGTGTTAATACGTAATTGTTGTGTTTGTGCATTATGTGTCTTTACGATAAGGTGTATCTTGAGTTTTGGGACAGCCGGCTCTGAAAAGACGTGTCTTCATTTATTTTTCATTTAATTAAGAAACAGCGATGAGTAACAGTTCAT
Organism: Dermacentor silvarum; assembly: GCF_013339745.2. Taxonomy (NCBI): domain Eukaryota; kingdom Metazoa; phylum Arthropoda; class Arachnida; order Ixodida; family Ixodidae; genus Dermacentor; species Dermacentor silvarum. Next base: position 108,197,003 of record NC_051162.1, on the reverse strand, counting down.
ATTGTCCTCATCTTTCTGAAATGCATGCCAGGCCGTCAGTCCCTCTTTCATTCCCGCTACCATCACTCTCTCTCCTATTTCTTCTCCTTTAAGCGTCCGAACGCCGATACCATGGTTTCCAGCAGAAAAACAGCAGCTCTCAGAATACGCTAGGCCCTACTGCCAAACTTACTGTGCCTAATTATATGTTTCAATTGAGACACAAGGAGAAGGCATCGGGATCCGTAGCGTCATGATAGTATCCTGTCCTGAGGGGCTCCGGAGGTATATATGATGTGCAGGGGCGATGTCTGGGGGCTCATATCGCATCATGTAGTTCGCCTCTCTTTCGTTCTCTCTCTCTCTCCCTCTCTCTCTCTCTCTCTCTCTCTATATATATATATATATATATATATATACCTGCTTTTTATAAAAGAATACTTCAACACAGAAAGCGTGCTTTATTTAGTGTGCGCTTAATTCTGGTGTCCGGCACTGTTTGGAAAATCCGCGGAGTGTGGGTCAATTTACGTAAGATATATCTCAGAAATTTCATACGTTCTTCAAATGATACCAAATTGTCACCTCATTTGGATTTTCAGGAGGCCAGAACTGAGCATGCAGGTCCGACGTTAGCAGGGTCTGTTGAGTTCTCCCAATACACGCCTACTCCTTTAGGGAAGCACATTTTCGAGAACCACTTCAGGATGGAAGATACTTTGAACCAGAGGAAAACACGCAGTGCTCGCTCTCGACTCAGAAAAAGCAGCGATGGCGAGATGCTGTAGTGATCGAGCGCAAGGGACGCGCGCTTTCACAGAGAACGAACGAACGGCGGAGAGCAAACGCAACGTCTGCCATCGTGCGAAAGACCGTGGGGCGATGGGAGGGAGGGAGGGGAGGCGTCGTTCAGCTGCGGCACCAAACGCGTACCTTTCGACCGGGCGCAAGGGGAAATGGAATTTCGCAAGCGAAAGGAGGAAAGTGGGCAGGCAGCGCGGGAGGGAGGGGGTGCGGCTTCTGCTCTGCTTGTACTTTGCGTGGCGGCGGGCGGCACCGTTTCTTGAAAGCGATCTGCAACACGGATCCTACCTTTGTATGCGCTGTGCTTTCGCCGCTCAGTTTCCGTTGAAGCGATAGACCGCACGAACCTTCGCTCGCTGCTGCTGACGCGCTTGCTCACGCCAGCGTTTTGACAGCGGTTGTGTGCGGTCATCACGTGTGATCCATTCATGTGTGCTGGTGCGCTCTGACACCATGCTTGTTGCTTGAGTTAGTAAGCGAATGTTTCCAAGTTTATACAGCCGATAAAACTACTATCCTTACTCCGTTTAGCTCTCTACTAATTTGCTATCGCACTTGATGCTTCGCCTTTGGGGCGAAACTGCGACTTTTTTTATCCATTCCTAGACGCTTTTATGCCGTCTGTCTCACGTAGTTCTCGGTATATTGACGAAAGTGGCTATAAAAGAAAGGTTGGTCACCCCCCCCCTCATTCGACGCCAAGCCGACGTGGTACGCTCTGTTCATTCAGCTATTATGTTGGCAGTCAATGCTGCTGCAGTTCGATAAAATCGACTACGTTGAAGTTGAAGCCAGGCGCAGGGGGACATGGCGTTACGCAGTTGAGCTTGAGGTCGCGGGTCCGTTCACGGCAAGGGCGGCCGCATTCTGACGGGAGTGGTATGCAAAAAGGCTCGTGTATTGGGTATTCGGGGTGCATGTTAAAGAACCCGGAGTGGCCATATTATTCCGGGGCCTCCCACTAAGGCAACATCTTATAATCAGATCTTGGTTTTTATTAATTTATGTATTTTTATTACAAATACCTACAGCGCCCGAGTTGGGCATTATCGTAAGGGGGATTAATTTACAAACATTTATTTAACAAACATAAATTTATAAACAATTAATTAACAAACATAAAAGTCAAAGGCACGCAAAACTCCAGGATTCATTTATTTAAAGGGACACATAAGCGAAAATATTGGGTCGAGCTAGATTAAAAGATCAGTCTTCTGGTTTAACGAAGCCATCATTCCCAGAGACAACGGAGCTTTTTGTAAGCAAGAAAAATGACGAAAGTGTGAAATTGGAGTGGCGCCACTTGTTGTCTACTATGGCACCTCTCTCGTGTGACCTCTTAGTGACGTCAGCGTTCCGGGGCTGCTGGAGATCGTCTGCGAGGTCGTCTGCTCGTCTCCGTCTGCCGTCACTGCGCGCTCCGAAAGAGGGATTGGGTAGGCAAGCATGAGGTGAAATATTTCGCTAGATGATGAGGATGATCACTATTGACATCCCCTTTTGAAACGGGGCGTTGACGAATAGTCGCATAGCCTGCCTGAATTGTAATAAGGTTTTACAACATTTACCGCCTTCCAGTATTTTGCCTATCTGGTCTCGCTCCATACTTCCGTAATTAATACCTATATCTCTGTACCGTACCCTTACCTACGCTTGCAACGACTCTGATTTTATCAATCCCTTCCCCGCTTTTTTTTTCGTCTGTTACGTCTCTCGACTGTTGACCAGTTAATCCTTCCATCCTCTTTGAACCGGGTGGTCTAAACCACCCGCCGATTCGGGTGGTTCTAGGAACGCCGCCGATGCGATTTGAGAGAGCGGTGGCTGATCCAGAGAAAACATCAGAGGAGAAGGTGACGCGGACATTACGTCATGTCCTCAGTTTTCGCGCGGGTGATTCAAATTGAACAGGTGCAGCGGGACTTTCCGTGGAAATTTTCTATGCAATAAATTCTCATATTAGCGCGCAAAAAAAGACGGCAGTCCTCTAGCCAGATAAGCTATCGATCTAGTGCGACCTAATATTTTCCTCTAAATAGTGTCCCTATGAGCGAGGGGACACTGCTCTAGCTCACAACATCGATGCAACGGTCTAAGCCTCAAAGTAGTGACATATCGCAAATCCTAGCGGTAAATGGTGCTCGGTCGGTACGTGTTTGTGGGCTAGTCGAGTCATACATACCGCTAAAATCTAACTCTTATTGCTAATCGCGTGGCGTCGGCTTCCAGTGCTGCAACAGACGATTTTTCAAAGAGAAAAAATGCAGACGACGTCGCCTATAATGGGCAAGATTTGCGAGTGAATGGCGCACGGAAGATTCCCAATAACGTCACCATTCACGTCATACGTTAAAGCAAATGTCTATTCCAGCCTCAGAGCGACGCTCACGTCAACTCATTACATTCGTCTTGACTTAAAGGGCAAAACGTAGTGATCTTTCTATTGTCTGCATTCGACGTTTTAGCAAGCCGCGCTGTACGGATCAATCGATCGGGACTTTAATGTTTCTTTTTCGTGCTTCAGGCATAGTCTTGCTCCTGAGAAAGAATTTAGTTCCAAATCAGGGAGCGAAGTTAAAAAAGCAAAAATTTTTATTGTCGCTTGTACCGAAACGACGAGGCATGTCTTTTGGGCATTCAGAGTGAGCTTAAAGAGAGATATCAAGTGCATTCACTGCCTTCGCACAGTCATAATCCGATTTCAGAGATTGCGTAATGAGCTGCGCCCCCGCCGCAATTTTTAAGGGCTCATCGACGCAATTTTTACTGCACTCTGAGATAGAAAAAAAGAAGGGATTTCATTTTTGCCTGTGCAGTAATCTTGCAGAAGCCTCGTTTAGGCCCCCTATCATCTGACTCTATACGTCATGCCTTCTTTTTCATACGGCACTTCATAGTTAACCTGCATTCGTCAGCAGAGTCAGGTCGATGCGGGTTAACGACCTGTTTATTTTCCTAGTTGTTTCTGTTGTAGAATAATTTTTAAATTCATTGAAGGCTTTATTGCCTGGCTCAGAAACTATTTATTTTCGATAAATAACTAACCAAGCGCGATAACTATTCAGGAACTGCGCACTCTCTATTCTCAAAGGCAGAAGCAAGCGATTATGACGTGCTATAATTAGTTATGTCAGATTCAATTACCTTTTGGCATGATCCGTGAAGCCAAATTCCCCTTACTAAAGACTGCTACACGCTCCAACTGTTGCTTTGAAAAGGACCATTTTTCGAAAACAAGCAAAAAAGATTGAAATGGCTATTGACTTGCACATTGGCAGTATAGCAAGGTGACCATTCGAAGAGACGACACAGGTTCAATTTGAGACACTAAGCGCCTCGCTGAAGTTATGAAGCTATTATAAGTGATTTACTCAGATCGCTACTGAAAAACGGACATTCATGGTCTCAAACATTGAACTGAATTGAATTGAATATCATAGCGACACAATACACAAATGAGCATATGCTACTTGTGATCAGCAGTGATCAAACACCTGTTACAATTGCTATACACACACAAGCATAGAGTGTAGTGTTTAAGTGGTGTCCAAATCCACGCCTCAGCGACGGCTTTATCTGGCTGGCAGATGCTGATCTCGAACGCCATGCTTTTGCTGTATGCGTGCTGCGGAAGCAATTGCAGAACCGGAAACTCGTCATACATGCCGTGTTCTGGGCACCACCTATGTACTATGTGTTTTTAATCACTTGGAGCATCCGCCTTGCGAATTTTTGCTGTTAAGAAATCCATTTTCTACAGAAATTTTCCAGAGCCCAACAGAACCATTAAGATGAGCCTTTTTAATTCGCTAGAGAATCAGATTGAGCTACGTGCTGTACATGCTTAACTTAAAAAGCTTCGTGAAATTTTTTTTGTTGTTGTTCCTGCTTCAGCTTATTCGCCTTTTTTTTTTGCTCTTTACTTTCACCTAGGCCAAAAAATTAACATCACCTCTTTTCATCCGAGTTCTTAAACATGTGGATGTTAACACTTCACACAGCACGCTTTGGCTCTTCTGAACTTATACAACTCACTTCCACGTGCCTAAACCTTTAGAACATCTCAACACACCCTCGTATCTAGTGCAGAGCTGCTAGATCACAGGAATAGCTGTTTGCGTTTTAGCCTGACACCCACCACGAGTTTGAGACCATTGTGTTTAAAGGTTGGGTATTGAAAGCAAAGCTCGCTTCAAAAATAAAGTATTTTGCGTTGTGAAAGGGATACTGGTTGAATTCGGTTCTATTTAATATTACTAATGCGGAGCATTTTTTTGCCATCTGCAGGCACTTTGAGCGTATCTATCTATCTATCTATCTATCTATCTATCTATCTATCTATCTATCTATCTATCCATCTATCTATCTATCTATCGAATCCCGCCCGCGACGGCCGCATTTCGATGGCGGCGTAGTGCAAAAACGCCCGTGTGCTTGCGTTGTAGTGCACGTTAAAGAACCCCAGGTGGTCAAAATTAATCCGGAGCCCTCCACTATGGCGTGCCTGGTAATCAGAACTGGTTTTCGCACGTAAAACCCCAGAAAGAAGATCTATCTATCCATATATATATATATATATATATATATATATATATATATATATATATAGAGAGAGAGAGAGAGAGAGAGAGATAGTATATATATATATATATAACTATCTATCCTCCTACGCTGCGGTGCTGACAGTGCCTACCAATTTGAGCCTCTGGCTATAGGTCAGTGTTCACGATGCCATCGCGGTCGCTGCATCCTCCGTATTCGAGCTTCGTCGTCCGACCCTCGCCTATGGTTCTCGCCACGTACTACCTGCGCTCGAACCAGGTGGCGCACGTAATAAAAATAACCGGGCAACTCGGCTGCGGAACACCGGATGGTGGTTGCCTCCGTACGAACAGCGATTGAAAATCAAAGTGTCTCACGACTGTTGATTTCCGACCGCCGGACCGCAACGCACCCACTCCTCGTCACCCCCCGTGCACGCACTGGACCTTCACGGTCCTTCTTGTAATTACCAGGCCGTTTAACCAAGCATCGAGGCCTGCTCTATGGCGCTGCACATGGAGTCTGGGTACGACAACGCGGCCCCGAACTCCAGCATGGCAGCGTCATTACAGCGGCTCTGATCGTCGACGCCGGCTTTTGACGCTAACAAAGAATCTCTCAGATGGCTGCAGCTTCGTCGAGAACTGCGTCAAATCGGACTGTGCTTTCCTCAGGTGTCCATTTTAGAAGCTGGAGGATGGCGTACTACTGGAGTGCTACTGGGCCGCAAAGGAAAAGGAACGTGTTCACAATGATTGAGCAGCTAGGCAAGCCCACGCTCTTTCTGACCATCAGCACGTCAAAGTTCCGCAGTGAGAGCCTTCTCCAACTCATCGAGAGAGCCGAAGAGCTGTCTGAGGCCCACCGCCCCAGGATTGGCACCAAAGCCAGCTACATGCAAAATGCTTCGCATAACTTCGATGACCACAGTACGTGGGATCTGCATAACGTTGTTGCATTGCGACGCGTGTCTTTCCTAACTTAATATCGGCTATAAGCACAACGTGGACGTCGGATCAACTTCCTACTTTCTTGAGTTTTTTTATTTTTTGTAAAAAGATAGTGAATGTAAGCAGTGCGCATCATTCCTCTTCTTCTGATTCTGAATGCTTTCTGAAACCATGTGTCAGCCAGAGGACAACGTGGAATGCCTTTTCAAGCATTCCGAAACAATGGCTACGGCAGCACGAGGAAAAGCTGCGTCTAATAAACGCATAACCTGCGCGCTAAAGCTGACACTCATCTTGGGCTCGCTCGACTTAGTGAGGGTGAACTTCACGCAAGACATGGCTATGTCTTTCTTTTTCTTTTCTTTTTTTTTAGAAACTTCAGAAAGCTGGGAGGAAAATTTCAGCGAAGGTTACGCTGACCTCAGGCGGTATTGCCAACACACACAGTCGTCCAGAAAGCACAAGTTAACGTTTAGAAATTGGATGCTGTTTTGCAGAGGTTATTAGCCCCGTCTAACCGCCCCCCCCCCTTTTTTTTTACCTTGAATTATTTTATCAGACGTAGAAGCAATGACGCTGTCAAAGTGATCATTAAAACAGAATAAGGAGGAGTCGTCGCTATACATGTACTACTGTATGTGGAATGCGTCTTCATGCACACGGAATGCAAGTACACGGAATGCGTATCCAAGACGGACTTCGTTACATGAGCACTCGTTATAGAGCGTGCAAACTTTGCAAATGACCCGAAATTTTTAGAACGAAGAATGCATTGTAAAGGGGAGGGTTTTAGTTTCAGTCTATTTAGGCCACTCAGTGGTGAACATTTGTATGGGAGTATGCTGAAGAAGATCCCAGAGTGTAGACCTGTATGGAGACTTCCTCTCCGTAAACGAATGGTGTAGTACATTTTAAAGGTAGTGATGGGAAAATATTAACTCTGAGTAGAGAATTGCGGTAGAAGTTTGTATTGTTACAGTAAAAAACAATTTAAAAACTGCAAACTAAGTAACTCCGTCAGAGATTAAGCAACTCATAAAAATACGTAAAATAATGGCAAGACTCAAAAGCGTTCATATGGCATAAAGTAGAATATAATGCACGGTACATCACATGTTGGCTATCTAGCAGAAAAGAAAAAGATACTTGTTTAAAAGATACTTGTTTTGTCCTGATGGGAACAATTTAATAACTAACTGGAGGTTATCGCAAAATGAAAATGCTGAAAAGTGTGTAGTCTGTTTTGCCGCAATTAGTTCGTATCATCGGAAGGAGAAAATTTATTAATTGCTTTAACGAGAGATGACAAAGAAAATGTTTACAGGAAGAATATTGTTAAGTACTCTGAACAAGGCGATTGATAGACGATATTTAACGAGGTTATTTATTTTAACGGGTTCGTGAAGGAGCACAGAGACATTACCGTGGAATGGGCTAAAGGTAAAGATTCTGGTGGCTTGGTTCTGTAAATGTTGTAGAGGGTTTTTATAGTAATTATCTTGAAAACGCCAAATAATTCTGACTTTTCTGATATCTACTTCCTTAATGATAACACGACTTCCTATACTCCTTCATAAGCAATTGCAACTTAGTGAACGGCACCGAAAATGTGAGAAGATAGCAACTCAAATACAGCGAGCACACGCAACTGCAGCCACAGCTGTGCTACATAAGATATGTGTTTTTCTCCTTGCTGAACCGGTATAATTCCAGTACCTAACCTAACCTCGCTTAACCTGCACCTCCAAAGACAACTGTGACGCATGCATGATTTTGGTTGTTTTTGTAGGACCCGGGGATAAATGTGCCTCTAAAAGGACTTCCTAATGTAAGGCGCGCAAAATATACTACACACAGGTAACTATATATACAAATGCAGCAAACACAATTGAGAAACGTTTAAATGAGTTATACAAGGCCACCTAAGACTCAGAAATAACAACGCGTTATCTATATATAAATAGAAGCACCGAAAATAGACTTTTCGCAATAAATAATCAGCAGTTACTATGAATACGGAAAGACACCCACCCAAAAAAATGCCACTTCTGCATCAATGTTCATTCGTATTTCGACAAAAGGTGAATTTCGTGAAAAATAGAAACTCGGCAACCAGGTTTCTCCCAGAATGAACTGTTACCGCTTTCTTATTCGTAATACGCCTCGGTGGACACGCACCGGGAGCTTTCAATGCATTAATGCGGCATTAAATTGATTTGTTTCTAGCCCCGCGCGCATTACTTTACAAATGTCGTGCGAACGACTCCTATAGCGGCACCTATGTTCCTTCCAACGATTGCACCGTAAAGTTGCCTGTGATGCCCAAAGTGCCCGAAGTAATTCAATTCCTTTGCAAATTCCACGTCGCCAAGTCCGCCAGGTCTCATTCGCTTGTATTGTCGAGTTTACGGTACGGGGTAACGTTTTGTTCGGCATCGGAATAAACTTTCTTGTTCATTCTTTGTTTGAACTCCTAAATATCCCGGGGCACAAACTTTGCGCTTGTCTGCTTTTGAAGAAAGAACCATACGCACTATATTCTGTAAGAGTGGTCTTTGATGTCACGAGAACTCTGCAAATTTAAGTTACGATACAACGGCGAAAAGAAAAAAATGAGAGAAGTTACGTTTGTCTTGAGGCGTCCGTAATTTATCAAGGCAAATTGTCTCAGCTCTCAGTTCAAGTTGTTTTTTTTTTTTTGTCTTATCTTCTCAAGCCGTCGCGGGTGCGTTATTTATTCAGTGAGTGTGCCTCGTACCGAGGAGAATGTGGATAGCGAAAGAATTTCAATGACGAAGATTGCACTCCTTGTTAGCGCAATGAAAGCGGAGAACATGGAAAGACGTTTTTACACTCCCGTTTCATATACGAGGGCGATTCAGAAAGTAGTGCCTCTAAGCCCACTACTTTGTCAATGGTACTGCAAACATTCGGAACTCTTTATCGTTAATGCACTGATGTTTAAGGTATAGAATGTCACTTGCCTCACCTTCCTATCTCTGCTCGTTCTAGAGTAATCGAGCAATCCATGGTATCCAGTGGTGACGTCCGGTTGAAGCAGCGGGCTGTAATTAAATTTCTGACTGCGGAAGGTTGTGGCTTGTGTGTGGATTGGATACGGCTGGATTTTCATCTTTCACAGTCCTTATCCACCTCCATACAGTGCTGACGTCACCACAGGCATCCCCATAAACTGCAGCCAGACGGCGATGAATGTTGATGAGCGCACAACCTCCCGCAGTCAGAAATTCAATTGCAGCCCCCTGTTTCAACCGGACGTCACTTCTGGATGCCATGGATTCCTCGATTACTCTTAAACTAGAATAGATAGAAAGGTGAGGCAAGTGAAATTCCATAGCTTAAACATCAGGGCATTGATGATAAAGATTTCAAAATGTTTGCAGTACTATTGGAAAAGTAGTGGGCTTGGAGGCATTGCTTTCTGAATCGCCCTCGTAGGTTCCACTGCACATATGCACATATAGATGCACATATTTTCAAATCTGTTCCACTTAAAAAGTGGAATATTATTTGGAACAAATGTGTTTGAGCGTCGGATCTTTCTTCGGTGGACTTTGCTGCCACTGTTACAGTATAACACTTATTTCATTCCACGTGAGTTACATTAATTGGAACGAATATACGCGTAGGTCCGAATACAGGTTCCGCTGAGTGCATGGAACATATTTGAAAAAATGCTCCACTGATTTATTGGAACTTGCGGGCAACGAGGTTACCATTTTAGTCTTGGAATGCATTTGCTTTTGTCAATGATATTTGCCCATTTACCATAACTGCTTAAATACTATCACCATTGCTTTTTCAATTTGTTTATTATTATTAGGCAGTACAAGAAGAGCTTGTTGCAGAGCATGTTGTTTAAGCATACAAAAAGAAAACAATGCCAGGTGTACGAAGCAATCGCGATTTGATGGGCAAGCAAAGATCGGGGAAACATACGGGAAACGATGCAAGAACAAAAGAATTTCCAGCTTGTTGTTATCATCGTGTCAAGCGAAGTGCTTGCAGTGTTAAAAAAAATCTGGGGTTTTATGCACCGGTACCATGATATGATTATAAAGAACGCCGTAGTTGGGGATTCCGGATTATATTTTGACCACCTCGGGTTTTTTAACGTGCATACGAGTACATGTGCTTGCGGCGTGGCATGTGTCTTCAGCTCTATAGCAATTACAGAAATCGTTAGGTGATAGTATTTCGAAATGAGTTACGGTGGCATCCGTGACTGGTGATCGTTGCGAAAGCTAGTAGCTTTTGGAAAAAGTGCTACGTGTCGGAAATGCGGCATGGTGCATTGGCTTTTCGATCGACTTACTCGCGACTGGCTACACACCAAGCCTCGGGGATTTGATTTGATATTTGAGGGAGTTGAAGTAGCTCCACGTTTTTCCATTGGATGGCAGCAGTGTCATTTTATTGTGGAAGAAGCTGGGGGTACCTAAACGGCAACTCCAGCGATTTTTCTATGTCCACTGACCGTAATAAAATTTCGAATATATGTTCTCTTTTGCACTCTGATTATATGTGCGAAGCAATATGACTGCAAGCCATTTACTTTTCCTGAAAAACGAATTTTAAAGCTTGGTTGCGTGTTTCCGACTCGTGCCCAGGAATGTATGATCCTTTACTGGCCAGCCTGTGTTTGTGACGTCAGAGACTACACTGCCACTTCGCCCAGAAACGACGAAGCTGCCTCCTTTTTCGACGAGATCATGGCCGACAATCATCACTTTGACAGGCGTGATGACTGGTGCTTTTCTTTGTCTTGCCGCAGCACAATGAGTTGAGCTCGGGCAGGTCAGCTGCCTCGAGCGGCGGCGGCGGGTCAAAAGCAAACGGCGATCCTTCAACGTTCATACTGTCGCTGAAATCGTGGCTGAAATCACCGCTGTCTAGTTCAAAAGAGCTGGAAAAGCTCCCCGTGTCGTCAGAAGACGCCGTCATCTTCGCTTCTTGGCGTTAGCCCCCTTGTGAACTGCGCGTTTAGCACGCGTTCTACGTGGTTACATTACGGTAGTGTAGGATGTGACGTCATTGACTCCTAGTGAGATCACACGAAGCAGCTACCCGTCTTGGTTTCGGTACTTCGATTATTAGTTACTTAAAGTTACTGATGAGATTCAAAGCAAATTGAAGCACCCTACCGGTGACAGGACTGCTCAATGACATTTAAAAATGACAATTTCCTAATATGGTTGAAAAGCGCCGGAGTTGTCCTTTGAGCAAGTTGAGCAAGACTGACTGACCGACCGACCGACCGACCGACCGGCCGACCAAGTGAGTGAGTGAGTGAGTGAGTGAGTGAGTGAGTGAGTGAGTGAGTGAGTGAGTGAGTGAGTGAGTGAGTGAGTGAGTGAGTGAGTGAGTGAGTGAGTGAGTGAGTGAGTGAGTGAGTGAGTGAGTGAGTGAGTGAGTGAGTGAGTGAGTGAGTGAGTGAGTGAGTGAGTGAGTGAGTGAGTGAGTGAGTGAGTGAGTGAGTGAGTGAGTGAGTGAGTGAGTGAGTGAGTGAGTGAGTGAGTGAGTGAGTGAGTGAGTGAGTGAGTGAGTGAGTGAGTGAGTGAGTGAGTGAGTGAGTGAGTTGATTCGGTGATACGATGACTGATGGAGTTGAAGTGGCTCCATTTTTTTTCACCAAGTGGCGACACTGTCATACTAATTGTGGATGCCGCCAGGGAATTCTAACGCGAGCAAAATTGATTGACTGACCTAAATAATTCATTAATAGTCAATAAGTAATGCTGTAGTAAGTGAGTCAGGTAGTTTAACACTCCAAAGAAACACAGGGGCGACGCGACACGGCGTAGCAGAGGGCTTCGGAAAATCGTCGACAACCTGGAGTTACTTAGCGTGCGCCCAATCATCGACACACGATCGTTTTTGCCGTGCGCTCCCGTGCTGCCACGGCGGCCTGGAGTGGAACTCATGAGGGCGTGCTCAGCCACCGAGCCATTCCGATGAGTACATCCTTCATTCCGAAGTGCACGCGGAGCAACCCAAGTAATGAGGCCGAATGGGCTGGATCGTCAACGGTAACAAGAAAGGATTCAAAAAGAGCCCAAAACAAATCAGGTACAAAACACGGAAAAGACGCGTCGCAGCTAGTATACATGTGGTAGCAATTACACGTGAGGGCGCTATTTCGCAATCGCCTCTTAGTTCTCACGGCATTCTCCAGAAGAGAATGCTGTACGGGTACGAGCACGTCGAAGCAAAAGCAACAACTACGCTAAACTTTGGCAGAACACGCAATCAACCAGTATCGCTTCTGCGAGAAGAAAGAGAAAATGTGAAGGAAAGGAAAAAGCAAAATGATCGGGAAAATGTCCGGCTCAATGGAGTCAGTGGCAAACTTTTTCGTGGATGAGGAGGCTCGGGGTGCAAAGCAAGACTAGATGGAAAGCCAGCATAACATCATTACGCTTACGAAAAAAAAAAAACAGACGAGCACACAAAACGAATAATGCGGCATAAGTAAGAATTGCGCCCAAAAGGGGGCAACACTGCAGCTGTACTGTGCTTATCTAGCCAACGGATAGCAGCAATTCACTAAAAGCGGAATAATCGCATCTTTCTAGCCAAGCGGAGAAGGGGCCGGGAAGGGGGGGAAGTGGCTCGCGACCCTGGACGTGGCCATGGGAACAGAACCGACCCGATGTTGACGCTTAGGGACAAGGTCAGCGTCGACTGTCATGTAGGTCGTGGCCGGAAGAGACTGTGACGACGACGACGGCAGTACGCTTCCCCACGATACTCGCGGCGAGCAATGCAATTTAGGGATCGCGATTCCTCTGAATTGAAGAGGGCGTTGGTTACAACTACCAAGTTTAGGCAAGTTGCATGCAGCACCGCAATGGATGGGCGGATGGATGCTATGAACGTCGATCCCCTTTGAAACGGGGCGGTGCGATGCGCCACAAGCTTTTGTTCTTGTTTTGCCCAATGTCCTACGTATCTTTTAAAAAAAGAAAACGTACACACACAAAGAATTTACAGCAGTTAAACTTTCTAAACCCCTATTTGGGAACATTGTTCCGAGATACATGTGTGCCGGCCACTGGGTGGTCGATCCAGTACTTGGTCGTTGTGGCATTTAACTACCCATTGACCGTTATCTGATATTTGCTACACGATTATACTACTCACTCACCCGCCGTGGTGACGTAGTTGCTTTGGCGCTGCGCTGCTAAGCACAAGGTCGTGGTATCAAATCTCGGCCACAGCGGCCCTATCTCAATTGGATGCAACCCCAGGTGGTCAAAATTAATCCGGAGTCGCCCACAACGGCGCGCCTCATAATCACATTGTGGTTTTCGCACGTAAAACCCCAGGATTGTTTTAGATTACTGTTAGAACACTGGTTATCAAATTCCTTTGTACACAAGCGTTTTCATAAGCAATACATTCACAAATCTATATTCAGACACATGCACGTCTAGGCAAAACAGATTGATTGATTGATTGATTGATTATTGATTGATTGATTGATTGATTGATTGATTGATTGATTGATTGTCTACATGGGCGTGTATAACTGATTTCTATGCTTGCAGGTATGCAGGTAAGCGTTGTGCGTGTTTGTTTTCATCCGCGTTTTCCTGTTTCGCTTAATTTATGTTTCTCCCTTTCATTCCGCTTTCATCGTTCCCATTTCTGATGAAAGTGTGTGCGTACGCGTGTTTGTGTATGTGCGTACGTGTGCTCGTAAGTGTGAGTTTGTCTGACCGTGAGGTGTCCGCGCGTGAGAGAAAAATAAAGATGGAGAAGAGGCGGTTTATATCTAAGTCGGTTTGAGCGCAGACTATACGGCTGAATAGACCAATCCTTTAAAGCAGTGATGAGATGACATCAACTTGCCGCTTTTGCTTAGTTTAATGGAGGTCCTAAGGACTCCAAACCATATAAAAAATACTGGCAGGAGTAAGAGCACCCTAAATAGTTTACTATTATACACGTGTCTACGAGATATCCTTTTTGTTTTGCTACGCCGGAGGCAAATGCCTCATGACGTCACAAGTACATAGGCAAGCTCCGTTCCCGCTATCTCTGCTGCTTCCCCGCGGAAGTGTAACCACAAGAAACGGGCGTAGCAGTCATTATTTTTTTTTTTGTATACGTCATCGTATCTATCTTTCCTGCTACAGGACTTGAGCTAATTTTACTCTTAGTGCATGCTGACGTCACAACAAAATCAAATACGCCTGGTCCAACATTCCGAGACTAGTTTTATTTATTTATTCACGGTTACTATAAAACTGAAAAATTATGTTTACTAACTATAATATTTGCCGATTTTCATCTTTTGACTTCTGAAAGACGTGTGTTAGTGTTTCTATCACTTCGCAAATACGTGTCAGTACTGATTTAAGCCATGTTGGTGCTGTTAGGTCACTTAAACGTTTAATCGAGAGTCAGTTCGAAAGCCGCTCGCATGCTCCGCCTCCCCCCCCACCTCTCCACCATTTCCCCAATCTCTTACAACTTCTTCAAGTAGGGGCACTAGACATCGATCGAGCTGCCCGACCACTTGCTCGTAGAAAGGCTCAGCCTCGCCAGAAGCTAGCTGCCCTGTAGGGATTACGCCTGACGGCGGCAAACTTGTGCAAGGGCCTCAAGTAACTCCCGGAACAAGGTCCAGTGAAGGGTATTTACGGCCTCCTCGAGCAATTGTTAGAAGCTCCTCGTAAATACTCTGCGAATACTACGAAACTTTGTATCAACACCTGATTTTCGCAGGTCGCCTATTGTTTAACTCCGCCATTCTGCACTCGGTGGCAAAGACCGAGCAGTTCGCATCAACATTCCAAGATAGGGTCGTGCTCCATCGCGCAACATTACGTAATAATAACACCGCCTACATAAGCGTATTAAATTTTATTTAATTGCGTTTGATCGATCTCAAAGGCCCCGTAGAGGCTCTTGAGATCAATCCACTCTAACAAAATCCACTCTAACGACACAGAGCGACATGGCAGCTTCGGTAGTCACAGCGCAGCGGAGGCTCCAACAAAGGAGGTTTAAAAACGACGCAGTTTCGCCCGAAAGGCGAAGCATCGATTGCGATAGCAAATTAGTAGAGAGCAATACGAAGCAAGGATAGTAGTTTATATGGCCGTATAAAGTTGTAAACATTCGCTTACTAACTAAACAGGCAAGCACGGTGTCACGCGCGCACAGGTAAACATGAACACATCTCGCTCGATGACCGCGGGAACTCGCTGTGAACACGCCGGAGTGAGAAATCGCGCCCGCAGCAGCCGGCAAATTAACCCTCGAGCTGTCTCTCGTCTCGCTTTAACGTGAACTAAACGTCGAAAGCAGAGCGCATACGAAGCTACCGGCACTTGGCGCATGCACTTTGTCCCCATAGCAGATCTCTTTGACGATGAGGCCCGCGCGGGCGCGCACTTCGCCCACATCGCAGATCGCTTGCAAGATACGGCGCGGCCGCGCTGTGAGCAGAAGCCGACGGAGCAGAGCCCCCCCCCGCTCCCTTTCTACCAATTCCTATGAAAGAGGGATCAACCATAATTTTATGCTCCAAAGTTCCTTTTTCGAGATGACGCATTGCCTTTAATTTGTCAGTTATGTGGCTGACAATGGTGTCCTTGTCACCGCACTTGTCTGATACCTTGACGTGTTTTGCGGATGCTGAATGCTACATTATTTGAAAGTGCGTAGCCGTTACACAAACCAATCCTCTAAAACAAAAACAAAAAACACACATTTAGACGGACTGTAATGCAGTCAATTTTCTTTCTTGAAGCACTTATGGAAAGGCACTTTTCTGCCTGCAAACAGCATGTACTTTTGTGTACGGCAGCGCTGCGAAAAAAATTATCAGGCAGAAATTAGGTACCCTTAAACCAATCACATGTTAAATATAGAGCCCCTTACACGATGTCCCGAAAAAGCTTCTCGTTAGATTTTCGTTGCAGCTGACCTTTAAGCGAAACCATCAGCTTACATTTCGCATGACATACGCTTAGCCGTGCAACCTTCTTGAATTACTGTTTGTAACTTTTAAGAAAACAGTCATGTCTTTCAGTCAACTTCACTTCAAGTTCACTTAATCATATTCATTGTCGAATTCTTGTAACCAGGAGCAAGAAAAGGCGTTTAGGAGGTCTTCAGTTACCTCTTTTTTTTTTTTTTTTTTTTACAGCCAATGGTGCGATAAATCCTCACTGAGTGATTCGAGGGACCCGTTTTGCTACCTTTCAGCTTGAAGCATTTCCAATCGTTGCCTTTTAGCACTTCGCCACCTCTCAAGCAAAAGCTGCCCGATGCAGCTCACGCACAAGTTCAGTCGCGTATAAAACGACATCCGGTTGGTTCAATTTTCACCTAACTGAAGCAGTCATGACGAAAATGAAGGCGTCCGCATTGACACTAGATGGTCTTGCCAGTCGAAGCGAGAGAGCTTTTTTTTTTTCTTCTACACGTCTCTCCCTCCGAATTACGGGGTATCTTCGAGGCTGACAACAGTCGACACCTACATTTCATCCGCTCAATTTCTGCGCCATCCTACGCTCTTAGCAGGAAAAAGCGCGAACTTCATGTCCATCTCCTTTATCGTTGGACCTGGCGGTTAACTGAGTTTGCTCTGTCGTCTGACTAGCTCGCCCACCAGGAAACTCGCCAACGGAATGGACGCACTCGGCTCAATAGGACGACAGCTTGCTTAAGGCATTTATGCTCTGACATGTTTCTTTGTCGTTTATTTTTACCGATAAAAGTACGAATTGTTCAACTTGTTTTGCTAAAAAAGCGTGTGACAGCTCATTTAACGTGCCGCCGGGCACAATATAAGGAATGGCATCGTGTTTAACCTGTCACAAGAGTGTTCTTTATGCGTTAGTGCCGAGCAAATTCCCTAATTCACCAAGAAACATTTTGCATCAATAGATGTTAAGGGTAATTCGAGCAGATTTCATGGCATTGAACAAAAATATAATTGCCGTAATTATCCTCATAGTCGTTCTGGTTCCTTGGCAGAAAAGGTTGCCAGCAAAGAAAGCTTTATTTTCCCGTAGCCGGCATCTTTAAAGCACCCAGTATTGCTTCCTGGGGTGGCGTGGTTGAAAGCTTGGCAATAATTCATTATGATTTTAAGATGATTTGTGTGAACATGGGCGTGCGTGCGTGCGCGCGCGCGCGCATGTGTGTGTGTGTGTGGGGGGGGGGGGGGGGGGGTGTCTCACTGAAGCATCTAATGCAATACTGTAGATCATACACAACGACACAGAGGCGACTTTACATACTTCCCTTTTAACATTCATATTGTCACGTTGTATGCGATTCTGTTATAACAATGATAATTACATTAGGCATATATGTCAACAAAATGTTATACCGTTGTTTTCCAACCATGGCCTCAAACTCTAGGACGTGCCAGGAGTCGAGCTACCTTCCGTGCTTTTCCAATTCACGCGGCTACATAGATGCAATTATACGAACCTTTAGAAAGTGTAATTATCACTCGATCGACTTAAAGATGATCATTCACAACATCATAGCCAAACAGGACTGTAATGCAAACTCGTATTATTCGCGCTGTTAAAAGTTGGAAACCACAAGTTAACAAAAAAAATTCAAGAGTAACAATAATAACATATTAACAAGTGGAGTAGCTTTACGTCCCAAAGTAGCGCTAAAGCAATGAGGCACGCCATGGTACTATGAACCAATTTTGACTACCTAGGTTAATTTAGTGTGCACTCAAACTGAAGTACACAAGTGTTTATGTAATCCATACCCCAATAGGAAAGCAGCAGGGAATCGAACCCAGGACCTTGCGCTTAGCTGCAGAATCAAACCATCTTAGAGTTTTACCTCACATTTTAGAGTAAATGAAGGCCTTCACTTTTACCTTTATTAGTGCATTTTCAGGACGACTTGACAAACTTCACTTTTAACATTGGTGCACACGGATTGTTTGTTGTTGTAGACGAAGGCAAAACGGTTGAGTTTGGGGCGACAAATAATCTGATCATGTTATCATCTGAACAAGTTACGAATCAGATGTGCCTCACAACGCCTATGTGCACAATATGGCAAGCCCAATACAAAAACTAACCAGATGGGGAATTCTGAACATTTATTCTTGGAAAATTATCTGCGTGAGCTTGAAAAGGCAACTTGAGCAATTTTAGCTGGTGTTCTGGAAGGCTACCAATGCTGAAAATCTTGTCGACTCCGGTGCCGACGTCTGTGTAGGCATCGGCGTAATAAATTCTGCGTTTACCATCTCATTTCTTGCGTGAAGCTTGTTTCACTACCAGGAGCAGAACTTTCACAGATGGTGCCGGTGCCCTGCAGTTTTTTCGTGAGCCAGTGACGCGGCAATCGACATATGTGGATAGGACGACCGCTGCGCTTTCATGCACAGAAAGAAGTGCGGTAGACAAGCCTATAGACAGTCTTTCCAATGTAGGGGAAGTATGGCATACTCCGAGAAAAGAGATATTGGTTTTTCACTAAGCGACACTGAGACATCTGAATAATGTCGTTTGAGTGTGTTCGCTTGGTTCAGTTAACGCCGATTATGTTATCGATGATTGAGGAAGATTGTATCCCCATTCTGACTTTACAAACCGGATGAACTAAGGACTTTTCACAGTAGTGCATGTCGTGCAAAACATATTTGCAAGAACAGTCGGCTGCCCAGCAAGGCTGTTTGCCAACAAAATTAACGTCTACAAACTATATTTCTTCCTCCAAATGTGGTCAAAAGTCCACTTCGTCTTTAGAGACTTTACGTCATGCTTATATTATGCTGCGGCAAAATGAGTTTGACGGCCCTCGATCAAGCATGAACCAAACTAAACCGTCTTTGGCACTTTACTGGGTCGTATGCGTGGTCATTTGATGATGCTGTGTGACTGGCTCCCTTCAGTCCTTGGCGACAGTCTGCTGCGCTTCCATGTTTTATGCATTTAAGTGGCTAATGCGGGTGCGTTCGTCTACCCAAGATTTCTTCAGTTGTGACAAAGGCTTATTCCTTCCCTGCGTACGAAATCCGCTCCGCTCCTCTCCAAACACACTCGTTCCGGAAGCTTCGTGATCACCTCAACGTCCGCCATGATGAATGTACAGCCGCGAAAGCTACGGCCCCATGAGTTGCAGAAAATTGTTAAATTCAGCTGTCAAGGTGTCCCGCCGACTCGAAATGCCACTGTGGAATTCGCTTTGCCACCCCTCAAAACCGGGTTCGTGGCCCTTGGGCCCCAGACACACTTTCCACACCTCTGTAAGTTGGTGGTCCAGCAAAGCCGCGCTCACCTCCCCCCCCCCCCCCCCCCCCCCACACACACACAAAAAAAAAACTTTACTCCACACTACCTGAAACGATGAGCTCACAAAGTGAAACCTGCTGCAGGCGTCAAGCTACCTCAAGCCATTATTTTGGCTGTCTTCTCCACGTAACATTCCGAAACATTTGGTGCTGTCACAGCTTCGTGACACTTGTACCTTCCAGGTAACAGTTGTCCAGGACGATGTCGTGGGTATTCTTCCATTTCAAAGGGACCCACCTCAAACGGTTGGGCTAGGTAGCCTTCGATGGTTCAAAGCTTAAAGCTGCCGAGGCGAGATAGTATTCACTTTTCTCTATCAATTTTCTCTACCTCTATTCACTTTTCACACTTTTTTCTAACAATGTGCCTGTGGATGAGAGCTCCTGGGAGTCTGCGAAGCTCTGCAGGGCAGCCGACTTACAGGGATGTGGAGAAAGTGCATTCCCCCAGAAGTCCTTTAGTAGACTGTTGGAAAGCCAAAAGCACCTGAAGTAAGGCCCAAGTTGGCCCAAGCAAGCAGCATTTAGGGCTTATTGCTTTGTCTTCACTTTCAAGCGGTCGTTTGCTAAATTGATGCGGAATGCATCCAGAGCAAAAGGCGAATGAAAATTTTGCACCAGGCACTTGTGGACTGCAGCTTCGTTGCTGAAATCGTCACTCTTTGTGCTTGTGGCTTTCGCAAAATGTAAGATTTAGCCATTTGCCTGAGAACAAAGAAAGATAATCGAAGTAACTATTTAATGACTTCAAACTCCTATCTTGAATGCTGCACATGTGCTATATCTTCAGAGGTACTGAATAAAGAACAGAAATTTCAAACAAGTGTACCAAACTTTGGTGACAATATATGTACATCTATATACACAACTGTAATGGTATGTTTCCCTGCTAAACATGGTGTTCGAACGCACTACATGTTTCTAGCTTTTGCTAGAAAAAAACAAACGTGCTTGGACATTCGGTCACGCTGGACATTCTGTCTCGTTGGATGTACTTTCATGGTTGTATATTCAGGCACGTTGGGCATTCCGTCTCGTTGAATAAACAGGCACGGCTGGATACTCAGTGATGTTGAATATTCAGGCTGCAAACGTCGGTGGCTCTATGTACTGGAAGTAAAGCCGTCTTAGCGTTGCCCTGCTATCATACGATTCTTTGCATCGCTCTCATAGGGGGTCATGCCGTCG
Source organism: Dermacentor silvarum (assembly GCF_013339745.2). Taxonomy (NCBI): domain Eukaryota; kingdom Metazoa; phylum Arthropoda; class Arachnida; order Ixodida; family Ixodidae; genus Dermacentor; species Dermacentor silvarum. Next base: position 108,176,225 of record NC_051162.1, on the reverse strand, counting down.
TCGTTTTCACCGTGCAATCGTGCCGTAACGTGCCTTTGTCAGTCGTTGTGGCGGTTTTGACGGTCGTCGAGCTGTTGTGGTGTTGTGATGTCACTGCGCAAGACTGCACTGGACGCATTCCTTTATTTGACCCCCTACAATATTATTTGTCAGAAAAACGAATGGCCTATAAGCACCCCTTTTGAGCCACGTCATTTTTCCCAAGATGAGAAACATGTGTACATTTTCACAGTAAGAAACACGTGTACATGTAATTTCCTGCCGTTAGCAAGTGTACCTTTTGTCAAGCTTAAACAAAGGAAATGTCCGTATAGAATAAATGAGCTTTCTAATGGATCATGGAAGGATTTGTCTGGCGGAACGGCCTTGCCAGCTATTCCAGATGGGCATGATGAGAGACGAAATGATACGCAATCTGCACGTCACAGCCACACAAACGTGCACATTTAATTCTTATGTGCGCATAATGATAATCATCACACTCATGGGTCAAAGATCACCCCGCAATTTCTAAAATTCTTAACAGTCGGTACTCGGGGGCAAGATATTAGCCCTACCATCTTATCACGTTTCCATAGTTTATCGCCCAAATGTAAAGAATTTTCGTTGGCATTTATCTCTTTGCAAAGGACATCTTGCAGTGCAAACACCAGCAAACCAGAAACGAATCACTGTTAAAATGTCGAGGACAGAGGAGCCGCACGGAAGTTCTTACTTCCGGAGCTTCTTCGTCGTCTTGCAGGGCCAAACGTTTGGTTTTCATAGACGCCGTACTAAGACGAGTCGAAGACACACTGGCCATTTGTTCGTTTCATTGTTTGTTTATTCCTCGCTTGCTACCATTTTCCTGACGAAGCAGTGACAGAGAGGCTGACGTGCTTTTTCGGTGACAAGTCGAAGGGACGTGTCGTGTTCTGTGTTTTGAAGGGCCCACTAATGAAACTCTTTGTCGAATCCAGAAGCCGTTAAGGTGGGAGTGTTTGCTCCGAGAAGACTAGAAAAAAATGGGCGAGGTACATCGGCTAAAATATATTTGCAGAGAGACAGTGTCTGTTGGCTTTGGGGACTTGTAAGCAGCAGCAAACAAATAAAGAGAAGTAAAGGAAACCCGACAAAAGAGAGGGAAAATAGAACGAGACTAAAGAGAAAATAATCGTGTCTTTGATTTCAGTTCGCTTTTCTGCTCTGCTTACCGGTACATAGTTAATATAATTTGTCAAAGAAAAGAGACAAAGTCTCTTTTTTTTCATTATTTGTTATAACACTTTTATTGTTTTGCTTTTGAAACGTTCAAAGTGAATGGGCACTGCTCTTACCACTGCGGTACAGCACATTTATTTGCAACCGTGGTAAATCAAGCAAACTTTAGATGGGAGTTTGATGTCACACGGCCAGCCTTTGCAACTAAGTTGTCCAGAGCACCCGCGCCGTTTTCTTAGCCTGCCTCCTTTCGATTTTAGAATTCGGTGCGTCACGTGACCTGAGAGGCCCGGTGGTGCTAGGAAGATTCGGCACTGAACAATCAAATTTAGCGCGAAGCGAACAAGCCCCACTTGCAGGGCAATAATACACGGGACAAGCAACAGAAGTTTGATTCCAGAGTTACTTTAACGAATTTTCCTGTTTCGGCTAGAGTTATTCAATCCTACCAGGTCCTAAACTATCTCTGCGCATGCCCGGGTAACCTTTCTGTGGCCGCGACGCCATTACTTTTGCTTCGAGCTGTGTTCGTGCATGCTGCGCGTTTGTACGCGAATGAAAGCAAGAGCGATTGCGCTGGCGTTGAATGTGTGACTAAGCATTCTGGAGTAGGAATGTTAATATTTCCTGTTGTTATCGTTCGTGCTCATAGAGAAGCAAAGTTAGTAAAGTAGGATGTATGAATGCTGTGAACGTGGGCCGGTGACCCTAACAATAAACGGCGCTCAATACACGAGGATAATGATAAAATGCAGCTGAAAGTTGGTGGCTAGGTGTGGTCCCGCGTTCCCCTCTTGTCATTGTGTATTGTTCGCCGCCAATACCAGACGAAGTGTACAATACGCCGCGTCAACACAGATGGATCATGGCCGTCTTATAAACAGCGCTCACCCAGTGTTCAAGAAGCGCGCGCTTCGTAGAAGCAAGTCACAAGAAGTAGATACGCACACCCACGGAACGTGGCAGCGCACGAACCCACTCGCACGCTCACCGTGACACTTGTAGACTAGTACACTCTACTACGAATAAAACGGCAACGTGTTCGGACCCATTGGGCAGCACCAACTAGGCGCTTAGTTGTGTTTCTGGCGCCAGCCGCTAGAGGCGCTTTTCTGATGTAGAAAATAGGGCACCCTAGTCAAAAAGGTACATTGACTTATGCGTCAGCTGTGAGTGACAAGATGAAACTCACTGTAATACATTGCCAGCTAAAAAAAGAAGAAAAAACGAAGCTGTCTTGAAGTTTCCGCAACGGCTTGTCGTGGCGTCATAGATTTTGAAGGCGTCACTTCCGGTCTAGTTAATTTTTTTCATCGTAAATATGGACTACATTGTATTGTAAAGCAGCTAAAGGCTGAACTTAGCAAGTTTTAGAACTTTTACTGCTGTATAAATGACCAAGTTGTGAGAACACCGTTCGAAAGCTGTGACATTACACTGGTGTACAGGCGTTGGGACTAGAAGTTCAAGAACTAGAACATCGACCGTCATTTTCTTTTCTAATATTCGACGTCTTACCGCTGTATCACCCAAAATACATTTATGAAGTAACGTTTTATCAGTGTAAACTTATCTAGTGTTTCTGTAACTACAGTGTTCCTTTAATACATCAGGCGTGGTTAGCCTGGTACACATGGCCGGCGATTGATCCGCCTGAGCATATCGTGCGTTGCTTAAGAAGTGTCGGCCACCAAAAGTTGATCAACTCCGTGTCTCGAAGAAAGGCAGTCAAAGGCAGTACAACTCCTGGCTCGTGCACATGTATAGTTTACATTCGCGGCACTGAAACTTCAGCGCTGAAATAAAGCCAAAACGAGGGGAAAAGGGCAGCGCGTGCTCGCGGAAAGTTTGCCAGCACCTGCCCGCCACCCCCGTCGAAAGCAAAAACCGAACTCCGCGCGCGTACCACGCGCGCCCCTTTCCCCCCCCCTGAAAGGTCCATCGCGCCGCGAGGCGGCGCCTCGCGCGCTCCCTCGACCGCGCCAAAAAGGCCGGTCGCCGGCGCGGGAACGTTCGGTGCGTGCGAGCCGCGCTTCGGGGCAGGCCGTCAAAAAAACCATCGCCGAGGAAAGAGCGAGCGCGCTTTGCGTGGCTGCACATCGCCGCGGAGGAAGCACAACCAGCACCCACCCATCTCCCCCACCCCACTCCCAACAACCGAGCAGCGCCAAACCCCCATCAAGAGTCAAGAAGAGCCCCGTCGACGAGTCTCTCTCCACTGCAGCCCCACTGATCCTCATCGTCGGTCGTCACCGCTGACAGAATCCACGCACGCCTCGAGAAGCTGTTCAAAGGCCGCGCACGTCTTCGTCTGACTTGGACGTCGTAGAACACGCATACACAAACACATACTCAAAAAAACAGAGAGGCCTTGACAATGGCTTTGGCAAGGAACCTGGTCTTAGCGTTGTCCCTGTTCGTGGTCGGGCCGTGGGCATCAGTGACGGCGGTCGGCGCGGGCCTCTCCGACGCTCCGGCCGTCAGGCTCTGCGGACGACGGCTGGCGGACCTCGTGTGGATGATCTGCATGGACCGAGGCGGCGTTCACAGCCACATGGACCGGCGAGCCCGTGAGTCGTTTTTCCCATACGCTCGATCGCTATCTCAGTTGTGAATCTTGTAGCGACATTCGCGCCGCGTGCGTCTTCACGGCTCCATCTGGGATGGGAAACTTGGCCAAGGCCCAACTGCATGTGTCTTTTTCGGCCTGTCTCGTAAGGGTTTTGTGACTCACAATGGGTTTCGCGAGCGGCCCACCGACCGGCCAGCTGGTCTTTGCGTCCCGTGCCCTTTCATCTTGTAGCGGGTTCGAATCAAAACTTGGCCTCGGCACAAGCGATCGGTTGCGTGTAAATTCGTATAGATATACGTATGACAGACAGTGCTTAATATCGCGCTCGCTAACTGGCGTTGTATCACTTGAATCGGCGAGCTGCATCATGGCCCTCCTTATATCGCAGTTCTTTTTTTTTTCTTAGTCTGATTCAAAGGCACTTCACATGGCAGATTTCTTTTTAAAACGTCGCTCATGTGAAAACCGCTCAACTCTTCATCATATGCATGATACTGTAACACCGTTTCTGTGAAGCTGCTTCTCGAAAATCTGTTGCCGTTGTCTGGTACATGAGGCTTCATTCTGGTCCTTCTAAGCATCTTTACCTTGATGACCCGTTTTAGGCTATAGAGGAACGCTATTTGGCCAAGGGACCGATAATGAGTTATACTTTTGGGCCTGCGTTTCGTGTTTCTATGAGACTCTGGACATAGAATGTGACGCGCGCAATGTTACCGTGCCTGGTATGGACCGATGAAAGCGTGAGTAAATCCTAGAGTACACCCGTCGTTTTATCGTTGCTTGTTTGGTTCATTTCGTTATTCACATATACTTTAGCCGGATGACATTACAGTAGGCGGAATGGCAGCATAACAAGTACTTTGTTGCACCAAAAGAAAAAAAAAACGATGTAACATAGAGGCATATCGCGATGCATTCAACAAAGAAAATGGCTCATCGCTTAAAAAATTACCTCTACATATGCGATTTAGACATAATACCTTCTGTGCGCACATGGTCGATTCAATGCTTCAGCAACACCTATCTAGTCATTAATGTAGGTATGTTTGCGTGTCCGTAATATTTGTGCCTTACAAGTCCACTTGTGATACACGATTCCGTTCAAGGATCGGCGAAGTGGTAATTTCCTTGCATAATCTCCGGCATAATTAAGTGTAGCCGTTTATTCTTTCCCACAAAACTCAGTCGTATTCTTTCCCACAAAACTCAGTCGATGCTCGAATGCTCACCGGAACGCACAAATTTGCATGTCGGATAGATATTTGACTGAGGATATCATTTGCGATCTAAAGTACTCCACATGTATCGCTGCGACTGTGCTAGGTGTTCTTGTGGACTTGTCGTATCTCACTAGTAATGCTATGTGTGCTGCCGGTCGAAACTTGGCCAAGGTCCAAGCGGTCGACCTTCGGGACCATGAAAATATTCTCGAGTCCATTGAGGGTCTGTGACCTACGATGGGACACGCGACATGCTCGGTGTCACATCGTCGAACGAGTGCGCTTTTTTTTCGTTGAACTTGACATACTTTCAGTGGCCTATTTCTTTCGCATCTGGCATTCGCCCGTTCGCGCGTCTATTTCTATGCCTTTTTGTTTATCTGTGTCCCTTTAAAATTGCCAGATCTACCAACCACGTGCCGTGCCAGTTATCCATATCTTTGAAACAATTTTATCTGATTTTCTTTTGTTACCCCCATCGTCAGTTTTTTTTTTTTTTTTTTTTTTTTTTTGCTGGCATCTCAAATCTCCGAGTTGCACATGTACGTGGGAGAGAGTTCCGTGGAACTTACAAGTTCCCAACTTGCAGCTATTTGTTATCTTACTTTGTAAATCTTTTTTTTTCCCTGATATGGTCGCTGTTTGGTAAACTGATGTGAATCAAGTTTTGCATGGCACACATTTTTTGTCAAGTCTCGAGTTACTAGTTGTGCCCTTGTCTATCTTACCAATGCACAGACCAGTTATAAGCGCAATGATTCTTATGTTATGAGACTGTAGAGACTGATTGAGGCTCGGACTCATTTTGGTTAACAGAGATTTATCATTGACTAGCTGCTGTTGCCCGTTTTTTTTTTCTTGTTTCTTTTGCTCCGGAAGTATTCACAATCGGTAATCAAGGCCGGATATTCAGCTTCCCGATTTCAGATGCAGGCGGCCTAGCTCTAAGAGGGGATATGGGGAAACGGGTAAGGGAGGCGCGAAGCCTTTTACACTGGCAGTGGGGTCTGCGTTAAATCATGCAAATTCATTTGAAGCCCTTCACTACGGCGCGCATATTTTCATGCTGCTCTGATAGATTCAAATTTATCAACTTAATAATTGCGAGAGCTCAAAAATTACTTGTATAACCAACCTCAATTCACAATAGTGTGGGACGAATAAACGTGTCGGCGGTGGAGGCCAGTGATGGAGGGCTGGATAATTGGTAGCAAGGAAACACGGAGAAAATGCACAATGTAGCGCACGAGCTAAATGTTTTAATAACCATGAAAGCGTGAGAAGACACGCAGGGCGGCTGAAGAACACGTGCAGTTCGGGCGTGCACTATCAGCCGAATAGCAACTGGCACGCGGTTTCGTCGAGACACGCTACACTGACGACAACAAAGACACTTCTGTGAACCAAACTTCTGCGGCTTAGCACCGTAATAAGATGGATATCGTACGACGGTGCTTCTAAGTAGCGCCGCATAATTGCAGGCGTAATTCGCTTAATCGGATCACCTTACCTCCACCTAATCTCTAGCAGTTCTGCGCATGGATGCTGTGATTCCGACTTCAAAGAGACGGCCGCGACAAAGCGAGAACAATCTCGACGCAAACTCTCTTTCTGCACCACAAAGATAACGCGATTCTGATGGGCGCGTGGGAAATTGTAAGAAAAGAAAGCAAAGAAAAACAGCAGGTGACAATGTTTATCAGGTGATACGCGCCCGCGTTCCGAAGAAACGAAGCCTCGGCCTCGCGGCGAGCGGGTTACGAAATTAACGCCATCGCAAGTGTAGTTTCGCTTTCTTTATGTCGAAATTGTGGGGGAGTACACATTGGTGTGTAATTGGTAATTACCCAAACGCTCCTTTCCGTCGAAATATTTCGAAAGAACATACACCCTATTAACCAGAGGAGTTCTGGCGACTCTTTGTGAGAGCGTAAGGGCTCGTTCTACCCATTACTCCATTTTCTCTCGTCCACGTACTCCTCGATAAATTCACTGACAGGTAGGCCGTGCAGAAAGGGCACTGAAAATAAACGTAGTATAAAAGACGGGCTGTCAGCGTCAAACGTGTAAGGGGCGTTGGTCCCCCACGAAAAAGATTTAATTGCGGAACACTTTGTGCCGGCAGACCGTAAAACAGTACAAGAAATCTAAATATATCGCGTCAAGAGTGCAACATACTGACTCTAGACGCAAAAAGGTGTTGCCATTACTCCACTGATTCTTTAGAAACAGTGCGTTCCTCGATGAAGTGGAGCACACTTAGTCTTCGTGCCTGAAGGAAAACGGTGCAAGAACTTTCGGCAACCACTGACTCTAACGCAAATAGTTGCAGCACTGCCTTAGTTTTTAGTGTATCTCTTCGTAACGACAGAAATATGTACCGTGTTTTGGGAAGTACAAGTGCTTTCGCAGCAGATATTTCAGCCGTAGCTGACATCTGTGTCTTTAGCTTAGTGTGTAACTCCAACGGAGCTCCCATCATACGAAGCCAAATTATAACGCAAACAAAGAAAGCATAGGGGAAGTTAGCTTTTTTTATATAAATTTGAATGCGGAAGTAACTATAATGTGCGTAAATTTTTCACAGACATCACATTGTTAATAAAGGAAAAGGAAGATCAGAGTGAGAGATAGGACAACTCGTCCACTTGCTTGAATATTTGTGCACATGTAATAGACCTAACCCTGGCAGTGTTAGGCCGGGTCAGCGAAATTGATGTTGTCAGAGTGACGACAATTTTCGTGGAAAGCGCGATGTATTTCGGACTTTTAAAGGTCAGCCCTTTCCCGATTTATTTTACGCACTTCGTTGTCGACACAAGACGACGTGTTGCCCCACAAAAATTTGTTTTTCGTTTTTCTTTTTTTTTACGCATTCTTTTTCGTCTTTTTAAGGTGCAGTGCTTCTTGTGCCGTTATTATGAACCACTCGACTCAATTCCAGATGCATCTCGCAAAACGCGCGTGGTTGTCGCCAAGCGCTTCTATGCCCTGTTAGCCCGAAAATACTTGTCACTCTCTTTGCTGTCACAGAAGACAAGAGCACTCGAAATCGCAGGTATCTTCGAGCAGAAACTGTTCCTTACGCTCCATAACAAGGCGAGCTTATTTCTGCAGCTATTCGGAGTGTGTACTTGATGTGATCTACGCTCCGAATGTTTAGAGTGGTTAAGCAGGATGGTTCTGTATCTTTCTTTGCAATGTCCTTGTTTACTTGGACTATCGCGTTAAAAAAGTATCAGTTACACTGTATTTGCGCGTCACATGCACTCCTCGACGCTCAAAATATTTCTTCAAAGCTAGATGCCCGCTGTGAAATGTCACAAAATGTGGATATGAAAAGCTTGGATTTGTTGGGCAGTCAGTAGAGTGCCCTTTCTACGTGCAGTTGGATGTTTCTTTCCGACGTTTCTTCGAAGCAACACGAAGTGAAAGTCCAGGAGTACGCTTTGTCGTCACTTTCGCATTCTTCCGAGAAATCTTGAGTGTTTCCGTGAAGCTTTCTTATCGTGTTTTCCCTGGCTTTCGCGAGAGACGCACCCTTGTCTATCATGGTCGCAAGGCAGGTTAAGCACGTCCATAAAGAGTTATAAAATTTGGGTACGAAGACATGCTGTTTCCAAAGTGTAGGCAACAAATGCTGCTAAGATTTTTCTTGTTGTTCTTCTTCTTTATGAAATATTTGGCGCACTCCTTCGCCAGATATGTGATCTTTCAATGCCCACTTAGCATTACTGGCTTAAGCGCATTTGTTATTAGCGGGGAAAATGCAGACCGATCTACGCTTTTTTTTACATGCGCATTGAAATTGCGGCGCTCCTCAAGTCATGACATTATTTTTTTTTCATTTATTTACAACTGCCCTATCAGGAGAGGTCAAGACTGTTAGTATGTTCAGAATCATAAGCAGTGATACAATCTACAGTAGCAGCACTTTTCAACGGATCACATGAAAACAAGTTTGCAGCAGTTGCATTCTTTGAGGGTACTCTCGCGTAATGCACTAATCTTAGGAAAAGTGTTCAAGAACCGCCAGGTTGAGTCCTTGCGCGCTCTCAAATGCATCGTATTCGTTCCTTCTAGACGGAACAACTGACTATAACAGTGAGCAGCCCTGTAAAAAACTTCTGACGTCACGGAGAATAGGTGTTGAGATTTGAAGATACAATCTTGTGCCTTAGGAAGTCTTTGCTCAAGGTACGGCTTACCTAGGTGGCATGCAACAGGCGTATGCTATGAGTAAAGTTCTCGTTATATTTTTTTTTTCGGTTTAACGCAAGTTTAACCAGAAGAGCACCCTACTAGTTGCGCTGCACTGGTGGAGGGGAAAAGCAAGACGATGAGAGAGGGAAAGCGGAACATATGCGAGAATAAAAAAGATAGGTCACGCAGTAAAAGGAGATCGCACAGGGTAATTTTGTTTTCGGGGATGGCTGTCGTATTGCATGGTAGAGTAAAGGACCTACATAATCGCATGCAACCCTGCATGACGCAGAATTTTTATCAAAGCTCTGCAGACTCGATCATCTTAAACCCACGTAGTGTATGTCAGCCCGCCTATCACCGTGGAAGACAGAACCTCTAAGGCAAGAACTCCCGAATATGTCTCGGTGTGTCGGGAAGTCCAGAGCAGACGGCACACGTCGACGTTCTGCGCCAGACAGGACATTTGTTCATTACAAAGAAAGGCATCCACATGAACGCAATGTTGGAACCTGAATAACGCCACTCTTTGAGTTAGCGAAGTAGCAACGGTAGCGTGTGACACGCGCACGATCTCGTCGCCTGTAGCTGTTAGCTGTCTGCATAACGAGGACCATGGCGATGTGTCATTAAAGAATAAATTCTGGGGTTTCACGCGTGCCAAAAGTAGGCTTCTGAGGTACGCCGTGGTTGGGGACTCCGCAATAACTTTGGCTACCTAGGCTTTCTTTAACGTGCACCTAATGCACAGTACACGGGTATTGCATTTCGCGCCCGTCGAAGTGTGGATGCCGCGGTCGGGATTTATATGAACCATCTATGCTGCGAGAAACGTTATTTGAGTGCTTAAATATACACCAAACCGGGGAGAGGCATGGAAGGAAAGCGTGGCTTTAAAAAGCGCACTACCTACTTCATTGCCATCTGGCCAGGCATGCGATGGTAAAGTTTCTATGACGTCCATCATTGCAAACACAAATAAAAATGCTTTAGTTGATGCTTCTGGACAGCGCTTGGCATCAGAAGACAAAGACACAACCAAATAACCACTAATTAGAAATTTTTTTGTCTTCTGTGTGGGTCCCATTCGTTCGATTCTCTGTGAATCCGTTAATTGAGCCGTTAATTACACGGCGAGCCATGCACGACGCTTGCCAAGTTGTCTCTGCAAGTAGCAGGCGAATGAGAAGGGTGCCCGTTCGACCTTTCACGAGAGCCGATGTTTCCAATCGTTGTCGCTCGCATCGTGCTTTTTCGTGTCCTGAAGGCTAGTGGTGAACGAAAATTTGGCTGGGAACAACTTGAAATCGTAGCGAACGATCACGTAATCATCGATCACGTAATCATTCCATCCATCCTGTTGTTGTTCTTGCGTCTTGACGATTAATTTTCATAAACGTGGAGAATACATTGCAGGGGATAATTGCTAGCCCCTTATATTCCTCCTTTGTGTGGTGCTTGTATGTTTACATGAATAATAATAACAACACTAATAATAGTAATAATAATAATAATAATAATAATAATAATAATAATCTAGTGAGGATGTTCAGAGCGGTGTCTAAAACGAGCTCTCTTTCTTTTATTTTTTCTTCGTTATATCAACAAGCGTATAACAATTCCTGTTAGTGAGTTAATGGCTCGGACACACCGGGCGTGAAGCATCAGACGCCGATGCGAAGACGCAGCAGCGATGGAGACCAAGAACTTTCTTCTCCAACTTAACTGCCGCTCAAACACAGCGTGCAAAACATTTACTTTCGAGGCGCATGCGCAAATGAGCTTCGAGATAAGCTCCGATTTGTCGCTGTGATCTTATCGTGCGCTCGCCGTCGCGCACGCGTTCATATCTCGCGGGTCTCGGTCAACAAAACATCTTAGAAACGAACGTCTCGTCATCCGTTGTCGTTCGTTAAAGGGCCTTTCTGAAGCTTTTGCCTATTGTATTTGCAGACAACAGCAGAACGTCAACATCAGATGTAGCGAATCTCTCGCTATATAACAAGAATTGACAGCGGTATCAATTTGATTGCTATGATTATCACGGTTAAAGAATAGAAACGCAGGCCTAATAAACGGCAGAACCAAACAAATGTTGTTATAGTAAACACCACCCGCCAGAACGATTCTTCTTTATCGTGAAAGCATAAAACCTCGAGGACGAACCACCTTGCGAAATCTTGCCCGCGCCTGTAAGCTACCGAAGCGCCGCCAAATGTCTGCGGCGGATTTCTGAATAATAAAGTCCACAAAATTCATAATTGCAACTTTCTGCTCTCATCTGGGACCGTTTTTCTCTCCTGTATTTCCGATTGTAATGATTTTTTTTTTTGCGTACACTAAAACAATTGTGTTGGCCATACCACGCGCTTCGAGCAGGTTCTCTTATAGTGCAATGTCCGATGTAGTATACAGTTTAAAATTGTAATGTTATGAGGCTGTGTGGTGCAGCGCAAGTCCTGCTTTGCGCTGAACCACACAGCCTCGTGGCAAACCAACTAGCCCAAACCATCACCCTTCTCTTGTTATGCGTCTGTGTTCTTTACCGTTAAATGACTCCCACATGACAATGATGGTTTGGGCGTAAATTGCGCCCACTCTTCACAAAAGCCCGGCTGAAACGTCATAATAAACGACCTTTTGTATTTTCGCACGTTCGCCGACACTTGCGACTATATATATATATATATATAATGTACAGTAGAACCCGGATGTATCGAACCCACATATAACTAATTCTTGTGTATATGTAAAAGCAGTAAAATCAGCTTGAAAATCTCAGTATAAAATTTTTATTGCCTATAGCGAATTACGTATATATCGAACTTTCTGTGATCTCCTTCAAATTTGATATATCCGATTTCTGTATATATATATATATATATATATATATATATATATATATATATACAGAAATAAATACAGAGATATATATACAGAAATTTCTGTATATATATATATATATATATATACTCTGTGTGTGTGTGGGGGGGGGTGTTCAAGGTAGAGAGAGAGAGAGAGAGAGAAAATGATTTAATGAAAGGCAGGGAGGTTAACCAGGACTGAGCCCGGTTGGCTACCCCACACTGGGGGAAGGAAAAAGGGGAGAGAGAGATTAAGAGAAGAATAGAATGTCCACTGTTGATATCGCCGACGTAGCAACAGATCTCTGTTCTATCACTGATTATCAATCAGTCCGGGTCATAGACGGTCACTCAGTCCTGTAGTTTTTAAAAATCGCAGCAGCGCTTTTGTGGCCTTTTGCAGCTGTGATATTCGAGACCATGGTCCCAAGATCTTGCTCAAAGTGAACGGTCTTCTATCTAGCCTATTGAGAACGTTGCAGAGCTTTTCTTTCGTTTTGAAAAGATGGACAGTAGCATAGTAGGTGTTCAGGTATGTATAGTTCCCGCAAGGTTATAATTACAGAGTTGATGCGCTGCTTTCAACACAACTCTTCATACAAACAGTTGTTCGTAAAATGCATCAACTTTTCAATTATATATATATGGCGTGTGCTAAATTGTCACCCTCTAATACGGCACTGCGGCCGTGGCGGCTTCAGCACTATAGGGGCTGCCTAAAAACGACGCGCGTATATCGCTACTCGCCACGCCGAATCGGCGAGGGCCGTCAAGTGCGGCCCGTTTGCGTCGACTTCCGTGCTTACTCGATCTCCATTCCTGGTAAGCCTCTGCCGCGGCTCGCCGACCGACCGGCAGTTGCCAAACGGCCCGCCCAAATCTCCACCGAAGGTCGCGCAACGTCGGTCCTCTCCTGTCTTGTGTGCCGCCAAGAATGCCGAGACGTGTACATGCGACCGACACCCCTGATACCCTCCTAAGACCCCTTGTACAATACGTTGCACGTTGCCTTCAACAGTTCTTTTAACGCGATAGCTTTAAAAGAACGTACTACACGTAGTTCCATCTTCATCTCTGCTCAGGTGTCGTGTTTTGTTTTCTCGCTGAGTCCTGTCCCTTCGTCGCTTTGCGCTAAAGTGTTAAGTATGTCTAACCAAACAGCCCACTTTGGAATTTTCCTTAATGAAATGCAGGTTTTACCATAGCAAAGATTAGGAGATGATGAAGATATTTTTTTTTTTCGCGTACATGGAGACGCACCTTTTGGCATCAAACTGCTGTATAGGTAAACTTCAAAAATTGCTTTTCAAGGTAATAACTTAACAGTAGACAATAAAGACCACCTTGAAGACCGATTATATCCCATAGTTGTGTTCGGGTTTCATCAGTATATACACCTTCCGTCGCTTGACCGTCGGGTGTTGCTCGACAATTAATGCTGGACCAAATTCGTGGTTTTACTAACTTTTAACGCACAGAAGACGCGGGGACAGTTTAGAAAGACGTAGACGAAGCCATCGCTTGCGCCTCCAGCAATCTGCGTCTACGTCTGTCTAAACTGTTCCCGTGTCTTTTTGTGGGCTAAAAAGCTACAGTGGAATACCAACATGCCAAAACTTGCGTTCTTTCACAGTTTTTGAAGAGCCAGGATTTCAAATTGCGAAAACAAGAGCAATGGCAAGGGACAACATGAATACCGGCTAGGACTTACTGCTGTCTCTTTGCTTTTCGCTCCGAGCCATTAGAGAGTTTTATATTAGGAGATGCAAGCGGCTTGCGTACGCAAGAACTAGGGCTCACGGTACTGCGCCTGCGCAGACCCTATCTAAGCAAGTACTAGGGGCCACGGTACGGCGCATGCGTAGTACCGTGACTCCTAGTTCGTGCATACGCAAGCCGCTTGCGCCCCCTTATTTAAAACTCTCAAAAATGCGTTTTCACACCCTCCTTTTACAAGACACGGATCCTTACCGATTCGCTCTACTCTCTTTCGATCGTTTTCCACTAAGTCATTGACTGATTGATTTGACGAATCCGTTGGTCCAATTTGATGAATTCAAGGCAACACGGGGGCTGCGACCGACACCGTGGGGGGTTGCTTCTTATAAATATCCGCCACTTAGGGTTCTTTAAGGCGTGCGTAAATCACGAGTACACGACCGTTCCTGCGTTTCGCTTACGTCGTAATGCCGACGCCGTCGACGGGAAGCGTACCCACAACCTTTGTGCTCAACAGCAGAACTCCATAACCAGTGAGTCGCTGCTGCGGGTACCTAGACTAAATGTCATGCAGTTGCCCGTAAAGGTAATAAAGCAATACTTCGTATCCAACTTGGCCGAAGGCGAATGGCTCCAGCGCAACGATTCTTTCAGTCGGCAGGAACTGGCGGTGGTCAGGATACGGTGAGTCACGTGGTTGGCGAACTTCTGCGAAACGCCGCCCAATCAGTTGCGGAGAAAAAAGTATGACTCCCCGGGCCCGATGCCACTAACATGATGTTGAAGCACCATTCCAAGACTTCCGGAACACTTCTGGATCGGTTCGACCGCTAGGCTTTCCCCAATTCAAGCAATATCCCAACATGACGACCACGATGACGTCAGTGCGAGCCACGCGCCGTCGTCCGGGCATTCAGAAAAGCTCTTGAGATATAACAGTGAGGTCACAGATAACTCGCACTGGCGTCATTACGATTGCAATTACAGGAGACAGCTATAGCTAGCGCGGCAAAAATTAGCACATCTGTTGTGGTATACTGAGGGTGATCGAATGCGGTTCATGACTTCGGCTGTGGGGTGCATACCACAGCCACGTTCACGAAAGATGTTGATCTCCGTTCGCCCATTGTTAGCGGAATTCTTCAAAATCACCAGGTAATGGCGTTAACGTTTTGTCGGCGTTCAGCTCTGAGTACCTCGTGTGTCCTGTCTGTTCGTTTCTTAGCCTTCGTCCGATCGCGATGCCCAAATCAGCCGCGAACCCCTCTGGAGCCCTGCGTGTGCGAAGCATAGCTCTGGTAGCTACGACAAGGGCCATTTGTGGTCGCAATCGTACCGCCACCTAAGCAGCCGAGCGCCGTAACACTGAGCCAGTAATTATGATAACTCGAAAAGCCCGCCTCTCTTCAAGCTGGCCTTGCCACCTGATGGTTCCAGCCCCATAGGTGGAATAGCATAAACTTTCTGACGGCTCGTTCATTTTCTTCGCACTATCATCATTACGCTGATAGTGCGAAGAAAATCAGCGCTATCAGCGCACTTACGCTGATTGCGCAAGCGTCGAGATGGTAACGCGTGATAAGTATATCTCACGTCGTCGCCAAATTTCGAGGATCATTCATTTCACCGTGCACCCGACTGTACAGCTCGGCGAAGCCGCAAAATGAACAATCTGCGCCCTGTTTCTATCAAATGTGTACTTCAGCCCTCTCTCTCTCTCTCTCTCTCCTTTCTTTTTCCTTATCACTCGACAGAAGAGAAACGCGGAACATGTCCTCAAACACCCGACGAGCCAGCATCCAGCGAGGTGCCGTACAGTTAAAAACGGCGCACCGTCGAGATTCACGGAACGTACTACGTTGCGCAACTCATAGCAGCTCGGTGTCCGATTCCGTCCCGCGCGGCGACAGCCGTCACCAACGGTCTGTGACAGCGTTGCGGTTTTCACGAGCTTCTCAAGCTTCAAGTGGCGAGAGAGTTTCCCGTACGACAACCGCGTGTATAGCTTCTCTATACACTTCCCAGTCGGCGGCGGCGGCGGCGGCGCGGTTGATGTGTACGCAGTAATACACACAAAACGTCCGGCTCGCTCGATCAAATACTCGACGTGCGGTGCATCGCTTCGATGACGACTTCTGATAAACGATAGAAGTCTTATACTGCGATGGCGTAACTCATCCGTATCAACGGCTCTCGGCACCGTTTCCTCTGAGAGCGCAAAAAAAAAAAAAAAAGTCTCACCGCTGCTATGGCTACTACTTGATTCAATGCAAGTTAGCAAAAAGTTACCCGCCACGGTGGCCGCATTTCGATGGGAGCGAAATGCAAAAGCACTCGCGTACACTTCCTGTTGGGTGCACGTTAAATAACCCCACGTGGTTAAAATGAATTCGAAGTTTTCCGTTACAGCGCCCATCGTAACCCATTATGCAGTTTCGAGATGTTAAATTTAAAAATATATATCAACAGAAAAAAGCAATGAGTTGTCCAAGACGGTGCAGGCAGTGCCGCTCAGTGAAAATGGCGAGCGCCAATGCTGCTAACTCCACAAACGGTGTGACGTATTTGCCATGTTTTCTGGCACATAAGAAACCTTGCTTTCTTTTTTCGCCCGCAACCAGTTATTTGGAGTTTCAGCCGAGTCGTGGTGACGACGTGCGTAAGCAAGGAACTAAAAATTGCACTGCCTTCGTGGGTAGACCATTCAGCAATGCACTATATCGTCATCGAGTACCACAGATAACGCTATCGTACATCAGTGTACCACGTGACGACGATACGAGGAACGGGTGGCACAAATCCTGATGAAGGTCTACCCTATAACAGCCATCGCTGAAAGGCTATAGATTCAGGCAACTTCCCACCCATCTCTTACCGCTAAGGTCGTCACTGTTGTAAACACCGCCAGTTAACGGCGTCTCTAAACATGGCGGTTATGACGTGTTCCCAGCTCTACAATTGCTTCCGGCACATCGCCTTCGAGATTCGTTTCGGTTACGTCAAGGAAGCGGTCGCTAGACGCTGTATTTGGTCACCACCTATTTTGCACGTAATCATTTCGTTGAGTGGGCCGCGATATTAGATTCGCCGCTTTTTTCGCCGGCAACCGGGCGCGATTACACGAGTCTGATCTACTTGAAATGTGAGCGTTACCTCCGGTCTTCTGATCAAATACACCGGAATTGAGAAATCATTTTGCTGAGCATCTAATGCACGGAACTTGACAAGGGTGGTTGTAGTTGAAAGAGAAAAAAAACTAAAATATATCGACTGCATGAGCAGACTTGATGTTATAGGCCATCAATTTCTTTTTTTATACAAATTGCTCACTGGCGGAAAATTTTAGCACTTCCGCATGTATTTTACAACTCAGTAAACAAGCAGCGAAATTGCAATTCTGCAATGTGGATCTAGGAGAATTCTAAAGCGTACATGCAGTAACATATTTTACACCACTCTAAAGTAGGTTAAAAATTTGAGAATAAGACTTTCTGTAAGCAACGCAACAATTTTGCCCAAGCTATACGAACGTATGCATATTGTCTGTCCCTGTTTAGGCGCTAACACCGGTGCAGTTCATGGAATCGCGACACCTTCTTTCTGGCACAGAGTTATATAACTTAAATCCGTACTTAATATTTTAAAAATTTTATTTACCGATTACTGGCAAGAGAGAGAGAGAGAGACAGACGAAAGGGGAAAGGCAGGGAGGTTAACCAGAGGGGAAGGTCCGGTTTGCTGGACTTAACACGGGACCTAAAATCAAGCTTCTGATTCCTGCGATCGATAGAACTTCAATTTTTTTCTCTCGAATGCAATGAACGTTATTCCATTCAGCGATCATTCAGCATTCATTTTATTCAGAGATTCATTGTACTCAGCATTCGTTCAACGCTCGTCTATACAGGGCATTTCCGCATATCGAGCGCATTTGTAAATAGATGGCGGCCTCGAGCTAACGCTTCCTGTTAGCATCAGAGGATTTCAGTATCCCTTCGGCGAGCCGATATCGATTGTCCCAGTGGGAGGAACCCTTCGTCTAAAGCAGACTGTAACCTTGGTGCAGTGGAAGAAAGAAAAAAAAAACGGAAATATCTCGCTGTAAACAAACGAAGGACGAACGCCGTCCAGATATAAGCGCACCAACGTATAGCGCATCGGTATCAGCGGGAGTCCTTCGCCTTTCGCATTGCCGATGTTTCTCGGCATGGCCCGTCGGGGTTTCTCAGTGGCCGTGGCGTGGGGGCGCTGCTGAGGTCGAGGTCGTGGCTTCGACCCCGGCCGCATTCTGAACGCGGGCGGAATGCAAAAAGAAACGATCGTGTACTTAGGTTTAGGTGCACATTAAGAAGACCCTAGCTAGGTGGTCAAACGTGTGGTATCCTCCGTCTCGCGGTGCGCCACCGGGAGTCACCTAGACCACCGCGCGGGTCCGAGGGTCCGAGCCCCTCGGGGGGGGGGGGGGGGGGGGGGGTGAACAGTTGAGCCGCGTGTGTTGCACTGGAAGCGAGACAGCGCCGCAAGGATATGGTCCAGAGTACAAGGAAGGCGTTTATTAGACGACTCTACCTTGGCGTTGACTAACTGTTGTACCCTATCTGCGCGTTGCACATGAGCCGGAGCTCCCGCAAATCAAGGGTGGCACAACAGTATTAGAGAACGCTGTAACCCGCCGCCATACGGGAGTGTGGCTCCCAACGACCGTGCTACTAGGGCAAGGATTATTCAGATCGGTATGGACTCCGAGGGCGACCCGGCGCAGTACGAACCGCGCGCACGTGAAGTGGGCCGGTGTCTCTTTCGGCGTAGCCTCCAGAACAGCTAGGCGCATGCGAACAGGTGTGGCCGGCCAGCCAAACGGTTGACCGGGAGAGTCGGAATTCAGTACGCACCGTTTCGCCGTCCGAGAGCTTCTTCCCGGTACCCCCGGGGCTCCCCGGTCGGCTCGAGCTGCCGGGAGAGAGGGGACGCGAGTTCCCACCCAAACAGACCAATCGGGTGAGCCCCTGGTCTGTTTGGGGGCGGACAGCAGCAAGTGTTTTTTTTTTTTTTTACTGTCCCGCTGCTGTACGGCGCCCTCGGAGGAAAGAGAGGGGGGGAAAGCGTCGGACCCGTGCGCGCGAAGTTCGAAAGCGACTTCGCCGCGATGCGGTCCCTATGCCCAGCACGTGCTGCGCTATGGCGCCGCAACGAAATGGATAAACGTAATCTCCAAAAAACGTAACCACCCGGAGTCGTCGTCGTCGTCATCGTCCCTCCCCCCTACATCATGCCTCATAATCATATCGTGGTTCTGGCTCGAAGAAACTCCGGAACTTAAATTTTCTGCTTATCTGCATAAGCGTAGACATTTCGACAGATTGGAGCGAAAGGATGGCTGCGCTACGCTCTTCTGTACTGCGAGTGTCCGAATCGAAGGCGTTCCAGCAGCTGTTTATTTAATGGCCGTTTGAATGCCGTCATCGAAAAGTGTAATGCGACCCGCAAATAACTGATCGGAAACCAGCTACGCGTAATTACATGGAAGTGCGGCGTGTAATAGCTTCGTAGCCGGTCTCTAAGCGTGGAGCAGTCCCGAGTGTACGCTTTTTTTAGGTCCGAATCAACGCGCTGTTACAAATGCGAATGATCTTGAAAACCGAACGCAGCATAGTTTAGGAATCGTCCCCGTTTGAATTTATGCTGAGAGTGTACGGGGTACAAAATGCCCTACACAACACATCCTTCAAAAGAAAGCCCGCCATTGACATTTGAGGAGCACTGACGTGACAATTTCGACTTCTTTCCTTGTGCGTTAAATGAAATTTCTACACCTCTAAACTCTTCTTTTCCGATACTTATCAGGCTATTTCGTTATTCATTGGAAGGCAGATAGATAGCCCAGATATCTACAAACCACGAAGTACACCCGATAGTGTCCATCTATTAGCGCAGCTCTCACAGAGGTCCATTTTTTGAGGCCACCAAGAAAATGATGGCCACCAAGAAGTGCGCCCACCAAGGCTGCACTTCTACGACAGAAAGCTTACTGAGACGTTTTGCGCAGCTTGCGTTACACCAAATGGTTCACAACAACATTACGTTTTCATTAAATGGTGCTTGATATACGTATATATTCGGACAGACTGATGGTCAGCCTTTATAGTTTAACGTTTTCTTTGTATGTAACTGTTACTAATTTATGATGCCAAGTCATTTAGGAGCTCAAGCCTTTGGCGTCAGCCTGCGCAGAAACCTAGCGAAAGAATCGCGCTTTCAGAATGTGCATCGTGCTGTGGCGAAGTGACTCTTTTCAATCTTGCTTTTTTTGCACGCCCAACTTGCAGTCAATTCAAATTATCTTCAACGTAACGATTTCTGGGAGCCTACACTCAACAATGCTAGGACTTAAAACAAAACTAGTTTGTTTAAGGCCTAGCATTATTTGAGTGTTATCGCTAACAGTGGCGAGTTTTGTAGGCCGTTTTCTACCACTGCATTCCACGACCTTCCTCGGCAGACCAGTCAATGGCGTGAATAATGCAAAGCAACGTCGAGAGCTATCAAACTGCTTTAATGCTGCTTAATTTTACAACACGGAGCCCATTGTAGCACACCGTTTCGAGCATATTTATATGGCCTGGGATTTAAGCACAACACCGTTCAGGCTGTGAGCGGCGCACGGGTTAAATGTGTAAAAAAGAACACCTAACACAATTTTTTTACTCACGAAGGAAGGACAAGATGCGTCCCATGTCACGAACCGTTAACAGCAATGCACATTTTCAATACATGTTCACATATTGGCAGCATTATGGCGAAAAAAAAAACTTGTATATTGAACAAAACGTAGGCGCGTGATTTGTAGTATTTCATGTCTGCTCCTGATAGCATACCATTGCCGTCAAATAAACGGAAACCGAATTGAACAGTACCGAGTTCCCAGCGACACACCACCAGTCAAGGTCGAAAAGGCGCATCCCTTCGTGAAAGCGTACCACACACACACACAAAAAAAATAACTTGATTCGGGGCAAGTTGGTTGATACTTCGGGAAGCCATTATAGCGCAAATGAAATCAACCGCATGGAACAGAGGACTGGAAACCACGTGTTGTGAATGTAGTAGCCGTGATGTCCGATCTTCTGCTCTTTTGTGTTACTTGCGCTATAGTGACTTCCCCGTGTAAAACAAGATCGCGCCGTTCTTGCACTTGACAGCCAGTTTCCCGACAACGAGGCGTCGTCTGCAGCTGTGTAGCAGACGACAATCCAGGAAGCCGCGTTGACGTACGCGACACGATATTGTCTCCAACTCCTCGGTATGTGAACCCATTGCTTGCAATCTTCACGCGACGGGGCTTGGCTGCCTGTGCGACCGAAAATAGAACGGCCAATCACCTCATTCGATAGGGCGCTGGGGGTCAGCGCCTACTCTGGACGCCAGTGCGCTCGGGTCAGCGGTCCGTGACATACGCGCAATTTGGTCTGAACCAACGGCCATGGGCGCTGAACGTGCTGTTTCATACATGCAACTTGGTAATTTGCGTATATACTAGCAGCTCTACTCTTGCTGACTTTTGTTTTCTTGACTTCAGCTACAGAATCAAAGTTATCTTACTGTAAGTCATTATATAGATCTTAAATTTATTGTTTCATCTTTAGCGTATAGTGTAAGCTTGCGGTATTCATTTTAAATTTTATATATGTGTATTTTGTATTCTAGGCACTTTCCTAACTGATTATTTTTGTCGACATTCCGGTCCCATCGGTGACTAGGTTTTGACGATTATGTTTAATCGCTTATCACACAAGGGAAGCTTGGTAGAGCCCACGGGTGAATTTAAGAGTATTTGGTAATCGGTAGCCAGGAGGCTGATTAGTCTAAAATTTCCTGCACCGATAATTGAAACTGAACAGCCTTTTAACCAGAGCCATTGCTATTAGGCAATGGCTGCTGCGATTGTTTGGAACGAAGAAGTATAGCTTCTTCTTCTTCTTCTTTCTGGGGTTTTACTTGCCAAAACCAGGTCTGATTATGAGGCACACTGTAGTGGAGGGCTCCGGATTAATTTTGACCACCTGGGATTCTTTAACGTGCACTACAACGCAAGCACACTGGCGTTGTTGCATTTCGCCTCCATCGAAATGCTGCCGCCGCGGCCGAAGAAGTACAGCTCTCGATTCTGGGTAATCTTCGATCACTTCCTGATCACAGAAAGTGATCAGGAAGTGATGACTTCTGTGACAGGAGTGATCGGCCCTGGCCCGGCCCGGGCTCACTTTGAAGCCCGAGCCCAACCCGGGCCCGGAAGTGCATGACCAAGCCCAGCCCGGGCCCGTGGTTCCAAGCCTGAGCCGCCCCGGGCCCGTGTTACTAAGCTTAGCCAGGGCCCTCGTGTGCATGACCAGGCGCGGCCTGTAAGTAATATATATATATATATATATATATATATATATATATATATATATATATATATATATATCTTTTTTACTTACAGATTGTGCCACAAGTGTCAGCCTCGCCTTCACGAGGTCTAATCAGCTGCAGTATATAAGCAATAATATACCTAAATCTGTGTGTTTTCCATGGGAATATCAGTGATCGGGCCCATAGCCTGTGCTGTTATTTTTCCGCTGGTGCGCATGCGTTTACCTTGATGGTATGATTTGGTCCTCTGAGGTCATTTAGCATGCGAATATATAGGTATAAACAGGAGAATTCACAAGCACACAGCCTAAATAAACGAATAAGTAGAAAGAGATACCCTTTGCATTAGCGCTATAATAATATAATAGTGTCGAGAGTTGTAATATTGCAACCGCAAAAGCGGTAAGAGCGAAATGGTTTGAAGAGCGCTTTTTTGTATATTTTATTTTTCCTGATGCGGAAACTATGTTCGTTTTTTGTGGAAAAGAAAAGAACTAGAACCTCATCTGTTTTCCTATTTTCTGTGTTAAGACATACAAAGAGCCGGCTCTTTGCATGTGTCACTTTAGCTTGGCACAGAATGCCTTGAACCATGCAATGCATAACGTTCGTGTGTGGTCGCCGCCCACTTAGACCGTTCAATAAGCGGGCCTGAGTCTGGCCCGGGCCCGTGGCTTCAAGTCCGAGTCCGGCCCGGGCCCGCGACCTCATGCCCGAGCCTGGCCCGAGCCCGCCTAGAAATGCTTCGGACGGCCCGGCCCGGCCCGGTCCGGGCCGGGTCAGGGCTTTCAGGTCGGCCTGGGCCTGTGCAGTGCTCTACCTACAATCCTAAATCAGGTTATCTATTAACAAAGTTTCAAAGAACCTTGTTGGAGCATGTGGGGGCCACGACGGTGGGCGCAGAGGCGTGTGAAAGTCCACAACAGCCACGGTCTCACACTCAAGTTTCAATGGATTCCCTCTGACGCTGGTACTGCAAGGAATGACGAAGTTCGTTATCCTGCATACTTAGAACTGTCACATCCTCCACAAGTAAAAAAAAAGTCCCAAAAGTAAGCAGTTGCGTTTGGAAATTCTTGCGGGAGTTGTAAGGAGTTAACTTTAGGCTGACTTGGTTCTTGGGGCACACATATACACTAGTGGTTCGCACGGATCACCCAAACAGACAGTGTGTTTTCCTTCTCGGTTCCTATCTCTCGGGTTTGGACTGCATAAATTAGAGCTTATCAGTCTGGAGAGTAGAGACACATTGAGCTGTAGCGAGGCCTAAACACTCGCCAAAGCAGCATTGAAACTGTGCACCGAAACGTATGCGTCTCCAGGACCATTTACATCTTGTCGTTCGCCGCTTGTGACGCATTTGAAGTCTCCGCCGCAGAAGACGCCGCCCAATGGACGCGGACAGAAGGCCAAAGAGATTTCCAGAGATTAACAACGCTTCGCCACGTCGGACGCTTACGAAATGAAAAAGTGCTTTTTCTGACACGCGTGTCACTAAGGCAAAAAGGGTCATCATTTACCAGCTCGCAGCGCAGTTATTGTGATGCATTTTTTTCTTCATTTTTTATCTAATTAGAATCGGCCATGACATCTATGGGAAAGTATGAGTGCAAACACCAAGGAAAGCTTGTCTGTGAGCTGTAACGGCGCTTATCTTCTTATGTCACGTCCAAAGTTTGTTTGGTACAAAGTGATCACGTGGACCGGCATCTACAGTCGTTTCCCACGCTACGGACCACGTCGTGGTCTTCCGCTTGAACCCGGTACGGCTGGCGCTGATTGGCGTCGTCAAGTGCGCGCCTTATCCCAGGGTCACGTGGGCGCATATTTTGAAAAAAAAAATGTCGACAAGATCGTCTCTAGAGGTTGGAATGCGCAACATTTTAGACGAGAGACACAGATGAGGAACACACACGACAGAGCGCCACTTGCAACAATCGATGTTGCAAGTAGCGCGAAATGGTGCGCATTCCAACCTCTAGAGATATGCTATACCAACACGCCCAGTCTTCAACCTTGAGAAGATCGTGGCGTCTAAGTTCGGCGTGCTGTTCTCGAGCAACACTTGCGCGGAGGCTGTGAGTTGGTGAGCGCGCTGGATAACTTGAATCCTCACTTTGTTCACCGTTTTGAACTGGCTAGTGATTACAGAGTAGTCACTCGTATTTAAGAGAATACAAACGAACCTGTTCAAGAACAGTCCTTTATGCCTACAAAAAAGATGCAGTTTCGCTCGTAATGCCTGTAATGTTGCGTTGGTCAGTCGTTTTGACGAGCGCTCCAGAGGACAGGCACGGTACTTCCCAGGCGCAGTGTTGTTTCTCGTTGCATCTGCGGAGTGGCAGATAGGTAGAATGTTCGACTGTCAATCTATAGCTACTAAGTTTGAAGTTCAGGTGGTGTACTGACTTCTTACTTCGTCTATGAAGTCCTTCTCACTGCATGTTCGGGATTCCAGTGGTACGGATAGTGGCGGACATCAAAACGACCACGGAATTCCGCCCATAACAATTATCGATGTAAGTAAGCGCCTCGCTGGCTGGAATTGAATCCACAACCTCCGAATAGCGTCTGCGATGCTCTGTACCAGTTTAGCTACGGCATCAGCCGTCGACACCAGTACACTGCCTTCTGCATATACTTAATATGTGCGAGTATAAGGAGGTAGTGGAGCCCGCGTCACGAGATATAAAGCCCGCTACACATTTTGTCCATGCGCTGCATTTTGCGCAGAGGAGACCTTTATTTCACACGTGCGCAGTACGTGAAAATGACAAGAGTATCATCATCATCGGCTAATACTGTGCGAAAGTATTTCCCAAAGATATCTCATTACCCCTGTCCTGTGCCAGCCGAGCGCATTTCCTGATTGGTAATTTCATTGTCTCACCACCACATGATATAACACTCCATCAAATCGGTTGCTGCAACGTACCCCCAACTAAATATCTCTGCCGTTCTCTGTTAATCTAACAGACCAAAGGCAACTTGTTTTACGCATGGCACAACTCAACCTCACTTCTGTACCTCAACTATAGAATGTAATCTGAAGGCACTTTCGTTCCATAGTGCCATCTTTTTATCTCTTAACGCACGGTGCGCCTTTTGTTTCTCCCTATATCGCTCGCACCGTGATTATCACCTACATGCTTAATTGTCGTTGTTCATGTTTCGTTTCTGTTCATGCTTCGGTTCATGTTTCAGTTTAATATATGGCCGCTTCGCTTCCTAACCGAGTTTTCGTTGGTCGCGCACACTTGGTCCTCCCGGGAGCAATCATTATCAATATGCCAACGGGAGACGTCTTGTGTAGCCGGGCGTCATTGCACTCTGGGGCTGTCAACAGCCGGCTTCTCTGCTCGTTAGAGCACAGCCTGTCATCCAGACACAACACACTCAGGAAGACAGATACAACCGACGCAAAGGGCTGTACGGCGGCCGCCAGGATCTCTGGCTTCTAAAACAAGGGCAGATAAGATACTAGCCAACGTCTTGGTTCTTGCTTACGCATTTCTTCGTAGCTTTTTTTTTCTTCTTCTGCACGGGTTTCTCTATCTTTAGACCATCGCATATTTCCGAGGGTCAAAGCGCTCCCCGCGGCTTGTTGTCGTTCCGTTGACACGAGCTCGTGCAGCCGTGCTGACTGTTTAGTTAGGCCGTAACGCAGATTAACGTGAAGGACAGGGAAGAGAAAGAAAAAGAAACAACATAAGACATCAACCCATGAGGGCAACAGCTCCTGTGGCCATATGTGCGGTCGTGTGTCCAGTGCTTCAAGTTGCCGCATACGCCATGATGGTCCGGCTGCCACGGCGTCTTGCTGGCGAATACGAGCCCAAGGGTTAGATTCCGGGCAGTGCCAGAGGGCGTTTAGCGGAGGAAGAATGCTAAGAAAGAATCGACCACACTGGAGGAACAAAGGGAGTTTTTGGAGTGTTGAGCTATTAACACTACTGCTTCGAAATTTGGAAGCCGGAGTCAACCTACGTGCCGGAGTTTCAGGGCTCTCTAAAAGGCCCCACGCATTAATAATGAAGGTTTTATAGTATTGGGACCTTAAACAATTCGTGTATAAAATCAAAGGGAGTAAAAAGAGTGAGGACACTTTTAATACTCAATTTTCGGAGCGTGAGAGCCCGAGTCGGCATTGATGTGCTGCAAGTTAAAAGACATCGCATTCCAAGAAAATGTTTTTTTGAGTGAGGGGACCTTGGACCGGTCCATCACTAAGAACAAAGAGTTCTTACAGTGTGAAGCCCTCTAGCACTCCATTTCCGGAATGCTGAAACAAGAGTATCCACCGCTATGCTGAGATTTCAGCGCAGGTCAAAGGTCCCCATGCTGCAAGAACAAATTGAATATTTAGGGTTGGGCTGCCTTTAACACTCCATCTCTAAAAATGCGAAAGTGAATGTCACTTTACATTAGTTTATACCCCACGCTCCAAGTAAAATAGCTGCTTGTTTCTTTTTTTTAGAATTTGGGACATCTAATAATTCACCTCTAAGAATAAAGGGAGTTTACAGCGTTTGGAGCCCTTTACCGCTTCGTTCTCGGAATGCGAAAGCCGGCGTAAACGCCGCTGTGCTGAGATTTCGGTGAACGTTAGAGGGCTCTATGCACTTAGAAAAAGGTAAGCTTTAGAGCGTTGTAATCCCTTAACGTTTAACTGTCTGTCTGGAAGTGAAAGCCATAGTAAACAGCGATATGCTGGCATTTCAGTGTACGTCAAGGAGCACTACACTCTTCGACAAATGGGAGTTTTCCCAATAAGAAAGGGAGTTTTTAGAGTGTGGAGAACCTTAGCACTCTTTTTTTCTGAATACGGAAACCGGAATGAAGGCCCATGTGCTGAGATTTTAGTCTACGTTAAGAAGCGCGCAGTCTAAGACCAAATGAATTATTAGTGTAGGAACGAAGGGAGTTCTTAAAGTTTGTAGCTCTATATCACTCTAGTTTTTGAGTGGAACAGCCGTAATTAGAATATCAATGGGCTGAAGTTTGTGTGCATGGTAAGGCACCCTACTCCTTTCGACAAAAGTTAGCATTCCCAGGGAAAAGGAAGTTTCTACTATATGGAGCACTTTTTTTAATGCTGATAGGGGAATTAGAACACTTATGAGCGGAGACTTCTTTTTAAATAATAGGGCCCCAGGGGGCCACAATTAATCTGGTGAGTCCGCTACAGCGTCCCTCACACCTCAGTTGTGTGGCTGTCGCTTTGGGACGTTTAACACTACTCAGCAGGTATCTGGGCGATTATTCGAAGCTTCAATATACGAATTGAATACGTTGGCCTCGAATCCAAATAGTTCATTATGTCTGAATAATTGGACACGGCATCACAGGACACCTTGTCAGCCAGCCCTGAATTGGACAAACGTTTTGGATTTTGCTCGTTGGCAAGCAGCGTAGCTGAACAAAGCTGAACAATATAATCGTTGCGTGTAATAATAAAAATAAATCTTACTTTTCGTAACCTTCCCTCTCAATGCGTTCTTTTTTACGACTTTATGAAAATAAAACGTTAGATATTCGCTTCGATAGTTTAAGCCCGCACGTTACATCTATCGACACTATCGTGAATGTCGTCACTGTTGTTGTCATAACCCCGAGTTTGTTGCATAGCTGTAAAGAAATATCACTCGTAAAGCATTTGATGTGGATGGTGCGGGCAGGCTAGTTACGACCAGGCAACCTTTATGCGCTATATCGAATGCAGTGTAACAATTGCGATGACTACGCGTGCGTTCTGCTGGCTTTCAATCTCCACCTTTGTATTCCAGAATGTCTTGTTCCCACGGCCGTGCCATTTTTTTACGTTGTTTCCGGACACAGCAAATGATAATACGTAACTAACTGTGTTAGCGTACACCTGAACCGAATTCGGGGAAACGTGAATTCTCCGAATTCTCGCGACGACGATTTCCAAGAACTATACGCGGCAACGGCACGGTGGCAACTCTAAATCTCCCTAGTGGCCCCCAAAAAGAATCTCACTGGCGCGATATCGCGGTCAGAATTGGAAAGAGCGGCCGAGTATATACGGATAAAGGCCGGATGAGGCTGCTGACTCAGCGCGGTGATAACAGCCGCGAGATTCCGCCCGTTGCTTTAAAAGAGAGAGATATATCAACGCGTCAAACACTCGACGCGGTCCTCCTATTTTATCCCCTGACGCTGGAGTAAAAGCGACGAGCGAAGCAACAAGAAGAAGGACATGAAAGAACGACGCATCACTCGGTGGAAACTGGGACAAGTCTCACGCGAAGCGTTCGGGCGCGTGCCACTCTCTCTCAGTTCAGGAGCTTGCACCACACACGCACGCACACATCGGAAGCATGGCGCGACAGCGCGATCCACGTGCTTTCTCGTCGTCTCGCGCGTGTGCTTTCCAGTGGAATTCGCCGCTAACCCAGAACGGTCTTCGAGAGCGTATACGAGCGCCCCGTCATCACGCCTACTCTGTCATTCCTCCTTTCCCCCGCCGAGGAGTTGCGTCATCGTAATTTGGGCGCGCGCGCGACCCAACAGCAAACCGCACCCCCTCGTCGGAAGATTCTCCAAAACCTGCCACTGACCGAGTCCAACCTCCCCCCCCCCCCCTCCCTCCCTCCCTCCACCCCCGCACCACCTCTACCACACACTTTCACCTCCTCGAGATCTTTCAAAGCAGCACCTCCCCCCCACCCGTCACTTTTCGACCCTCGAAGGACTTCGCTATAGGCTCGAAATTGTCGATGATAAGGGAGCCTTTGATGCGATAAAGAGCACAGTGCGCTAGCACCGATGGAGCCCGCGCGACCGAGTCGGAACCCCAGCAGCAGAAAGCCTTAAACTCATATCTGGGTCCTATCAGATAAGACGGCCGGAAAAAACATCATCTAGGCAAAGTAAAGGTATCTGGTTCGACGCCGTGGTGCAATACGCGGAAGCATATTTGCGCCCCCGTTGGCCCCCTTGACATCTGGGAGAGGGAGAGGGAGAGGCTGCCTTCGAGGAAACGGGTGAGAAGGGCCTTTCGGGTTCAAGTTTGTTGGCCTACCCGACTGTGCCCTCTGGCGGAGATTACGTCACCAAAAGCCGGCGTCTTATCTGTCTTCCGTATCTCCGCTTCCTTTCTCCGTTGGCTGGCTATCTCCCTCTTCCTAGCATGCACATTCGGGGTTAAGGTGTCTCGCGGGAAGCAAGATTTTTTTTTTTTTTCGATTGTCTCTAACAGCTTTTTCATCCTTTATCTATATTCTATGTACAGAGAGAGAGAGAGAGAGAGCGAAAGCGACACTGCGACAGTACTTGGCACCGTGATCAACTTTCGCGTGTTTGTCAATTTGAACGCCTGGAGATATTGAAGCTTGCCGTTCAGCCGTCACGATCCTTGTGAGCTCATTCCTTTTACCGTCGACACATCTTGAAGTTGCGTGCACTTAAGTGCTTCTGTGGGCATTAAAAAAATCGCTGCGTAATTTTGTTTTTGATTACAGTTCATGGGCATTGGCTCTTGCAAAAACTCCTGTAGAGAGACTATATTTTGTCTACAGACTTCTTTCTGTAGGGTCTTTAGATTATAGGTTAGTAGATTGTGGACTTATGGTCTTACACTACATCTCAACTAGTGTGCATGAACTTTAGAAAATCTTTCGTGAGAGTATGAGTGAACCAACATCCTTGTTAACTACCCCCGTTGCTGGAAAGTACACGTATACACAAACTTGTCTGTAACTTGTCAATAAGCTCGTCTGGTCTATAAACTTGTCTAAACTTGTCTGACATAATATATGGGCTTCACAGTATATTTACTGTGAAGTAAATATACTGTGACACATATTACGCAATGCCAAAGACTCGTGCACTTACATTTTTGTGCACATTGAAGAACCACATGTGGTCTGAATTAGTCAGGAGCCTTACGCTATGGCGCATCTCGCAGCGCCAGTTTTCCTCTCTGGAGTTTGAACCCCGCGAACCAATGTGTACCCTTCGAAACCACGGGTTGCCGAATTGAGCCCCTGCTGCTGCGTCTCTCATAGGCCAGGTGTGGCTCTGTGAGGCTAAGCTCTATCAATCAATAATGTGCGTGAAATGTACTCTCACATCCATCAATCGGCAAAAGCTTTTTGGAGAATCCAAACCGCAACAGTGGAAAGCCACGTCTTGTATATCGGATTTGCCGAGAACGTGGGCCCAAGACTCCTTTGCTTGTGCTGCGAGGTTTCAAAATCACGATTCCCCCAGCCTGCCCGCAGTCTACGACGCATTCATCTTAAAGCCAGATGCTAAAGAAGGTTTGTCCGAGTCGAAAACTCTTCCAAAGGCTGCCTAGGCTTTGGAGATTAGGCTTTACGGCAATGCGCGCTGGCTTTGCGGGGAGCCACCTACTTGAGCGCTCACGTTCTTTCGAGGTTGCAGCAAGCGTTGCCACGCGGTTGCGTAAGGGAAGCCATAAATCCGACATCTCCTAATGCTTTGATTTCTTCGCTGTCGCTATTTGTAAAACTGAAAGACGGCCTGTGCCCTGTGTTGGGAAACAGTGTTGCCGAGTGACCGCGCCCTTTCCGCTTGATTTAGGCCGAGCTTACCTGTAAGAACTCGGCCGGTATGCGGGCTGGCTGAAACAGCGGTAGTCTTCGGGAACATTTATTTGACGAGAACTGATCATCTGCCCCGGAGTTGCTAATCCTCGGCTAATTGGGAAGCGCGCCTATTACCCGGATTTTGCAATCCGAAATCCCCGTACTCCTTCAACCTTATGAAGGTCACGGAGCCAAACAGCCTGCACAAAGTCTGCGGGCCCCATAAAGCATCCGTACAAGAAGCCCTGGTGATTAAAAAGATACCTGTAAGCGGATTTCTTTATTGTTTTTTTTCTCTTCTTTTTTTTATCATCAAGGCTACAGCATTCTACATGCAACGGCCTTTACGGGCGTTCAAAAAGTCTGGTGTAGTATATCTCACATTCTTTTCATCCATTAGACATTAGCTTATACCATGTCCACTGTAGTACGAAACCCTCCAAGGGCTATCTACAATCTCGGGCA
This sequence comes from Dermacentor silvarum, assembly GCF_013339745.2. Classification (NCBI taxonomy): domain Eukaryota; kingdom Metazoa; phylum Arthropoda; class Arachnida; order Ixodida; family Ixodidae; genus Dermacentor; species Dermacentor silvarum. Next base: position 108,144,997 of record NC_051162.1, on the reverse strand, counting down.
GTAGTCTTACAGCACCTGAGTAAGTCGTTTGACTGCCAATTTTCCTGACTTCATCACGCCACCAAGTTCGCTGCCGTTCTCAACTGCATTTGACGCAAATTCTGTTACCCCAACACACCACCGGCTATCTGACCCACGTCCAAGGCCTGCCCAGCTTGACCTCTTCATCTGAATCTCAACTAGAACGCCCGCTACATTCCGTTTGCACTCTAATTGCACGCCGCTGCCCATGTGACGTAGTCACGTAACCGAGTGAGGACCTTAAGTTTCACGGTCACACTACCAAGTGATGACGTCGTGTGACAATGTCACCGGACATGCTTGTCGAAGTAGCATGGACGTCGATATAGTCGACACGCCCAGAATGCGTTCGCATTCAATGCGCGTAAGGAGACTTGAGTGTCTCTGTATACCTCTGTTGCGCCGAGTACGCTCTTGTAACCATTGGCAACTTCTGATATCAGTCGGTATGATTCGGTATGATATTAGTTCGGTATGATACGCCAGTACTTGTGTGATATGACTCGATTACGTTGTCGCTCTCCGTCACGTGTTCCTCCGTTGCTCATTGTCACTTGGTTTCGAGAGTACTGGCTCTGACAGTTTCGATTTTTCCTTTTGCGATTGCTTTCTAATTGAAAATTCATTTGCAAATACAGTGTACGTCCGTGCCTATCCCCTCTTTATTTATCCTCGTCTTGGTGCGTTGCCTAAGTGAGCTAGGAATGCCCCCGAAAGCTTTAGCAAAGTTCAGAGGCCTGCGTTTCTGGGCACTACAACGTTTCGCGTTCATTCATCCGTAGATCGGACAACTCATTGGCTTGATCGTTGATTTGGATGACTCGGACTTATTGATGATGTGACAGCTTTTGATTATGGGCCTCTCAGAAACGGCTGCTGGACAACTGAACAAAAATCACGAACGATTGAAATTTGGTAGCAATGACACACACTGGCCAACATACTCGAGACAACGTTTTCCGGAGCGCAATACCCTTTTTTCGCAATCGCGCTATACCTTTGAAAGGGGTGCAAGAGAGAAATAAAATATTTCAGCGGTATTAGTAAACTGCCTTTCTGCAATACCAAAATATCCATTTTTGCCGCCAAAAGAGGCTCGGTAAGACAGAAAAAAAGCGCGAAAAGGATAGACCAGTGGCGACGCTGCCGTGAAGTTCCTGCACCAGCCCACCATGATGTCACAGATTTGGAGGGCGCCTACTGTGGCCTAGATAATTTCTTCGGTGAAGATGAACTGCATTGTGCTCTAATGGAGCCAATGAATAAACAGGGCAAGTTTTTGGGAACGTTTACCGGAAAAAAGATACATTGAAATCTGTGACGTCACATTGACGTACGGGTTTGGGGTTTGAGGCGCGTTTGAACCCAACTACCCGTACGTCACATTGACGTACGGGTAGTTGGGTTTGCGACGCGAAATTTTTCGCGAGCTTAACTGAAAGAGAGTTTTGCAATATATTTTACCATATTAAACTGGTTCATTGTTTCTATTTAGTGTCCCGTTAAAGACTTAAAGACACAACCATTCTGAGGGAAGACATATATATATATATATATATATATATATATATATATATATCGCAGGGAGAGGCCTTCGTCCTGCAGTGGACATAAATATAGGCTGATGATATATATATATATATATATATATTTGTACTCCTCTTTGTTTCTCTCTGTTCGCAGAACGCGCTTCGTAAACATATTAGGGGACGCCCTTTCTTTTTATTTCTTTTTGCCCTCAGTGATCTCATATTTTTCTCAAAGGATTTTAAAGAACTTCCGGCCTTTGGAAACGTGCTGAGGCGATGTGAGGTCTGTAACGTCATTTCCGGCGCAACCCCCGTCCCAGTCCATTCAACTGCACCTATTCGCATTCAGACTAACAAGAAAGAAAGAAAGAAAGAAAGAAAGAAAGAAAGAAAGAAAGAAAGAAAGAAAGAAAGAAAGAAAGAAAGAAAGAAAGAAAGAAAGAAAGAAAGAAAGAAAGAAAGAAAGAAAGAAAGAAAGAAAGAAAGAAAGAAAGGACAGCTCGATCAAAAATGCTATGAACCGTGAGGAAAGAGCCTCGAGTTCGTGACATGCGTAGCTGAATGAAGGGCCAGACACACCACGTGACCTGGAGATTTACTACGCGTTTTCCGCTACCAGGCTCACGCTTTCTTCTCTCAGCGTTCCTGCGCAAGACAGATTGCGCGTGTTACACGTGCGATAGGCTAACTGCACGCAGTCGAAGCGCATAACGGCCGCTCCTGTTAAGCTGAAAACGCCGCTAAACGGGCGCCTGTACTTCCTTCGACTACCCGTCTGCCCCCCCCCCCCCCCCCTTTCCCGTAATGGCGTTCGTTAGAAAACGATGCCGCCTACATTTCGGTGAAGACGCGGTAGTGCTTTGGCGTTCACCAGTGTGTTAACGACCCTCCGGGCAGGGAGGGCACGGCCAGATCGTGTGCAAAGCGCACTCTACGATACACCGCCAACACTGTCGATCTATACGTCACTCCACCACACACACACACACCCATTTCCCCCTTACTCTTGTCCCCCAGTGCACAACGGGCACATCGGCCACACAAGGCGATCTCTTTGTCGTCTGCTTCTCGCCAGGCCTTAATGAGTATCTAAGGCAAAGGTCGAGACACGTAGTACGTCTGCTCCCCGACGACGACGTTCCGACGGGAAACGCTCTGTGTATACATTCAGTTCAACGTTTGCCTAGCGGGAAGCCGGCAATTTATCTCCGGAAGCCGCTACAAGTCGCAGCTTCCGCGGACTCACTTTTCGGGGGACGCACGGACAAGTTCCGTCTTCTTCTTTTCTTCCTTCTTTTTCTGTATTTTTTCTTTCTTTTTTGGCATGTTCTGGCGACCAGAGCAGACGAAATACAAGTCTGAGCAGCTGTTAACGAACACCGTGGCCGAACAGTGCAGTGAGAAGCCACTGGGAAACCAGACGACGAATCCTTCATTTTTTTTATTTTTTATTTTTTTGCGGTGGATATGACCGTGCTTTCTTAATTGCTTTTCTTGTTTTTGTTTTCTTTTCTTTTTTCTTGGTCAGCCATGACACCATGGCGTGCCCTGGGCGCGAGACTAATGTGACGTGATCGTCGAACGGCTGGCGTCATTAACGGTGAACGCTTCGCTTCGCTGCGGGGGCGCAATCAAGGAATTAAGGGAGGAAGACAGAGAGTGCACAAAACGCTTCGGGCGTAATTTCACCCGCCGCGTTAAACGGGCAGCAAAGAGTAACGTCAAGTTAAGCTGTATCAGTTAAATACGCTTCCGCAATAGCATACGGCCGCTCTCTTACCATGACAGGAAGCTTGCTAAGTCAGGCAGGCCGTGACAGCGAAAGACTACCGGCCAGCCCACGGGCTGTGTATATAAATTTATCGGATAGACTTTATAGCAAGACACCTAACAACCTTCTTGCGAAAAAAAGGGGGTTAGGGGGATACACCTAATGTACAAATGAATGTTGAAAGCAAAATACAAAATCAATCAACTGTATTAATGTTCCTGGAACAGTCTATTGGTCTGGGTACTGGCGCAAATGAGAAATGGTATAACATACATACGCAACCGTTCGAGCGACCACCTCACAGTATTTGGCTGGATAGAAGAAATAGTCTCATTGTGTTAAAGCAACTATGGCTTATTCAGGGTAGGAATAGACAAACACTAGAAAGATATCAAACAGAAGCAGTTTTCATAGAAGCGTCCTGACACCAAGCATGTGGTAACTGTTACATAGAACAAGGCATATAGGAAATATGTTATACGATAACGGTTTACCATATAACACACAAAAAGAACATTCACATTTCTGGAAATGAGTTATGAAACAATTGCGGCTGCTGGTTGGAAAGTGTGCAAATGTGAGATACGTCAATTTTGCGTGAGTGTTCATTGCAGGCCCTCGGATTCTGACCGAAGGTTTCATTGAGACGTCGGAAGTAGTTAGGTGTAAAAAAAAAATATCTAGATACTCCAGTTACTTCTCGTGGAATTCTTATACTAACGTTATCCAATATTTCTGTACAATCACTCATCCATTTAGAAGCTTGAATGGGAAGTCTAAGTCAGAATGGTGCGTCTACAGCCGAGGTCATCTTGACTGGGTGAGAACTGAGACCGAGCCAGTTGTTCACGGCCGACCTGCCTGGAGCACCGATATCGTTGTATAGAGTCAAATTGCTTCTGGACTCCGTCTACTCGATCTTTGCTAGACCTGCAACTACTGTTCGAAACGACAGCGGCATATAATAATCAATGAATCAAACAATTTTATTAACGTGCCCAGGAACAACCTGGCGGTCTTGGAAATGGCGCACGTCAGAAATATTATAACCTACATACACACATATAGATTAATAATAATAATAATAATAATAATAATAATAATAATAATAATAATAATAATAATAATAATAATAAGAAGAAGAAGAAGAAGAAGAAGAAGAAGAAGAAGAAGAAGAAGAAGAAGAAGAAGAATAGTTCGTGTTTATTATAGTTGCCCAGGAACAACCTATTGGCTTTGGTACTGATGCACTTGTCAAAACGCGATAAATATGTATTAGCTGATTACCCAACTATATACAACTTGTTCAATGATAAAGTAGATTTAGGTGCACGTTGAAATACCCCAGGTGGCACAAATTATTCCGGAGGCCCCCACTACGGCGTGCCTCATAATCAGATCGTGGTTTTGACGCGTAAAACCCCATAATTTTTATGCTAAAGGGAAAACGATAACATTTCGTCACATAGAACAGGAGCAGCTATGTGCCACATTTATTTGGACAAATACAGAAAGGCCTTTATAAAGTTTATACAGGACATATTGTACACAATTATAAGAAGGCGTATTGTCCAAAACAAAAATTGGATAACATAAATGTGCAATTGAACAATACTACCAAGAAAAAGCAGCAGACGCACGAACAGCTAACGTGCGTATCACTCATTGTTCCGGACGCATCAGTATGAAGCACTCACAAGCAGTTTAATTTCTTAATCATAAGTAAGAAAGTAAGGAGAAATAAGAAAACACAATGTTTCATGAATCTGGCAACAAAACACCGGTTTCGAAATTGAGTTACGCGCGTTTCGATACCGCTGAGTTATTGCATCACGCAATCCATCCGCAGCGATAGCAGACCGCTGAGAAACTCTTGCAAGACACCGTTCTACAGGGTCAGGGCCGCCGTCCACTGCGAAGCCAGATGAGGCATATCAGTTGAAGAGGCATAGAAGCCGCATGCTTCAACTGCCACTCCATCCCGGGAACTCTACAGCGTACGATCTGTCGCTCCAACGTGAATGGCTTTCACATCTCACCGCACCGATAAGAAAAACCGCAGCAACCCTGTACGAGCGAAGCTCATAAAATCAGCAGGAGAAAAAAAAAACTACTCGAAGGCCAACTTGCGCAACATCACGAGCCACAAGTTTTCATGCCTCTCAGATCGCTGAGTGCGCTCCGATATTTGGAGTCAAAATGTTCCATCTGAACGCGAGAGTTCAGCACTTTCTGTACGCCGCTGTCGATTACGAAACTTTGGCCTATAGCGTATAAAAGCGACCACTCTAATGTTTGTCTCCACTTCGCCGTCACAAGTCAGGCGGCACTTGCAACGTCGTAACCTCTTGTTTCCGCCTTCCCTTATCGTTGTCGTGCAGAAGCTTGTCCCAGACCGCTGATCGTGCATTACGACGGGGGCTGCCATGATTTTGATTTCGAACAGGAGTTTGACATTTCGCGTTGCAAAGCGCACCGAGCATCTATCTAAGCTCGGAAAAGTATCAAGGTGGTAAATTAGGCTGGCTGCTCGAGCTTGCATTCATATATTCGCTGCGCAAAATTGATGAAGACACGCACGCACTGAAAGAAAGGAACTAAGACGGGACGGGTGCTGGCCACCAAGTGAGTTTATTAAAGTATTACAAATATGCGCCTAGCCGAGGATTAAAACTCTCATATCGACCAATATGTATGTAGTATAAGTATTGAATGTAGTATAAGGGTTATCGATGTCCTAAGGCAAATTTCTACGAAGCACAACAAATAATTCATACTGCACGTGTGCTGAGCTTTCAATCAAGCACTGCTACTTTTTTTTGTGTGCGTGTGTTTGTGTGGCATAAACTACGCGTTAGTAACAATGTCACTACAAGGGTTGCAGTAAACTTTAACGAAAGCTTGGCACGTCTGCAATGGTAATAGATTATTTTTTTTATTTGTGGAGATTTGTTTGTTTGACATAAATATTATTTATGCTATGAATACTGGTCGATGTGAGCGTTTTCACCCTTGCCTGCGCGCACATTTGTAATCTTTTCATAAACTGACTCGGTGCTCAGGCCTCGACCCGTCTATATCGTTTCTGTGTGCGCGAGTGTTTTTTTTTTTTTCAGTTTTGCACTGAGAACATTAATGCAAGCTTGTAAAAGTGTGTGTGAGTGACAGGTACTTGTGAATGAGCCAATTACAAATAGTACCTCGATACAAGAATAGGATGTACTTGATGGAATGAAACAAAATCAATTATGGGGTTTGACAAGGTAACTCACGAGTGAATATGACAGCCATTTTTTTTTCCTTTTTATAATGTGCGGGGCTTCGGAATAACTGTGACAGCCTGTTTTCTTTTGTGTGTTTTTTTAACATGCACGTAAATCTAAATACATGAACATTCTTGCATTGCTCACCACATCGCAATGACGTCACCGCAGTCGGGAATCGAATCCTCCACCTTTGCAGCAGAACGCCATAGCGAATGAACCGCCGTGACAGGCGCTGACGGACAGAATGCAAAAGTAAGCAGCTAAGACTTGGCTATCGGTCAATTAATAAATCCTGTTGACCTAGTCTTTGGTCAATCATTCGGCCCAGTCAACAGGCTAATCAATCCTTCTTTCAGTTCCCACGTAATCTGGCAAAACAGAACGCGGCCTTGCATCTTCGAGCAGTAGAACGAGCACTCTTCGGTCTCCGAACGAAATCATACAGGGGAATTAAATAGTTCCGTTTAAATTGAAATGCAGAATTACTAAGGTAATGGTGAATGAAAGGGGACAAAAAGACAACGTGCGACAGGTGGTAGCCGAACCCACGCCCTCCGCATTTCGCGTGCGGTGCTTTGCCAATCAAGCTGCAGCGTCGCCATTTGTAGTGTTAGCCAGAGCCGCTCGTGGCGCTCCTGTCGCAAGCTCGGCCATGAGCTTCACTGGCTAACACTTTCAGGGACAATCTTGCGCCGATCCACGAGTACCCAAGAAAGTTGACGAAAGGATGGTGAAGCTGAAGCTTACTTGCGTATAGTTGCATCTACGTATATTGCAACTATGTCGTTTTATACACTTGTTTGCAAATGTATACAACTGTGTTGTATCTATTACAACTTCGGTCGTAACTGATACCACGGGTCTCGTTGGCGTCGCCGACTTTCGTACCTTTGTCTATATGCCATCTAGATCTAAGGAATTGTGTTTTGAACGAACAGGAGGATGAAACTGAAGCTATACAGCGCTTCTGGCACAACATGTGAGCGTATTTCTCTGTTGTGGCGTGTTGTCTTTTGAGTAGACTTATCGTCTTTATATCACTTTCTAGCCGGCACCACGGCCGCACAATCTGTTTATCTGCTGATATATATATATATATATATATATATATATATATATATTGTGACGACGAAACGTGTGTGTGTGTGTGTGTGTGTGTGTGTGTGTGTGTGTGTGTGTGTGTGTGTGTGTGTGTGTGTGTGTGTGTGTGTGTGTGTGGTGTGTGTGTGTGTGTGTGTGTGTGTGTGTGTGTGTGGGTGTGTGTGTGTGTGTGTGTGTGTGTGTGTGTGTGTGTGTGTGTGTGTGTGTGTGTGTGTGTGTGTGTGTGTGTGTGTGTGTGTGTGTGTGTGTGTGTGTGTGTGTGTGTGTGTGTGTGTGTGTGTGTGTGTGTGTGTGTGTGTGTGTGTGTGTGTGTGTGTGTGTGTGTGTGTGTGTGTGTGGTGTGTGTGTGTGTGTGTGTGTGTGTGTGTGTGTGTGTGTGTGTGTGTGTGTGTGTGTGTGTGTGTGTGTGTGTGTGTGTGTTGGTGTGTGTGTGTGTGGTGTGTGTGTGGTGTGGTGTGTGTGTGTGTGTGTTGTGTGTGTGTGTGTTGTGTGTGTGTGTGTGTGTGTGTGTGTGTGTGTGTGTGTGTGTGTGTGTGTGTGTGTGTGTGTGTGTGTGTGTGTGTGTGTGTGTGTGTGTAAATTCTGCAGCATTTCGACAGCCGTACTCGCTGTGGCTAAGTAATAGCAATAGCTAGAGCAGCTGCGTGGGCAGAGTGCCGATGAATCTCTACGACCTTGTTTGCCAAGTCTCCTTTAACGTTCGTGTGGCCTTCTTACAAAGAACGCAGCCATCCGGTACTTGCAGTGACGGTGTCAACGTGACATTAAATGAGGTATCATTGCAAAAAAAGAAAAAAAGGCTCCATCGCACGATTTGCGAGCTTTCAAAGCCGACGTGCAAGCGATTGCTGGAAACCAGCCTTTGTGTGAAACGACGCAAATGTTTCGAATACCGATCGTAAAACCGCGAGACGCCAAGGGAACGACGAGTAAAATAGGAAACGGTGCATAACAGACGACCTGTTTTACGAGTCAGATTTATACGCGACTGACATTTATTTCCGGCCGTGTGAACGCTATTGAATATTGAGACCCGATTACTGGCAAAAGAAAATATTCCAGCACTAAGGCTGGAAGCGTTTTGCGGCGCTAATTCGGAGGAAACGTTACTAAACGAAAGAAAGCAAATGAATCAATGGAGCGGAGTATTGTGGAACCTGGACTACAGAATAAAGTAAAGAGACAAGAGTCAATAAAGATTTCGCAGACGTTTATGAGGACCTCTAAGAGAAAGTGCAAATACTCATCAGCAAAGCTGGAAACGCGGTTTCATTTGCTCTCTACACAAACGCGTGATCTATTCAGATCTCAACGGCGAGCCGCATATATACGTCTTTTTTTTTCATTTATTTTTTTCACTTGGGCCACCTCGTGGCTAACATGATCCAATTAATACGCAGAGGCAGCGATCGTATTTGTCGAGCTAAACTTGCCAAACGAGGCAAGTTTATTCAGCGCTGTGAGTGATGATATCGCTGTCGATATTGTCGACATTTGGCACCAAGTGTGGCGTAAGCGCGCAGAATCACTGTCCATCCGGTGACTTCATGGGGCTAGTCATGGCAGAGGGTAGGTAACAGTCTCTTAGCCAACTGTATCCCCTATACCACTTCTTTCTAGCGCTCGGACTGCCAGTTTCAATGCCACCGTCTGAGAGAACCCTCAATAACCAAGCAGTTTCAACATGGCAACCTAGTAGACACACTGTCGCTTCTTTATTCGCTTTCCCTTCAAAAGTCCTTGCGGACGCCTCGGCAGAAGCACTAAACCGCGCTCGGCGGCTCGAATTCTGCTGACCGAGATCTGGGGCCACAGCTCGAAGGAAAAACAAGTCTATTAACCGGGAAGACCGAGAGACGAGCAATCGCTTTGCCGATCCCTTGTTTTTCGCGGATTCTATCGTTCGGCGACGCAGAGCAAACGTTCGTCGGGCTTTTGTCGCCGGCCAGCCGCCGCTAGCCACTTTCCTCCGCCCCGCGCTGCCCCTCCCTCTCCCCCCTTGACGCTAATAAATCACGCCCGCTTGACTATCTTATCGCGCAGGCGCGGCTTCTTCGCTTTGTAAAGCGCTTACTCGCGCCACTAACACAGTGATCTCAGTTTTCTTGCGGGCTCCAGTTGTTGCGTAAAAGTGACGCGCGTTCATCCTTTGGGTCTGCTGGAAAAGTTCACTGTTGTAATCATAGATCAGCCTATGGAGATTGTGTGTTTTCGCACCGGGCAACGCATTCTTGAAACGCGCTGTACCCATGCGCATGCATATGAACAGGCGCTAAGAGCGGACGTCACAAAGGCCTTGCCGACACCAACTTCTGTTCAAGAAAAATTTATCACGCAACGCAAGGCGGTGCGCAACGCGACCTCCTGCAATTCAAAAGTCTGCTGCGACACCTTTTCTTAAAATAACAATTTTGTAGAGATATTGAAATGAACTTGCTTAGCTTATTCGATCGACTGTCTCGATGTCAGAGGCAAGGACATTTTTGTTTCCTTATTTCTTTTCATTCAATGCTTGGTTATCTCTCTCTCTAGACTCTCGATGCTGTTATCAACGCGACGGAGAGATAACGAAACCAACGTCACGGCTGATTCCTGGGAAACACCCTTTTTTTTCACCTTCATACGGACAAACATTCACGAACGTTTTTCTCGACGAATGATGTGTTCTGGGTGAAGAGCTTAGAATTACTCAGCGGTTCCTCTCCTACAGCATCCTTATTTTCATAGCTGCGATTTAAATTCACAATCGGCCACTTGGATAGGGCTACCTGAGGTGCACCATGTCTCCTCTTATCACCTCCTACACTGTAAAATAATTTACATCTCCAAAAGTGAATAAGGGGGCAAATCGGTATCACACCCTTGAACGCACAAAGGGCGTAAGGGTGTGAGTTATAGATTGATTGGCGGCTGATAGATTGATTTAAGGGTGTAAATTATTTTACATTGTAGTCCTTAAACGCCGGCAAACAAAAAAGGCGCAATTCAAAAATGTCGCATTCATATAGAAACCAGAGAACGTTTTGTCACACAACGGTTTAGCATAGCATCGCCGACCTACCATTGACGCCTCACCAGGCACCATCTGCCAGTGCATTCGCCATACTGCCGCACGTTTGTATTAGGCATCTGGCAGGTGCAGCAAAGGCAGTTCTAAACCGACGAGACTGTGCTAAACCGTTCTACCGTTATCACTGTAGCACTAACCGTTACCAGCCAACCAGGTGTTAGCAACATGTGCATTCGCTGTACTGTGACGATCATGAGTTGTTGGGAGCTCGCAGAGATGGTAGAGATAAGGTAAAACGCAAAAGGCTATCTTTTAAAACGTTCTAATATTACCTCTGTACCAATACCAGTACACCCCAACCAGGTGCGAATTGCATGTATATCGCATTATACTGTGATGATCATGAGCAGTTAGCGTCTGGCAGGCGTGCTAGAGGTAAGGTAAAAATTATGAGGTTGTGCTTAAACTTTGTGCTGCTACCTCTATATAGCACCAATCCCCCGGCCCAGCCCTGAATCTGATGATGCGCATGTTCATTTCATCACCATCGTCATCATCAGCCTATATTTATGTCTACTGCAGGACGAAGGCCTCTCCCTGTGATCTCCAATTACTCCTGTCTTGCGCTAGCTGATTTGAACTCGCGCCTGCAAATTTCCTAAATTCATCACCCCACATAGTTTTCTACTGGCTAAGCGCACTGCGGCTCTCTAAGGACAACCGCGTTTCGCTTACGTTTAGCGCGGCGTAGGCACCAAAATCGGAAATTTGAACTGCGCGCCACGGTGACGTTTTGAAAACGGAGCGTTGTGGCCCCGCCCCACTCCGCCGTAGCCTTCGCAGGTCAATGCATTGAAGATAGAAGGGGCAGCACAGCGGAGGCTGTGTTTGATTTCCAATAACTCCGCTTCTGCTGAACGCATTGAAGTACTTTTTGCGGCAAAGTATTTCTTAAATAGCCTATTTTCACCTCAAATGTCTATCTCCACCTCGATAAAAAGTGGTTTAGGGCCCCTTTAAAGATAACGTAAGCTCTCAGCGCCAGTTCGGCGTTTCTGAATTTAAAAAAAAGAAATGAGTGTGCGAGATTGGGGGGCACCAAAAGGAAAACTGTCGGCGTGCAACGCGCATAATGCGTCATTTCGTGGACGTTGTGCAGTCATCATCGCCATCATCATCATTATCAGCCTATATTTTATGTCCACTGCAGGACGAAGGCCTCTCCCTGCGATCGCCAATTACCCCTGTCTTGCGCTAGCGTATTCCAACTTGCGCCCGCAAATTTCCTAACTTCATCATCCCATCTGGTTTTCTTCCGACCTCGACTGCGCTTCCCTTCTCTTGGTGTCCATACTGTAACCCTAATGGTCCACCGGTTATCCATCCTACGCATTACATGGCCTGCCGAGCTCCATTTTTTTTCGCTTAATGTCAGCTAGCATATCGGCTATCCCCGTTTGTTCTCTGATCCACACCGCTCTCTTCCTGTCTCTTTTTCGTTCCATCGCTCTTTGTGCGGTCCTTAACTTGAACTCCAGCTTCTTAGATAACCTCCAAGTTTCTGCCCCATATGTTAGCATCGGTAGAATGCAATGATTGTACACTTTTCTTATCAACGGCAGTGGTAAGCTCCCGGTTATGATTTGGAAATGCCTGCCGTATGCACTCCTACCCAATTTTATTCTTCTGCAAATTTATTTCTCATGATCAGGGACCCTGTGAGTAATTGACCTAGATAAGCGTACTCCTTTGCAGACTCTAGAGGCTGACTGGCGATACTGAATTCTTGTTCCCTTGCCAGGCTATTTAACATTATCTTGGTCTTCTGATTATTAATCTTCAACCCCAGTCTCAAACTTTCTCGGTTAAGCTCCTCAATCATTTGCTGTAATTCATCCCCATTGATGCTGAATTGGAGAATGTCATCTGCAAACCGAAGGTTGCTGAGATATTCACCGTTGATCCTCACTCCTAAGCCTCCCCAGTCCGAGAGCTTGAATACTTCTTTTAGGCATGCAGTGAATAGCATTGGAGAGATTGTGTCTCCTTGCCTGACCCCTTTCTTGATAGTTATCTCTCTACTTTTCTTGTGGAGGACCAAGGTTTCTGTGCAATCCTTGTAGATGTGTGCCAAGATATTCACGTATGCCTCCTGTACTCCTTGATTACGCAATGCTTCTATGACTGCTGGTATCTCTACTGAACCAAATGCTTTTTCATAATCTATGAAAGCCATATAGAGAGGTAGATTATACTCCGCAGATTTTTCTGTTACCCGATTGATGACATGAATATGATCCCTAGTAGAATACCCCTTCCTTAAGCCAGCCTGTTCTCTTGGTTGACTTAAGTCAAGTGTTGCCCTGATTCTATTCGAAAGTGATCAACAAGAAGAAAGTAAGGGATATCCGAAGTTATAACGTGGAAAAGATTGAGGAAGCAGTAAAATATGGACGCAGCATGAAATCGGTGAGAAGAAAGCTTGGCATAGGACAAAGCAAAATGTACGCACTGAAAGATAAGCAGGGTAATATAATCAGCAATTTCGATGGCATAGCATGTGGAACTTATGAGAATGGTGATGGAAAAATCGATAGATTAGTGGCATAACGCACCCATCGTTTCCGCCTACTACAGTTAGCGCCAGTCTAATAATACGCAGCTAGCACATTGCAAGTGCTCATTGGCGTGGCGGTAACGCGTGAAAAAGATTTAACTAAGCTCTAGCAACCGTCGGAGCGATAGGAGTACCCGAGTAGGAAATGCAGTAAAGTAAAAACTCCGTTCTGACAATCTGTTTTCGTCTCTCAATGCGCGTTTGTTCCTTATCTTATCGCTCGGCACATCTTTGTTCGACGCCGACCGGCTGCCCCAGACAAAGAAAATTTTGCGTAGCAGCCGGAGGGCGTATTCGGTGCATACGATCGAGTTGCTTCACTGACATAAGTACTGTATGTATACCGTGTTCACTGACCTCACTGTGTTTTTATCTGCCTCTCCTCAATGAATGGCGCAATCGCTTCACCGAAACGCGCATCAACGTCCGATATACTTCGAGGTGCAACGAAATAGCCTGCGCGCGTTATCTTAGTTCGAGTCAAATGAAGTGAACAGGTCGGGCAAAACAGTCAATACAGCGCAAGCTACCCAAGCCTTCTGGGTCAGCCAGCTCAGCCCTACAGAAATGCAGTCGAAAGTCTCTATAACGAACGCCCCCATGACAAAATGACCTGTATAACGAAGGAATAATTATATCCCAGTTCCATTTTGAGTGTTGTGGTGCGCGACAAGTTTACAACGGAGTGACCTGTATAGCGAATCATTTCGGGTGACCCAATCACTTCGTTATAAAGGTGTTCGACTGTATGATGATGATGATATACCGGCATCCCCTTTGAAACATTGCGGTGACAAATAGTCACCTAGCCTGCTTTATTTAATCAGGTGTGCTGTACATGTTTTTCATTCTAGCATTTCTGTCTACATTTTCTTAATCTTTTTTTTTCTCTTCCTCAAAATTTCTCTATCTACCTTGTGTCGCTACCTATGCGTGTAACGGATCCCGTCGTGTCAATCTCTTCCCTGCCTCTTTTTTTTATGTGCTCAAAATACATTAAGGGGTACTAATTCCGCGCACTGCATAGAAAAATCTTTGTGCGGAAAAACACGGTGCGAAAAAGCCATTTAGCGGTTCGCGAGGTGACGAAAACGTTTCCCGAAGTCACGTTACCAATGACGTCAGAGATTTCGCGGAACATTGGGGAATTTCTGAGTCTCCGTGTGCCTCAATATGCGTCAAAAGCCCACGAAAGTTTCGTGGTTCAATCTTCGTTCATTTTCGGACGCAGTGTAATAGTTCCTTGTCACTTATTCAGTAGGTTTGACCACATGTCGCCGTAGCCCATGACGTCAAGAAGAGCTGTAGTGCCGGTTTCTTCCGTTGGCGTCGCCACCAGCGCCTTTCGCTCTTACGTCATTTCCTGACTTTGCTGCCAACCCTTAATTCGCTCTCGGTGAAGTAATCTGCTTGGTGTTCGAAAAACGAAGCCTACCTGCCTTAATTACGTCGATATATCTCGCTTCCGCCATCTTTTGATAAGTTTCTCACGAGAGAAAGTGTCGACATAACGTTTCTCACTTTTTTTTTGTCTATGCGTACTCACGTATCTCGTTTGCATACCTCTCGTGCACGCAAACAGATTTCTCTCCTCGAAGCGACAGTAAGCAACGATGGAGTGATAACGGGCCTCCCTCTAGTGGTCGCTATCGATGCGGTGTTTTCAAAGAAGTGCAATCTTGTTTTGCTTGATAAACGTTCTTCGAAACATTCCTAAAATGTTCTCACTTGTACAACAGACGACGCTGTACTCACTGCATAGACAGCTCGAAATGGGGACGACGGTCGAGAGGTGGATCGACATCGTAAACATTCATTGGAAGAAGAGCTGACGTCAACGCTGTTCAGGCGAGGTGAATCTGAACGACATCGATAAAACTTGTTTTTCGCGCTAACAATGCGAAGGCCTGGGCATCTTTCCTTTGCTTCCTTTTTTTTCCTCCGCTTAAACACCCTGGCTTTCTAAGCATTCTATCTCCACCTCTCTCTCCGTTTAGAGTGCCAATGCTTCAATCCTTCGAAACCACTCTTGAATGTCGTGTCACGTCAGCTGAATGACGAATGTTCCTTGCCTATTTCACGTCGCAACGAGATATACACTGTGGCTCTTTCACGTGCTCTGAGACAAATAAGCTTCGTAACAGGAGTTTAGTGTTATTATTGCTTCTTGCACGACATGCATGTACCGTCGTGTAGATGAGCGCTATAGAGCGCGAAGCATGGAAAGTTAGATTATTGATTTGCGTGACAGCGTTCAATTAGTATACAGCCTTAACGAAACCTGATCTTAGGAAATTGAAGTTTACCGAAGTGCTTTAGGACCGTGGACGTTTATTTCCACGGAGCCTGATTAATGCGTCGAAAACCTCGAAGCAACGAAGGGAAATAAATGTCCCGAGCGATTCAGCAAAGCTTTCGGGAGAGATATCGTTGGAGTAGGGGGGAAATACGGTGGTGCAGGCCTACGGTTGAGGTAATAGATGCCGTTGATCTGTTCAATAAAAAAAAAACAATCCGCCTCCGATTCCACGCCGTGAAAGTGGATGTATACGTACAGCGAAAATGGTGCGGACGTTAGACAAGTACCAGCACCCCGAATGACGTCAGACGACGTCACACAAGCACCACAAGCGACTTACGTCACGAGCGCACGCCGCACGTGGGCGGAAGTGGAGCGTACATTGTCACTCTTCTTGGCCGCCCGCCAAGCACAAGTCCGTTACTAAAGGAATTAAATTTCTCAGAGTAAAATGCGTCAGAAATTCGTGAAGTACGACTTGAACACAACCTACAGGCATGGATATGGCATCGGATTGTAATTCTAATATACGAGAAAACGAAATTCTGTCACGCGGAAACTCAAACACCGACCCCCTTTTCCTGCTGCCGTTTTTTGGATGAGCACGCCACGAAAAATCGCCGACCAACTAGAGGCTAACAGCTTCGCTGCAAAAGGTTTGCCGACAAGAAGCGACTTGTCTCCTACTTAAAATGGCATTCCCGAGGAACCCTGCAGCAATTTGTAGAGTAAGTTGTGCCTTAGTTCCTTAGTTTCGTTTTGTAAAACTTGATAGGAGCAACGTTGTAAAAAGAAGCGCCTACGCTTCGTCGCCTAAACTGTAAATCCCGCAAATTCAAATTGTGCCCGGCTTGGCCGAACTTGAATGTCCCGTTTGCATGAGTTGCATGACGCCAGCTAGCTCTCCGCCGTTTACGAAACTGCCGCGTCGCCACGCACTTGAATCCGAACGTTAATGCGCCTGCGTTAGACATCTGCATACGAGTCCCGCCTTTCTGACCTTATCACGTAAGCAGTAACCGAACAACCTGGTCTTAAATCGAGCGTCGAAACTTTGTGTAGGCCCGACTCCTGGTTTAAGGTATTCTAGTGCAGCATAACCATCGACAGGAGAACCATCGACAATCGCACACAACGACCGTGTTGCTGATTGCCTTACCAGAATAACTTACGACGTCTTGCGAAAAAAAAAATATTGCAAATCCACTGGTTAAGTCCTCTAGCTCCCAGTCACCTCTGAAAGAAAAAAAAGATAGATAGATAGATAGATAGATAGATAGATAGATAGATAGATAGATAGATAGATAGATAGATAGATAGATAGATAGATAGATAGATAGATAGATAGATAGATAGATAGATAGATAGATAGATAGATAGATAGATAGATAGATAGATAGATAGATAGATAGATAGATAGATAGATAGATAGATAGATAGATAGATAGATAGATAGATAGATAGATAGATAGATAGATAGATTTTCATGGCAATTCGCATAGTTTTGTCCTGAAGTTGACTAGCCACCTGAAAGAAAGAAAGGCACATGCCTAATACGTTGTTGCTTTTATTGGAGTTAGTTTTGCAAGTCCTCACCAAGTCGACATCGAATGTATGCAAACGCATTCTGCAGCCTTCATAAAGAGAGGAACCTTGTGGGTCAAGTGAATTACGCACTAAGCCTTGTCGATGCAATACTGAGGAAACGCAATTCTCTTTTCTCAGGTGTACAAAACATGCACGAAAGAATGTTGAGTTCAAATTCTTTCTATCGCTCTTTCTCTCTCTCTCTCTCTCTCTATTTCTCTCTCTCATTTTCTAAAGCATGCACGCCTACTCCTAACTGGGCAAGTTTACAACTCCGAAAACTTCGACACCTCGGTGTTTCGCCTCTTAGCGTTCTTCGGAGCTTATATATACGACGCCGAGTTTCGCAGGGCTCTAGTAGTTTATCGGTGGCTCTGAGTTAGGAAGAAAGAAAATAAATAAATACGGCGCGATTTGCTCGGAATCGCGCGCCTTTCACTCCGGTCAACCCTCTCTCGGTGTTCCGGGACTTCGCAGTATAATCTGTATTCAGAATGCGCCTTGAAATGTAAATTGCGAGAGAATTTGCATTAATGCGCGATATTACGCACCCACGCCCGCTGCTTCGCTCATGCTTACACTCGATTATTCTTCGTATACGCACCCTGTGTTGAACAAACGCAGCCGTTTTTCTCTTTCTTTGAGCAGCAAACGACGTACAGGAACATTCTTCGACGCAACAAATTGAGTTATAATGCGCGCTTCGTCGGAACGACCGATTCTTCCCGCGTACACCTGGGAGAAGTATGGTGCGAACAACGGTTGACCTTTCTCGGCTTCGCGTGGACAAAGGGACTTCGTGTGTGCTCGAGAGATAAAAAATTGTCTGTCGAGAGTTCGTTTTTAAAAAGTATTGTTTCCGTATCGACGCTTCAGAATGGGCTACGCTCGCGCTGTCGTTCCAAGGCGGTGCTCGATCGTCTGCCCGTTCACCTGATTGTTCCAGAAGACAACTTCTGCATGGTTCATGACGTGCTACGTCTGCGACCGTATGCTTATTATTGTTCGGCTCACTCGTCTGTCTTGCGGTTCTTGCGCGCGTAATGATCCATTAATCATCTTATGATGCAGTGATGGAACAATGTCAAACAAAGGGAAAAGAAATGCCGTTTGGTCTTTCTGTTAGCCAAGCTTTATTCTTTCATAACGCATGAAAGTGCGGTCATACAGTAACTATGTTATACTGTATGTCCTGTACAGCAAATCTATTATCCCTTATAGACTCCCTAAAAGGGAGCCTATAGGGAGCCTATGTAGTAATTCTAGGGGTTGACCGACTGACACGCCACCAGTGTGCCACAACATGAAACTCGTCTGCTTAGAAGTGCTTTAAATGTCCAACCTGACTAAATAGCACTGCTTACCAAAAAAAAAAAAGTTGTCGCAGTTTCACCTGAAAGGTGAAGCATCAATTGCGATAGCAAACTTGTAGAGAGCTATACGGAGTAATGATATTAGCTTTATCAGCTGTATAAACTTGGACATGCAGCAGCATCGGCAACACGCAGAACTGTTGTCGACGCCATCCGCGTTTTGCCCGCGTTCGCTCAAAATGCGTGCGGCGTTGGTGACTGTTGCCGGAGCCTCTGATATAAATAGGCACTGCGTGCCGCAGCTAAACGTCGCGTCCCTTCCCTCCCCCTCCCCCACGGCCTCTCGCTCGTCGGAAGAAGGCGCGTTTGCTCTACATACATGGTGATTGTGAAGGAGAACAGAGACGCCTACTTCTGCAGCCCTTAAGCGAGCACGGCGCAGAACGCGCGTTTGTTCTCTGCCGTGCGTTCACTCCCCGTGAAAGACGCGCCCCTCGCGCCCTTTCACTCGCACATACAGCGTTCGGCGCGCGGCGACGATTTCTTCTCCAAATGACGTCATACGGAACCTCACGGCGACGGCGACGGCGACGCCGACGGCAGAAATCTGCTTTTGAGTGTCCATATAATTGCTATCGCAATAAAATAATCTTTAACTGATTTTGCCTGTAGTGCGTACCGAGATCTTGCGTTGCTGTAATGCTCCAAAAGTAGCATTTTCCAGTTCGTTTTGTTTACCGTAGGTGCATGGCGCGCCAGATAGCGCCAGCTATCTGTGGGGGGGGGGGGGGGGGGGGGTATTCGCTTTCTCGACGCGTAAAGCAATCGAGTGTCCCTTTGATTGTTCTCCTTGAAGTCACCGACACAAACACCGAAATCGGTTTCGCACGCCACAGCCACCACTATGCATGCTGGTTGCGCCTGGCATTCCCGCCAGACGCCACTGGTGTCTCATAGCAGCCGACGGGCGAACAATGCGTATTATGCACGAGTCCGTATGAGCAACGTAGGCTGCTTTGCGAAAAGCGGTGAACACAAAGCAAACAAAAAATGGAATAGGCAGTATCATAGAATACGCAGCATCAACTGGACTGGCGCCAGTAATCAGGGATATAATAAAACATTAATAATAAAACTAACGGCTTGAGATGCGCATTTCTGCTCAATGTTACGATAGTCAGTCTGTGTAAGCATGATTTACTTTATTCAGGTGCTCTTTGATATTTCCCAACATCAGCATGTTGCGATCAACAAAGATTTAGGTGTGGAAATTTCAAACTCTCTAGGCATTTAGTATTTATAACGTTCAAGAAATTATGTCCTCGAGTTCTCGAACACCATCAGAAATTCAATAACCATGACGTAGCACATGTGTCGTTCATTCTTAGGTTTACCTTATTTACGATTCACTGCAGCAAAACGCTGATGTGAAAGTTCGCCAGTGGTCTAGCTGCGCAGATGGGAAATTGTAGGCGTACCACGAAGACCGCGGCACATGCGGCGTCCTTCATTTAACAAGCTTGATCTCGTGTGATCTTTTCGTTTGTTTTATTCTTGTTCGATTCCTTGATTTACCTATTTTGTCCGCCAGCATGCGCAGAAATGAAACCGTTTAACCCGAGAACTTTATAATAAAAAGTCGCTCATTCTTTTTCGTATTTTCGTCCTGTTTCGCGCGCACGAAGGCGCGAGTATCGACGCAAACTGCGCACACAAGCAATGTTCAAAGGCTCCATCCGCAGACTATAGTATATTTCTCGGGTTTTCAGTCAAGAGACGTTGAACCGCCGGCACAAACATGGCACGGTGTCCGCGCGAAAAACGGAGCGGCAAGATGAAGCGCAGACAAACAAATAAGCGAACAAAACTACCTGGTCGCACTTCGCTGAGCGGCATCGAGATGTGGTGTAGGCATTTCAATCATCATTCAGACGCACGCTCCCACGATAACCGAGCTGGCTGCGTTTTCCCGTGAAACACGAAAAACACGAAGCAGAAGTGAGGGATTTGTGTTACTTTTTTGTACTACTTCATCTCCCTCTCTCTCTCCCTTTCTACCTATATGTGCTGTCTACCTATTTGTCTACCTATATGTGCTGTAGTTAATATATATCTCTGTACATATATACATTTCTACCTCTCTATATATCTACATACATGCATATCCATGAACTCTTTTTTCTTTGTCTACCTTCCTCGCATTGTCTCGGTGTTTCCCTATCCTTCTATGTCTGCCTATATTTATCTATCTCTCTATCTTTTCCCTATTCATCTAAGCCTTACTCGTATCTCTCTATCTAGTTATCTCTCTCTATTACTATCCCTCAAAAGCATACACTGATGAGCTTGTTGGTATGGCATCATGCACAGTGCACCATGAACGCCTCATGTACAGTGTGACGTCGGGTGCCCTTTTTTCGGTCGCCTTGTGTGTTCCGTTTCCGCTACACTGGGTATAATATCTATCTCTGTCTGTCGTCTAGCCATCCACTTATATCTTATTCTGACTTTCTACTATCTATCTATCTGTCTATGCATCTATCTCTTTCTAGCTCTCTCTCTCTCTCTCTCTTAGCACTGCTTGAGTTTTATACACTGTAGAATCGCTGGAGGATCCTGGTGTATAGTATTATGAGGTATCTCAAAAAAGTAAATGATTGGTCTCGGGACATACATCAAAAGTGTAACAGTTGACGGGAAAAGCAAGAATGAAGCAGCTCTGAAGGAACGAGGAATGAAGGAATAGGGAGTTTCAGCGAAGCGTTGTATACTACTTTGCGAAGACAGTACGCGCGATCGAGCGTTCGTGCGTCATCTGGCCGCATACTGCGGCCCCGAGAGGGCTTCCGTCCGCAGATATTAGATAGGACAATGATGTCAAACTCTGCCCAGCTTCAAAATACGCCAGATACATTTCCGAGAAACCCTGCAATATTACCCGGCGATGGGTCTTGCCAATCGGGGTGCGGTTCGGGAACCTTTGTCAGAGACCGTACGCGTTGCCGGAAGACACGCGATTGGGCTATAGCGGTTGCTTACTCGAAGACCTGATGCATCGCGAAAAGCATAGACACATATTGCGCTTCTGACGGGCGCCTATGCTTGCATTCTTTTTTTTTTTTTTTCCTTCGTGGTTGTGTCTTCGCTCTCCAATGAGTCGCTAAAGGGTACGTGTTCACCCTCCATTTGCCTTTTGTCAACACGCCCGCGTTATCCACTTTCCTCTTCGGTCGGTTGTGGTATTACCGTAATTGGTAGGGTGCATGTCTACCGATTGATAACGCACGGGCAAGTTTTCTTTTCGAAACAACCCGCAGAAGCTCCTGAGGGAGCATTCATTTCCTTCCTTCATTTCAATGATGTCCACCGAAAAGACCTCTTTAACGAACAGACTATCCGTCGCGTCGACGATTACGTCACGACCGCTCGCGCAACACGCCGAGCTGTTTAGTTAAGCGTCCGTCCTCGTTCGACGCTTGCGCAGGCATGCCGTAACCCGTTCTCTGGGTCTACTTTGTTTCTCACTCGCGCGGCATTGGGACAGGAATGAAAAAAAAAAGAAAGAAAGAAACAAGGAAGGAAGGAAAGAATGACGTAAAAAAAGACTACACCATAAAGCAGATCGCCAACAGTGACGGGCCGCTGTCGATCAATGGAGCGCTCTTAATGCCTGGCGCGACCGCACGCACCAGCGATCGCGACGGAGCAATCATTACGACACACGCGTCGCTTGTTGCCCGACAAGAGGCACAAGCCGCGGCCTGTTTTTTTGCGGTCCAACGAGCGCGGCCCGCCTGGGTTGTTGGAAGCACGCGCACGCTGCGATTGAGGTCCGCAGGCAGACGGAAACATGCGCTTTGAAATGTGAGGCACCGCCGCTGCTGACGAAGTGCTCGGCGCATTGTATGGTGGGACGCTCATTGGTGTACTCGCTTGAGTAATCGCAACTACATGGAGCGGCAGTGCGCCGATGCGCACGGTGAGTTCAACGTGGCCTCCGACAAGCTTTCGATATCAGCAGAAGCTGCCCTAATCTATCTATCTATCTATCTATCTATCTATCTATCTATCTATCTATCTATCTATCTATCTATCTATCTATCTATCTATCTATCTATCTATATAAGAAATGGCTTGCAGCTGGTATCCACTTCCCTGCCCTTGGCTGTTTTTCTCTCTCCCTCACTAGAAGCTTGCCTTTGCAGTGCGTCTGTAGCGCGGAATATATACACTCTGAGAAGAAAAGGAGGGTTTAGACAACTTCACTCCTTTTTTTTTTTTTTTTTTACAGTAAATGGTCGTCCCATATTTTACGTCCATCTACGAGAGTTCTCGTGGCCCCATAATGGAGTAACGTTCCCTCTGACGTTCACTCCAGCGTGATCGGAGTAAACGTACTCTGTCTGGGAGTAGCGGATCCATCTGGAGAGAAATATGGGACTAGCATTACTCGCGTAGAAGGGAGTTTTCTGCCCTAGGTTTTGTTTGTGCCAAGGGTGTATTCTAGACGGAAGCAGTGACGCACAAAATTTGTACACGCGCAAGCACACGGCACTCGCACAACCTAAATAAACACGCACTCGCAAAGCTAATTACAGCACCTGTGAGGCCAAGTGTGCTGCACCAAAGTTAAAAGGCACGAAAGGATGGTTCTGATCATTCCCGTGGGCACGTTGAAAAGAGTGAAACGGAGTTAATTTGAGCTATTTAGCTCTGGCGTCGTAACTGTGACAGCGTAATCACTCACCTGCAACGGGCGTCGAAATTACAGGGTGAAACCGACAACGCCACTGCATTTGAAAACTGAGCCCAAAGCTAGCGCCGGGACAGAGGGTTCGGTATAGTCGAGAAAATGCGGTACGTCAGCCGCCACTTGAAAAACGAGCGCAGCACGTAATCTTAGCCTTAATTGCGAGCGGGATTAAGCGAGGAAAGGGTGTAATTTAGTACGTCGTGTGGCTATCAAGACAGTATTAATGCACATTATAAGCACTAAAGTACCCCGGTCCCGGCAACGAATGTCCGAGGCAATTTACCGCTAGTTTACAACAAGAATGCTGTTGCAATTTTAGGGTGGTTCGAAGGACTTTTTGTCTTTTATGTTTGAAAAGAACACATTTAGGTTAGTTATGCTGAATTTGCTGTCTTCTGCTATCTCTCTATATATCTCCTATATATATATATCCCTATATATCGCCTCTCTTTTTCACATCGGGCTAGCCGAATCGCATAATTTATGGTGTCTCCACTCAGGATCAAGGCAATTCGCTGATCAATTTTTTACTGCAACTATTTCTCCATTCGCACGTACTACTTAAATCCGTTGAAAATAATTTGTCATGTCCCTATGTGCCCAAATCTAACCCTCGTGCCAAGAGAGAAAAGCCTGCAAATAATCACCATTATCAGCAACAACATTCCTAGTTGTAGTTGCGTAACGAATAAAGCCTTGCGAAGAAAGGCTTGGCGGAGTACGCTTCGAGTGTCCGCATTCAAATAACTGCCTATTCTGACCGTACGTTACCAGCAGCGACTCGGGCCACGGCCAAGGGTGCCCCTTAAAACAAAATTACTCGAAGTGTCTGTGAAATAAATTGCCACCGGCGTGTTTCTAGTAATGTGGGAATGGACGCGTAACTCATTCTTTTCGTTGCCTCTTTTTTTTTCTTTTTTTTTCTTCTTTTTTTTTCTCTACAAATTTTCCCGTATCACGCTTTTCTATAGTTTTTTTTTCCTGTAATACTTGTGTTTGTCATTACTCCGGGTAAAGTTACGGTGAGAGTTTACCTGTAATGCACTCTTAGGAGCAGGCTAGTTGCCTGCTCCTAAGCTCACGTGATACCTGCTCCTAAGCTCGCATCCGCGCTGGCTAACACTCCCAGGGCTGTTCTTGTATACACGTACAAAAATACCCGAGAAAATGGGCGGGGAGGTAACCTGTGGATTCGACTCCCACCTACGGCTAGTTACGCTCTCCTCCACGTTTATTTCCTTTATCCACATTATTTTTTTTTACATTCCAATTGAGCGCAAAAATTATTTTACCCTTTGCTTTCTCTGGCTGCAGTGCACGTCTCTTCGTGCGGTTGAGACTGACAAGAAAAAATGTCCAGACCCTCTGATCCCATTATTCTTCTTGATTTTTGAGAGTTATGAACATTCTTAGAAAAATTCTGATCATTCCAAGGGCGAGGAAAAATAAAACAAAAATAAAAGAAAGAGCCGCGTGTCCTTGAAGCTTGCTTGCGTCTCGCCGTTATTCCGATCATACGCTCTCAAACGTTCCTCTGAGTTGTCAGTACCGCGCCAATACATCAGAACCCAACCTACACTCGGTCTAGAAAAAAAATTGCTGAATATGTAGTGTTCGCGTCGAGTACAAAAGACTGAGCATGCCTGCGCGATGATGGATGACGCCTATTGTCGTGGTATGAGCCGCGAAAAAAATATAAAACAACAACAACAGAGAGAGAAAGAAAGAAGGAGTTGAACGGTTTCGTTTCCACGACGGGCCTAATTCTCTTGCAGTGACATCATCGTGTTTCTTTTTTTATTGCGATAGCAATTATATGGACACTCAAAAGCAGATTTCTTCCGTCGGCGTCGCCGTCGCCGTGAGGTTCCGTATGACGTCATTTGGAGAAGAAATCGTCGCGCGCCGAACGCTGTATATGCGAGTGAAAGGGCGCGAGGGGCGCGTCCTTCACGGGGAGTGAACGCACGGCAGAGAACAAACGCGCGTTCTGCGCCGTGCTCGCTTAAGGGCTGCAGAAGTAGGCGTCTCTGTTCTCCTTCACAATCACCATGTATGTAGAGCAAACGCGCCTTCTTCCGACGAGCGAGAGGGCGTGGGGGAGGGGGAGGGAAGGGAGGCGACGTTTAGCTGCGGCACGCAGTGCCTATTTATATCAGAGGCTCCGGCAACAGTCACCAACGCCGCACGCATTTTGAGCGAACGCGGGCAAAACGCGGATGGCGTCGACAACAGTTCTGCGTGTTGCCGATGCTGCTGCATGTCCAAGTTTATACAGCTGATAAAGCTAATATCATTACTCCGTATAGCTCTGTACAAGTTTGCTATCGCAATTGATGCTTCACCTTTCAGGTGAAACTGCGACAACTTTTTTTTATTGCGATAGCAATTATATGGACACTTGCACCGGATTTCTGCCGTCGGCGTCGCCGTCGTCGTCGCCGTCGCCGTCGCCGTGAGGTTCCCTATAGATAAAATCTTCGCCGCGCGCCGTATGCCCGACAGGAAGCGTGCGGGGACGCGCGCTATCACGGAGAGCGAACGCACTCAATCTCCCACGCGCAAGCAAGGAAGCGGAAAGCCAGCGCCGGAGGGAGCAGGGGGGGGGGGGCACTTCTCTGCCAACAACCGCGCTCGTCGCTCGTCCGCAGTCTCTTATCTCTCCCACGCGCAAGCAAGGAAGCGGGAAGCCAGCGCCGGAGGAAGCGGGGGGGGGGGGGGGGGGGGGGGCGCACTTCTCTGCCAACAACCGCGCTCGTCGCTCGCTCGCACCGTCTCTTATCTCCACACGGCTCTGACCTTTAAGCGCCGTGCATTCGCAGTTCAGTTTCCGTTGAAGCGATAGACCGCACGTACCTTCGCCCGCTGCGGCGTATGCTTGCTGCCAGCGTTTTGACAGTCGTTGTCTGCTGTCATTCAGTGTGATCTCTTCGTGTTTGTGCGCGCTCACACCACGCTTGTTCATTCAGTTCGTAATAGTCGGGCGACATTTTCCAACGCACGCTACACACGCAATGCTGCCCGGATCGGCAGTGCAGCGCTACAGGTGTGTCCCTTCGCACGCGCTGCCCACGGGAAGCGCTTCTCATCAACACCACCGTTTCACACGCGCCTTCTCGTGGTCATCGAGTCTCTCTTCATGTCGGTCTACTTACGCCGCAGCACACCTGCTTACTTAATCAGCTCATGTTTACTACAATTCATATTGCTACCAAAGCCGCTCACCTTACTTCGTATGACATTGCTGTGTTGCTATCGCATTCATTGCTTCGCCCTTAGGGCGAAACTGTGACATTTTTAATTTCGGTGAATGAAGCGTGCTCAGGCTATCGTGCGCATTAAATGCTGAAAAAAAACCGAAGTGAAATCTAAAAATAAAGCTGCTCAGGAGTACGGAAACGCGGATGGCAACGCCGCCCCATAAATGCGAAAATCTTCCCCATCCGCGCACCGGAAGATGGTCGAGCACGAAATGTCCGTGAGAATTGCGCGACCGTTTATTTCGACGGTGTCACGGAGGCGTCTCGTGCATTCTTACGAACGGTTACTGGTCGACGGCAGCTAGAACAACATGTTCTCGTTTTGCGGAGAGAAGAACCGATTCCACGTGAACGTAACAAACATGACAAAAGCTATATACGCTAACTGATTATAATTTCATGGATATTACGGACGCAGTGGCACGCTTTAATTTGAGGCGAATATTTACTTAGACACCAACTCTATTCTCTATTCAATAGGTGCATGTGATACGCAGAGATCCTCCCTAGACAACCGATGAACCATTAATTGAATAAAATTTGTTGAATTTAAAAAGAACAAAGCTTAGTTAAACCGACTGTAGAAAGCAGAAGTTGAATTCGGGGCCTCGAATGTCTTACAAAAACAAAATGCTGAATATCGGCAACTTTAACAACGAGGAACTGAAGTGAAACGTTTACAAATCCTCAACTCATTAGCAAAATGAGATATCGCCGTTCTGTAAACTGGATCTGTCAAAGCATCTGAAGCGAACAAATATGATGTGCGAGTTAACCGCTTATCGCGTGAAACTGATTGCCACCTTTGCGAGTGTTTTGCGAAAAAAGTCTTCCTCACAAACCAGGGGTGTATTACAGGCTCATTTATAATACTTCAATACTCGCCGCGGCAGCTTCTGAGGCTATGGCGCCGCTCTAATGAGTTCGAGGACCCGGGTTCTAACCGTGGCCGTGGTGGCCGCATTTCGACGGGGCCGAAATGTCAAAGCGCTGGTGTACTTAGATTTATGTGCCCGTTGAAGAAGCCCAGGCGGTCAAAATTAATCCGGAGACCCTCCCCTCGCCACTACGGCGTAAATGTAACATATTAGAATTTCAATATTGCATCGATTTTGCCCGCTTTAGATGCCTCAACAGGTGCCGTTGACAGAATTGTGATATCGTTTTTATTGTTGAGTTACAAGGTTGTAAACTTGATATGTCAGTATTTTGAAAGTTTTCGATATTTTCGATATTTAAGAACTTAAAACAACCATGGTACCTAAAATGAAAATCTCTACAGTCTTACAAATCAATTCCTACAGTCTTTTTCTTTTGAATTCAACAAACCTCATCATATTTGGGTTCAGTGGGTGACGGACCACCCGATTTATCCGTTGCCATGTATTCAGGAAGGAGCTCCGGAAGCACAAAACTTCATATCCTAGCTAGATTCTTCAATGCACAAAAGTTTGTGTACATAAAACTACACGTTTCGGGCGTGCGATGGTCGTAGATCTTGCGCGTCTCCTTGCGCAAAGCTTGTAAGCACGTCAAACTATAAACTGTCGCTACACCAAATACAAAACGAGAAGAACTTTGCCCACAGCGAAGAATAAAGCCAGTGTAGGCCATTAAAAGCATTCGGGATGTGTCAACATTCGTCGCGAGAGCTCGTGTTTTTTTTCGTGTAGATGTTTACTTAGCGCATTCCGGAGGATTTCTTCGCAGGGATATTCGCGGTGGAACATAATACACAGGCAAGTTTGTAACAGGGGCGTGCGATGGGACCTCTTGACGGAGACGTCCAGTCTTGCGTATGGGTTGTCCTTGAAGCGAACACTAATCGACAGATCGTCTTGCAGCCTCGTTCAATGCACCGCGGTTTGGTTATCTGCCTGGTTTTCCGCTCGACCACCAGAAGGAGCCAGTGCAGCCGCCGCATGCGGCAGCGCTTTTGCCGCAGTCGTGTGTCGTATGTATGCCTGATCCAGACAGGCGCCACGCGGTAGAAAAAAAAATGAAAAAGCACACCTGCCGCCACATGATGCGATGTGTGGCCTTCGCAGCCGCTGTGCCTTGTAATCCATTGGTAGTCCATTTTTCTTTTCTTTTTTCGGCTGCGTGGTGCCTTCGCTTTGGCTAACGCTCCCGAGCGACGGTGAGACGATCACGTGAACGACGCTTTTCAATGCGCAGACCCACCAGCCGCAGACTATCGAATGTCGAGGTCTTTTGGTGTCGACTGCCATAAGCGAACAGCGGCAAAATGAAAGCCGTTTACAGAGCTCCCAGATGAACGTTCCGCCTCGCTATAGGGTTTCATATAGTATCTACCTGTTGTTGTTTGTTAAATGATCTGAAAGTGGAAAAATCGCCCACCGAAGGACCGAAGGACCGGTTATCCCAATCATCCATTGGCTAAGGAATGTATGGAATAAATATCTTAGAGCGCAGCTCTTAGGTGCCCGTCCCTTCGTTGAGCGTCGGCGTACCTCGGCGTAACCGAGCGCACGAGCACAGCGAAGGGTGAAGGGCGAACGCGGAGCGCAGCGGGGGGTGAAATACGGCGAGAGCGAAGACAACGCGAGGAGGAGAGCGGAGAAGGAGGGTGCAGCGGAAGCGTGAGAAGGAAAGTACGGCGAAAGGGCGAGGCGGAAAGCGGAGTGCCGCACGAGACGTGCTCCACGGCGGAGACCAGGCATGCGGCGCGCGCGTCCACCGATACCTTATGTGGACCCACCGCGCATGCGCTACTTCGCCTGCGCCGCCGCCGCTAGAGAATGCGTTCCGCGCGACCCACGCGTGCCCATGCTCACGCTTTACTTCTTAAGAGTTACTGTATAGGCTCCCTGAAGCGAGCTTGTACAGTGACTCTATTCCTTCTGAACTGTGAGCGACACAACCGGTGGAAATGCTTCGTCTGCCGCTGCTGCTAAACGAGCTGCCCGAGCAGATCCTCAGCGCCGCCGCTGACAGGAGCCTGTCAATCAGAAACAAATTATTTGCCACAATATATCGCGAATTCAAAACAGCCAAACAGCTGCGCTCAAAATTCGCATTAGGGAGTATCGTAATCATCGGTAACTTTCTTTTTTCCTTCCTCTCTTCTTTCCTTTATTATTTTTATTATTATTATTGTTATTGTTATTATTATTATTATATTCCTTTTTTCGTTCACCCGGTGGCGCTTGGAAAATGCTTCTAGAAGTAGAAATGGCAGGTGGCCGATTTGGTTCGAATCCATATTCGTGAACGTAGACCTGAAATAGCACGTTCAGCGAAAAGTAAAGCCGCAGTATAAGTGCGCTAACAGGCAATTTAAATGTTATTCTTCATCTACAAACAAGCGTGCGCATTTTCGGAGGAAGTGTTCTTCGGTCTAAACGACGGTCGCGGTCGCTTGATGGTGTCTGTCCGTAACGTCATAGCCAGCGTGCCATGTGCAAAAGCATGACCATTCCTGTAGCGGCAGTCGCCTCGAATTCTCTCGTGTGCGGAGCCGATAACGTCCGCTAAATTAAGTCCCCCGCTTAAGTCCCCTAACACTCCCTACTCTCTGCGTGCTACGCAAACTCCCGGAAGATCCTCCTATTTGCTTTTGTTTTCTATGGCCCCAGCCACTTCCCATGCTTCCCAAAACAAACTGCGCTAGGTGTACGTGTTCCCTAAGATTGCGGTGAAAGCGAGCAGTGGAAGTGCGTCAAGTTCGATAGGCAGAGAGTACTTGTATGCATATTTAGGCCAAACCAAGACGACATTGACGAAGAGCGCTTTCCTAATACGCTGCTTCTTTCTTTCGGTGTTCGAGCTGCTCCTTTCCCCACGTGCTCGTTCCCTGCTATCGACCGCTGGTAAGACCGCTTTTACATCGACTTACGTTGCATCCCCGAACTCGTACTTGCGCAGCCATCCACTGCGATTGCTAGTAAACACGTTGCGTGGAACCCTCGGCTCTCTTGTCTTCCGTGTCTTTGACGCGAGGAATCGGCAAGATTGGCCCACACCACCTGCGGCCCCGGTAGCTATATGATACCGCAGCGGTGAGTTCCATACAAGCGCGTAGGCGGCAAAGAAAACTGTACCTGGCTTGGCTCTACAAGCTACAGCTTATGAGAGCTGGCGGAGAAGGTCGCAGGAGCAGGAAATTCGTATTATGCGTTGATTGCGTCCGCCGTGGCTTCTTCTGCATAAAAGGGTGCTTCTCACTCGTATGTACGTTTATTTTGTCGTAGCCTTCCAACTTCTTTAGTACATAGTATGTCGAGCGTAGCGTTATTTTTTATTGCTATTTTTGACTCGGACAAGAAAAACATGGAAAAACAATGAAAGCAGGAAGGTGACTCAAATGGTGGACGTTGAGAAACGTGTAGCGTTTATTCCTGCTCTGCGAAGAGCTATATTTTTTTCTTTTTTTTTCTTTTCTTCACGGAGCACGTGATTGAAGTAATGAGAATTTCAATATTTAATGTGAGACGACATTATTAAAAGTACGAGCTTATCTATGTCAAGCAAAGGTTACGGAAACTGACCTTATGTGAGCATATGGCTTTCAACTGCAACCTAAGCTTAGCTTTAAGACTATTTCGAGTTTGGTGGGTGCAGGGAGGGCATTCTAGACTACTCCCGTCATTTCCACTGTTAGTCACTCGCTCAGTCAGTCACTCGGTCTATCAGCCGTTCGGTAGGTCATTCATTCATTCAATCAGTTAGTCAGCCAGTTAATCCAGTCCAATCAGTCTGATTCGGTTGGTCAGTCATTCATTCATTCAATCAGTCAGTCAATCCAGTCAGTCGGTCGGTCGGTCGGTCGGTCGGTCGGTCGGTCGGTCGGTCGGTCGGTCGGTCGGTCGGTCGGTCGGTCGGTCGGTCGGTCGGTCGGTCGGTCGGTCGGTCGGTCCAATCCTGTCAGTCAGTCAGTCCAATCCTGTCAGTCAATCAGTCAATCATATTTGTATGCCTGCCGTAGACCGAGAGTTTCTCGGCGGCATCTTTTTTTCCCCCGACTCCCGTCATGCGTCCCTCCCCCTTGCCTACACGACGTTCGGCATCTTTTTCTCTGCGTGGTCAAGTTCCGACGAATGCGAGATACAATCGGCGGCATCAGTTTGTCCCTCCCTCTTTGTGTATCGCGCATTTCCTGCATTGTCTCGGTGAATATCCAGGCGGCATCTCTTGACGTCAGAGAAGAGGAAAAACCGGCTACAGTGACAGGCAGGAAGCTGGCCCGTTACGCAGTCTGTGGCGTCATCGCTGGCAAGAAAGTGACACTCCGCGCCATCGGTAACTTACCTCGGGAGCTTCCTGTCCTGACTGTGTTGCTAAGGGGCGCAGACCACTAGCAGCAGACGTTGAGTTTCCTGCAAGAACCGCCAGAGGGAACTCTACTAGCGCTCGTATCTACTGAAGCTACAAGTATGGCTTTTCGGCTAACGTGGCTGCGCCCCTTCTAGCCACCGTAGCGTGGCAGTAATGAGAAGCGCACGGATTTGCCTAAACTTCTTGCTTCTGGCTTCAAATGGCTTTGTACCAGCCGCGGTACGTGGTGCGCAGTGGCTATGGCGCTGAGCTGCCGAGAACGCGGTTCCGGGCTCTATTCCCGCTCCGCTGCATTCCGATGGTGGCGTAATGCAAAAAAAAAAAAAAAAAAAAAAGCGCACCTGTACCGAGCTTTGGGTGCACGTTCTCTTTTCTGTGTGCCTCTTTACAATAATATAGCGAACACTATCGTCGTAGTTCAAAGTGGCCCCAAAGGTGCACCTACAGTGTACTAGAAGATTCTAGTACACTGTAGGTGCACCAATTGGTCGACTCCAACGCAATGGGGGCTCCTATATCCAAATACATAACAGCGGAGATATCGTTTTGCTCGACATCCATGCACTCCACCGAAATTGATGAGGCGTGTTCCTCTTAAAAGAAAAAAATAAGTTACAGAGGCACTTAAGTCTCCTTACGTGCATTGAATGCGAAAGCATTTTGGGCGTGCCGACTATATCGACGTCCGTACTATTTCGACCTCCATGTCACGTGACATTGTCACGCGACGTCATCACTTGAGAGGAGAGTGACGAGAGTCCACTTGGCTTCGCCGCTTTTGCAGCCAAACGCGCTGCCCGCGTCTGGAAGCATTCTAACCTTCCACGCGGCGGCCGCGCATGCGCGTCCGTGCCGTGACAGCTCGACGACGCCAACGGCGACGGCGCAAACGCGCCTCGAGTGCTAAATAGAGATGCTAACGCAATAAAATTTACAAGATGGTGACTGTAGGAAGCAGACATTTATTGCGATAGCAACTGTACGGACGCTCGAGGCGCAATCCCGCTGTCGGCGCCGCCTGCAGTCGAGCTGTCCCGCTATCGACGGCGCATGCGTGGATGGTGCGCTGTGGATTAGAGGGTTTCCAGAGGCGCCGAGTCCATTTGGCTGCAAAACCGATGAAACGAAGTATGTACACGCCCGGTTGACGCACGTTTGGCTACTGATTACAGCTGCACTTTGGCATGAAAGCATGTAGACTATATATCCTTATAATGCATAGATGTCTGGCCGAATGATTTCTATCAACCAGTTCTTTTTTTTTTCTGTGCATAGATAACTTAGAATTTTTTTCAGTTAGATTGGCTTTATTATCAGCTAGGTGTGTTCCCTTTAAGAGTGAACAGTATTGTACGGTTGATGTTTTAATTGTGCGTGGTCCTTGTAAACATAGATGGCCCTGAGTAAACGTTTCTCGAAAGGCAGAATATAAGACGAGGGCGTAGCTATTTACCTCTATTAACAGTGGCAGCTTGCTTATCACGGGGCGTACACTACAAGAAAGACGGTGCACTGACGGCTCGATCCCTTGTCGCTCTTGTATCGCTGTCGTTTAGGGGTGTGCGTATAGTGGTTTTTGAGACCGAATCGAATACGGATCGAATAATGCTAGAAGCGAATCGAATATTGAATACTTTTTCGAATAGTTTTGGAATAATGAACAGGTGTTATCATAAATAGTCGAACCCGGATATACAAAAGGATGTTTACATCCCAGTGTTCTTAAGGTCGGCAAGCTTCTGTCATTGCATAGTACGTAATGAAGCGTTGTTTATTAAAAGCATAAAGGGGACATTAGAAGCAAACGAGTAGTTTCTTCGCATGCACAGGGCTCTTCCGAGAGTGCGCATGATCGCTGCACGGCCTGTAAAGTATGGCTACCTATTTGACGCAGCCTGCTCCACTACGCAAGTTCTCATGTTTTGCGTCTATACTATGCTCACGGGGGTGAAAATTTACCGCGCTTTTGCTCCAGTTTCATGTTTATTTGGGCGCAGTTGATGTGTTGAAATATTCGATAAGTATTCGAAGAGTATTCGCATTTACGAACAGTGAATATTCGATTCGAAGACCGAATCGAATAGGACACTATTCGATTGGTTATTCGAAAGTTTCGAATATTCGCACACCCCTATACTGTCGTTGTAGCGGGAAACTTCAAACACGACCATCAGCATCGTCGGGTAACGACCAAGCATTGCAACAGCGAAAGGCCACTGCTCATATGCATGGAAACGACGGGATTTCCGCGAAATATGGACGGCTTATTTGTAAACAGCGAGGCCGCCGCCTTGTATATATATGAGTAAAAAATATGAAAAAGAAGAAACGAATAGAAAGCTATAAGATATGCGATCGGACCAACCAGTCAGTCAAACCTAGACGTCGTCTCCGCTAGGGAGCCAAACCAATGACGTTGGTTGTCTCCGTGGTTTTTGAGAAAAAAAAATGTATGTGTGCCACCGTTGGCTGGCGAGAACGCGTAGATCGCAAATCCGTGGCTTATTTTTTCGAGGAAAGGGCGTGCCAAGAAGTTCAGGGTTCTCGGAAAGGATCATACTCCTCGATGAAGCTCCGTTCATCTGACGGACGGCAGCGGAAATACCGGATGCATAGAAACGAGGTCCTCAGGAGCCACGCATGCCCCGCTACTTGTTCTAGAAGCACACTGATCCTGGCGGCCTTGGGGAACACAAATTGTAGTGTCCCAGGCATTTTAACGATGCTGAGCTCATACCAAAGGGTTCTTTTTTGTTCTTGCTCGGCTGCTATACATCTTAAAGCTAACAGCAGGGTCCTTATATATATTATAGATATATATATAGATATATATATATATATATCATATATATATATATATATATATATATATAATATATATATAGTCGAAACCAGCTATATTGAACCCACGTATATAGAATTATTGCGTATAACGAACAGCAGTAAAATGCCCTTGAAAATTTTTGTATAGTTTTTTATACATATATATCGAATTACCTATATACCGAACTTTTTTTTCTGATCCCCCTTCAGATTCGATATATCCGGGTTCGACTGTATATATATATATATATATATATATATATATATATATATAATATATATATAAATTGGAGGACCCTGCTAATTAAGCTTCCTGTGCCTCTTAAGCCCGTATTCGGGGACGGTGGTTCGTGGTAGGACTTTTCACCGGTGATACGTTGGCGCCGATCCAAAGGGCGCGTCCTCTCGCGCAATCGTGTTGATTGATTGACTGACTGACCGACCGACTGACTGAACGCTCTCTATGCAGAGAGCGTTCGTCGCCGAAAGCCAACAGGAAATATATGAGATGAAAAAAAAAAAAAGAAACTTCGGTGCGAACGTTGCTTTCACAAACTTACACGAGTTCTAGATATGGAATTTGCAACGTTTAAATAACTATTTCGTCGAATTCCTTTAAACATCCAGGGCTCTTGTGGAGGTTGTAAAAACTGGGCGACAATGCGAAGGTGGTGCTCGGCTTTGTTGTAGACCTGTCCTGTAACGCCGTCGTCAGTTGTGGGTATAAGCAAATAGCCGGCCCTGTCGGCGCGCGCTGTCGCACGTGAAGGCTTAGGGCGCATCTGAACGTTATGGTGGAGTGCTCGGGAAGAACCCTTCCCGAGCGCTTCAAAAGACGCAATAACCAAAGCAGGATAGGGCTAGTAGGCTTGACCTCCCGGTCCCAACATAGGACAGGCAGGTGGCAACACTGTACAGGACCAGAATAGTTTTTTTTTTGTTTTTTAGATCCATCCAGAACCCTTGTAAAGACCGTTTCACTGTTTACAAACGTATGCCTTGGGCGGCTTCCGGTTTCACCCGCTGTCATAGCGCGCTAAATGTAGTGGGTTAAAAAAAGAGAGAGAGAGGGCCAAAGAAAAACAGCGTGAGAGCTACAACCAGAAGCGCGGAGATTTTTAAACCTTTTCCTCGGGACATGATCACGATATTGCGAGTCAAGTTTGCCGTTATATATATATATATATATATATATATATACGAAAAATGACAAGGAGTAGTCTTGCGGCACTGCGCACCTTTCTTTTATCTGAAAACGTAAAAAACACTCCGTTCATTGAAGCAAACACACTCTTTTTGTTCCGCTGTAGGACACAGATAAGAAATGTGACCGGCAGTTTCCTGGGGCCGCAGGCTCGCTGCTGTTATCGTGCGCGTGAAACTATCTATACCAATAGATGAGGACTAGGATGTCTATATATATATATATATATATTATTCGGTTATCGGAATGGACAGGCGTCCGCGTGAACTCTCGTCGTCGCGCGGTCGTTATCTGTATATTAACCTGATTGTCGTTTTCTTTCTTCGTTTTCTTTATTTCATTCATCTCGGAGGTTACGCGTCGTTTCCTGTCAGGGCAGTGCCTCACTCCCTTGCTCGTCCTCGTTACGTACCTCGCAGTGAGCACGGTGCGGAGGCCGTTCATCATCTACAGGCCCTCGCCAGCGCGTCGGGATGGCGGCGTCCAGGGCGGAGCCGGCGACGAAGACCGCAGCACCTCTGCCGAGGCGGTCGCCACCACGACGGCACCGGAGCCGGCCGTGAACTCCGCGAGGTACCACAGCTCTCGCGGGTACGTGCTATTGCGCAGCTATAATCGCAGCATCGCCGTAGCACATAGCTACGGATCCGATGTCACAAAACACACTTCAATTCAGGACAGGGCCTTTCTTGCGCCCCCGTCAGACTTCTGCCGGAGAAAGAGCTCTTGCGTCTAGAGGGCATAACTTGATATGTGGCAGCTATAGCTGTGAAAATTAAGCAAGTATCGGTGATCCGAACACGACGACGAAACAACTAGCGCCTGCATAACCTGTGCCGTGAAAGAGAGAGATAGATATATAAACTTTAAAGAGCAGACGATGATGGTCGTCCCCAGGTGGGCGGCATCCTCAGTCCAGGATGCCGTGGTCCCTCGCTGCCCGTCGTTTTAAAGGGGCCAAGGCACCAAATATTTGAGCGTGCGTTATGCATTACTTGTTCAACCAACTTTATAACTAAACCTTACGCGCCCCACTGAACGCTGGCGAAATTTGAGCGTATTCGGTGCTGTAGAAAGTTTGTATTTGACGTTATATATATATATATATATATATATATATATATATATATATATATATATATATATATATATATATATATATATCACTGTTAAGCCTTACAACAGTCCGGCAACACTGACGGGTGACGAAATGAAGTGATTTCGAGGTAAATGTGCGCGGTATACGTGGGCGTGGTTTCATTTTCGTATGTGCGTCTCGGCATTCGATCAGCCTGAAATGGTTTAATACTGCTGGCGTTCTCGGCTTTGTAGACTGTTTTGATCATACGAGTGAAAGGATTGCGGGTACATTGCAACATGGTAATGCCCTTCTGCACTGGTGGGGGCTTGCGGTGGTAAGATACTGCTTCGTGGCCGTGCTACAGCGCGTACAAAGTGCAGGAAAAAAAGAAAGGACAAGACAGTGCGCTGTCCTGCTCCTTTCTTCTTTTTTTCTACGCTTTGTTAGTGCTGTAACACTGCCGCGAAGAATGCATCACCAACTGACCCGCCAGTAAACATAGGAGAGTCCGTTGGGTGTCAGGGTGTGAGGATATAGCTAGGAGAGTACGCATAGAGTTTAGTAATGTTTCGAAGCGAACAACGCAGCGGTAGCCTCTCGCTTCTTGACGACACACAAGCCATGCCGAAATGGCGGTCTCTGTAAGTGGGAGGGGCTTAGAGGCAGCGATTTCAAATTGGGAATTTGAGATTAAGAGCCCAGCTTTCTTTTCTGTGGGTGACCGTATTACACCATATGACCATCTTGTCAGCTCTGATTGGTCCAGAGAGCTGCTACGGCTTTTACGGTTGGCTCAAAATGTCGTCATTGCAGTATTTGACAGTATAGCGCAATTTGACAATGTCCATAGCACCACAACTAAACGAGCACCTCAACTCGCGGAGATATCGCCGACTTTGACAGCGTTTTTCTTGGGTGTCGTCAACTGTACCTCACTAAAGAACTACATTGCATTCTGAAACAACGAAGAACGACAAAAACTAGAAAAATACGAGAACTTCTCCTGCTCTAAAACGGCCTGAATAGGAGAACGTATACATTGAAATGTGTGACGTCACATTGACGCGGCGGCGCAGAGGTTGTGACGCGAAATGAAACAAAACAAATGGGGAAGTTTGGCCTTCATTTTCTCGACTAATCACCAGCCTTTATTTGCAGAATGAGTGAAAAAGTTTGGAAATACTATTTGGCCGGTGTAAATTGATTTATTGTTGTTCCTTAGTTTTTATTTTAAAAATTGCCCCGCGACTGGCCGCTCGAGGCACTTTGCGTGTATTCGCGGGCTTCTTTCACGCTCGGAAAAACGCCTTTGTGTAGCACGTTCTGAGCAAACAGAAAGCTGTATAGCGATTTTTCAGGTTGCTCTCCATTTTTCTCATTGGCACTTTTCCTCTAATTATAACATTTGAGAACTTGATTAATTAATTGAGGCTGATTATGTAATTAGGCGGAATGCGAAAAAAAATCATCACCCATATGCACTCCGTGCAGATGGTTAACCAGCGAAGCAGAAACGTGCGGCCCCGGTGTTTAGCAGTGGGTTAATCCCGACGCTGTATTGGAGCGTTTCTCAATTATTGGTTACATGTTTGTGTTTCTAGTGGAACGCAAGCGCCAATGGCGGGCGGATGCTGCTAACCACGACGCCGAGCTAACTCGAGATATCGAACGCATGCGACAACGGCGAGCCGAGGAGGCGGCGTTGCGGGCAGAGCAGCGTCAACGTGGCAATGGCGGGAACGCATTCGCTAACGTACGACGTCACTAACGGCTCTGCCAATGGCGCGCGCGCTTGGGTGCGACGTAGAGAACGACCTAACTGACGGCGCAGCCAATAGAGACGTTTATCGAAACATGTGGCGAACGGTTTTTCGTTTCACCTAGCCATATACAGCTTTCGCTGTAAAAATAATCTGAGTTATACCTCCATCTGACGGCAAACAACATTATCTTGGTTCTGTCCAGCTACATGTCATTTGCACGTTTTTAAATATGGGTGCATGACAGTTGGAACACCCGGTTGATGACACCCTGCTCCGTGCTGATGAAGTGAATATGAAGTATAGTTTAATAGCTGTTCTCCTCGTGTTGCGTCACGCAGGCAGTACTCGAGCGGCGGCGGCATAGTGGAAGAATGCTGCCGCAAGCCGTGCAGCTTCTTGACGTTGGCCAGCTATTGCGCCAGGCCGTCGGATGGCGCCAGCCTCGACGCCTTCAATCTAGTCGCCTCCTCGGGCTCCTCTTCAGCTTCTGCGGCGTCGTCTTCGGGTTCGTCCGAGAGCGGCATGCAGCGCGACCAGCAGGAACCATCGCCTCTAATCCAGCAGAGCCCCGAGCCGTCGACGACGATGACGCCGCCTCGCGTCGTTTCCTCATCACGACTCCAGACGGCGCACGAGATCAACAGGGAGCATAACGAGGTGTGTATAGATGTTTCAGACCGACAGACAGACAGACATACGAGCACTGACGGCGATAGCAAAGTATTAGAGTATTACACGAAGTAATTAAAACAGGTAGTATTATGGAGAGCATACAAGGTGTTTTATTTTTAAACCACATTTTTTTAAAATTGCCTGTGGCAGATAGCACATTCATTCTAATCCTTGATCTAAACTACTCGATGAGGCGGCCATTACTTCCACGAGAAATCCAAATGCCTAATGGAATACTTAACGTAATTACGCTAATTAACTTTTTCATTGTGTATTTTACAGCACATACCTTAATCTACAAACTGTAGTTAGTGAGTTTCCAAAGTGTATCCACTTCGAACGAATTTTCTGGGCTGCACAAGTTTCTAGATATTAATTTTCAAAGTGTCCGACGAAATGCATTGGCGTTCCAGTTACTATTGTGATTTAATGCATGAAACAGCGTTTTCTTTCAAAAGGTATAACTGGAACGCCAATGCATTTCGTCGTATACACTTTGATAATTGTTATCGCGAAACTGTTTCAGTCCTGAGAATTCGTTACAAGTGCATACGCCATGCGAACTCACCGTATTATACGTAGATTGAAATATGAGCTGTAATGTAATTCATTAAAAAGTTATTTAGCATAATTATGTTAATTATTCAATTAGGCGTTTTGAGTTCTCGTGGAAGTAATGGCCGCCTCATCGAGTACTTTAGATCACGGATTAGAATTGTGCTATCTGCCACAGGCAATTAAAAAAAATTGGTGCAGCTAAAATGAAACACCCTGTATATTGCAGTAAACGTTCACTTACTAAACACGCGTGCCGTCACGTGCCCAGAAGATGCACATGAACAGTGGAGCGCCGGCAGAAGGCAGCGCGTCTCCCGTAGGCCGTGAATCGCTTTGGAGTGGTGAACCTCATAAGTCTTTAACATTTTAATGCGATTCGGGTACTTTAGCCACATTGCGGAATGCTTGTCTGTCCGTATCTAACCTCTTTCACGTACCCATGCAGTGACCCAAGTTGTCTACTAGCCACTAGATGTGGGCTGGCTGCGTCTTGCGAAGCAGACATGTGTCACAGGGTATGTACCCAAGTCGACAACTTGCTGCTGTCTGGCCTAGTAGACAACTTGGGCCACCGGGTATGGGCCACTGCATGGGTATGTACGTATATAGAACAATTAAAGAGGGCGCGTCGATCTCGTTAATAAACACTCTGCACTTGCACATATCACAGCTCTGTCTCGTTTCTTCCGTCATCATAATGATCACAACAATCATCGTAACATTTTAAAACATACCATAACTAATTGCACACCCATGATAGGAAAGAGTGCTTCGCAAAACGTCTCCAATCATCTCCTAAGGATGGATGCATCGGCAATTTCTTTTTCTATGCAAGGTACCACGGCAACTTATTTTCGAACTTGAATTATGCACTGCAAGTTAAACCGTATGCTTTCCACAGCAAGGTGGTAAAATTTGAGCGCGTTTGGTGCAGTAGAAAGTTTTTATTTCATTTTTTATGTCTCGCAGTTGAACGGTACAGCAGATAGGCAACGCTAACGGGTGGCGAAATGAAGTGCGTTCTGCGTGGTCAATAGAGTGCGCACATGGTTTCGTTTTCGCATGTGTGTCTTGGCGGTCACCCCGAGGCAGTAGATAATAGAGAGTTTTAGCCTGTCCGGTATTCGGGTAAACGCAAGCGGACTGGGCGTTTTACACGATGAGCGGAGACGCAATCGCGGATGGCCTGCACGGTGCCCAGCAACCTGGTGTCGCAGAGCTGAAGCAGACAAACTTCGCTGATGGTGTAAATTTTCGGCAGCGGCGTAATCGTGTTGCTGCCGAGAATTTACACTAGCAGCGAACTAGAATACACTTGGTTACTGCAATATCAGCTCCGTGTTTGTCTGGTTGAGCACTACGCCACCAGGTGGCTGCACTGTGCAGGCCGTTCTAAAGCCCCTTTAGGCTGGTCACGTTTGTGCCTCTGTTCATCCCGTAAAGCGCCCGTCCCATTGCGTTTACCCGAATACCGGACAGGATAACTCTCCGACTTTTCCAATATTCTAGTAAACGCAGGCGGACTGGGCGTTTTGCCGGATGGGCGGAGGCGTAAACGTGATCGGTGCAACCACCTGATGTCGCAAACCTGAACCAGACCAACACTAAACTAATATTGCAGTAACCAAGTGCATTCCTATTCGCTGCTGGTCTAAATTATCGCAGCTGTGTAATTGTGTCACGATTCGCCGCTGCCAAAAATTTACGGCAGCAGCAAAGTAGAATACAGTTGGTTGACGTCAATTCGCTCACGTTTACGCCTCCCGCCCATCTATTCCAGTCCGCCTGCCTTTACCGAAATACCAGACAAGCTAAAACTCTAATATGTTGGCATTTGATGAGGTCCAGAATAGCACACTTGGTATGCGTTTTATTTTACACACGAGTGAAAGCACAGTGCAACGGACACGCCCTTACTGTGCAGTAGGGCAACAGGTGGCGCGCATGGTTTCGGAATGTTTCGGAGCAGACGACACTGCGATCATACCGCACTTCTTGGAAGTCATATGTCAAAATGGCAGTCACTGTCGATAGGAGATGCTTAGAGGCAGCAACTTCAAGTTGAAATGTTAGGTAAAAATGTGCGCTGGGAGCACGTAGTATTAAACATGAAAGGCTTTTGGCTCCCGTTGTCGGCGACCTTCAAGTGACCTTGAGGCAAAAACTAGAGCCGTTATCCGGACACGAGAATATCTGGGCACTCAAACAAGAACATTCGGGCATCGTTGCGAGAACAAAACGAGATCATCCAGACAACCAGTCAAAAATTTAGAAAATATGCCCCAACCATTTGTACAGGACTGCATTATATATGCTCTAGTTACTTCCCAAACAAGTTACAAAAAGTATTGCTACCGATTTCTTTCTAATGTTTGTTTACAGTACCACTCAAGCTGTAACTTCCAGTACGCTAAAGTTTTATTTGCCATTTCCCATAGCGACATTCAAAAGGCAGATTGAGGTCACCATCCAAATTTTGGCGCTGAGACAGGGTTGCCTGAGCTCTTTTGAACGCCAGCGGTCCGTGAATCGTGAGCGCGGTCCGCGACAAGAAAATGTAGCAACAGACGCTGAGCACGCTGCACTGTTGAAAGAAGAAAAGCGGTCGAAAGCGGTGGCACCACAGGTAGCAAAAGACGCCGTATGGTAGCCGTTTCATGCTTACATCTACTCTCGATTACGGGAGAGCCAGCATTTTTTTAACAGCGAAGCTGTTTAAGCCAGCCGTAATTTGTGGTGCGTATCAAGGAACTACCAAGAAGTAAAAGTAAAGTTTCTTGTCGAACCCGCGTACCCCCGGTCCCAAAGCGAGCGCCGTAACCACTAGGCTATACAGCCACGCTTGCTGAACATGCATTTATGCGAACCATGATTGCGTCCAAGCGTCGTCGTCTTCGTCCACAGCTGGTGCGTTCGTACGCTCGTGCTCTGCGAGGTGAAGAGGTTTTGCGCGCTATGAGAGCGAGAGAGAGAGAGAGAAA
Organism: Dermacentor silvarum; assembly: GCF_013339745.2. NCBI lineage: Eukaryota > Metazoa > Arthropoda > Arachnida > Ixodida > Ixodidae > Dermacentor > Dermacentor silvarum. Next base: position 108,102,090 of record NC_051162.1, on the reverse strand, counting down.
CGCAATCACGGAGCGGGTCTCCTGGAACGCGGTGTCGGTGTTGCAAGCTGCGCTATGCAACACGCAGTGACGGCTGTAAGTCCGAGGTGCGCAATAAGAAATTATCATCATCACGAGTAATAAGATGAAAAGTGCGAGCCCACTTCCGGAAAATGCTGGGCTACGATCGCCCAGCTTCGCTGTTTCAAGCTTGCGTTGCGCGGCCGAGTGCAAGGTTAAGCGTTTTTTTTTTTTCTAAACTTGTTTTTGTCTCTAACCATATTGGCCCCACTCTCTGATACAGTGATAAACTGAAAAATGTTCTCTATGTTTTGGCGTGTGCTAGTGTTTGCAACTTTAAGGTAGTAATTCCTTAATTTCACGCTAGAATTGATGCGAGGCAATGCTCCCGGCTAATCTGAGCAGCGTGTTTATTCTAACGTCACTCTACACGTGTGCCTGCAGGTCGACAACGCTAGTCCACACAGGCGCCCTGGCACAGGGTCGCGGCACACGACGGGCCGCGCCCTGCTCCCGAGCATGCCGTTCCTGACGTCACCAGAGGACGACACCCCATTTGCGACCAGGCCGCGCATTGGAACCTTCAGTCGGCACCGACCCTACTGGTACGTCGTGCAGGCGGCATTCAACGAGGACGCAGAAGATGAACGTTAGGACGCCTAGGCACTCGACAACGGGCCCCTCGAATACGGCCGGCTAAGAAACGACCGTGGCAAACTTCCCGTGGAAAACCTACCTCCTGGCAAAGGCATCTCTCGGAGCGCCGCCTTCTTTTGGCCTCCTTCAAAAGACTCGCCAGAGCTTCGGCTGTCTGCTGCAACTGTGTGTGCGCTGCTCCCAACTTTCGGTTCCTCATTTCGTGCCTATGTCCTTATACTGAGGTTTTGCCACTGCTCCACTCATGGAGCGAGCTCGTAAATGAGTGCAGTCCTTGATCATGGAGCAAGAGCATGAAGGAGCAGGAACTCTCAACCGACACCGGTGAACAACCATAATGTCACAAGGAAGAGAAGAAGTATGAAGCTGCTGAGAGAGACATCTAATGGCATAGATTGTTGCCCGATTGCTGTGGCGATCCAAAGCAATGGTTGTTTACACTCAGGGTAACTCCAGCGTTCTGGGCCCTGAGCATTCCATAGCAGATGTGACGTGTGATCCCAGATCAGATGACCTGCTTCTGAATGCTTCTTGCACCAAGTCAATGGCATTGTACAGACGTGAGCAGCCTTGTCTAGAACGGCGGCTTCCGAGGCTCCGGAGAGCCCCGGAAGCCACCGTTCCCACATTCGAGACAAGGTTGCTCACGTCTGTACGTCTGTACATTCTACAAAAACACTCAGGTGAACATGATTACGTCTTGTTTTAGTGAAATTTAACATATTGAACACGTATTGCAGCCGAACTGGCTCATTGAGCTCTATTGTTTTATGTCATGACTGTGAAATGTGACTAAGCACATGGAAGTGAAGGATTAAAAAAAAAGCTAACTTCGCTCCATAGACTTCAGTGACACTAAATTTTATTTAGCTGCATTTCCTAGCAAGGATCTCTGCATATGATATGCACCTGGCATTTTGATGTGATGGGACTGCATTATAGTGTGTCTTGCTACCATATATTATATGGCATCTTCATCCACATTTCTATTGTTGCTACCATAAGGACTTCAAGAAACTGTACTGTCCTTCACTGTTCCACACATGAGCTGGAGCTCAAGTACCAGTAAAAGAAGCTTGACCACATCAGCATACCTCATTCACGTGCACAAACCTGGAATCTAGTGCATGAAATGGAGCTTGCTGGACTGTTCTTTACAAACCATGCCCTTGCCAATGCATGCAGGCTGATGCTCCACTCCAGTGGGCATGAGCAATACATTTGTACTTGCAGAAGGGTAGACCCCTCTGCAAATACAAATGTAGAAAAACTTTCACCATGTTCATTTAAAGCAAAATTTGTTTTGATGGAGGCTAACATAAAATAAAATGGTTCTGCAACCTAGAAAGTTCATTTCTGGTTAGCAAGCATCACAGGCTTCATCTGACATAGATATCGCATTCTTCAAAACCTGAACTTTCAGGTGGAAGAGCCAAAGCCACATTACAATGGTGGGCTTCATTAAAAGATCTTTCACTTTTTTTGTTTTGGAGGCACTTACAATATTGTGACGCCAACAGAAATAATAGTCAAGAAGCGTGTTCTGCTAACGGCATAGATGAAAGAGCATTGACAACTGTACGGCATGCACAGGCTGCACTGCTTTTTTGTTTTGTCTATGTTTATGCAGTAACCTTGTTTATGAATATACTTGTGGTTCTGTCCATTTTCATACGGTAGGTGCGTAATCACACGAGTCCATTTTTACTTTGTTACCACGGATGCTAGCTACCATCTACAACTAGTAGACTTGCTTCAGCGAGTCATACATAATTGTTTCATCATTTGGCTTTAGGCATCCCATATTATTTAAGGCTCATTAGTACTGCTATCAACCATGTCATCAAACTGAAATTGATATGAACTGTGCAAGATTTGATTCCACACTTTGTTACAGCTTTCACATTTGCTTGTAGCTGTCCTCTACATAAAGCTAACTCCTTTGTGTATCATCACTGCTTTTGGCATACCTCCATGCCGAATGGAAAGCAGTCTTCTTGCAGACAGGAAGAGTGCCCAAACCGCTCTTTCCTGTTATCTAGTCGAGCAGCTGCAGCCGATATCTTTGAGGGAGGCCAATAAACCGCTCCCTATCGTGCCATTCAAGTTTTATTTATTCAGGAAAAGAAAAATGTCCCTCATGCCATCGCCCCACCATTCCCCATTCCTAAGCACTTTTCCCCTGCTTTGCTATCACACGCATTTTGCTGTGCATCAGAATCGGCATGTTGCTGTACATACAAAACAATGACGATATGATCTCGCTTTAAGGCTTATACTTGTTGTGAAAACAACAGTTGCCTTGGCAAATGACCATGGGTTGTTGGATATGATGAACCTGTCTTCGTGCCATTTGTATACCCTGTGTCACACGTTGCTGTTCAAACATTCTGAGAGTCTCGAAGAAATTTGTCTATTTAATCAAAATAGTGACAGCCCTGCGATGTTGTGCCGTCTGCTACGGAAATGCCCCGACACTTGAGCAGCTGTTTTGCAAAGGGTAGTCTGGGGTTCTCTGTGAAGTGCAGACAAGACAGGAATGTGGAAACAGACGTCAATGCTGACATCTGCCAGCTTCGTTTTGTTTGTCATCTGCACTGTACAAAAACACTATGGTTTACCAGCTAGTCTATCTTGATGTAAAGGAAACTGGAAATTCACTTTAAAGTATGAAACAAAAAAAAATGACCCACAAGGCATGCGAACTTGTTTGAACATGAATGTTTGTTTTTTAGCTAAATTCTGAAAGGTATGACGTCATCACACACACAGGTAATACTACTTCATATTGTTGAACTTTGGCAGTTATGTATTAAGTGTACTAGTAAGAACAAGAGGAGAATGCTCTTGTGCAAACAGAGAGCCACAATCTGTTCTTCAGTACTGGCCGTTCGTAGTATTATGCAGGAAAATGGCAAAACCTGTTTTGCAGTCATTCAGATAATGCGCGATGCAGTATAACTTACTAGAGGCATGTTTTGAATTCAATTTCCTGCAACTCTCAATCGCCAAATGTGATTATTCTTTACCATAAAAATTTTTTTGGCCCTCACTAATGCCTTTGAATGTGCACTGCTCCAGGAACAGCTGAATGTGCGAATAGGTGCTTCTGCATTCAGAAGCTGCCTTCAATGAATTCAACATCGGAGTGCAATAAACGACACGCGAAATTGTGTAAGCAGGCTTTCCCACATCTATTTTGGCTTAAACAAAATGGTCGACCTCTCAGTCTCTTCAATTTGTCATCCGGGGCATAGCCTCCTATATACACTATGTGCCTACTGGATCACTAAAAACTGTCTATGGAAGCGCCACTTACGTAGGGTTAAAGTAAGGATATTTTGGGCAGGGTAAGGACAAACCTTGTCATCGCCCTATAAGGTACCTTAAGCAGTGAAAGGGAAAAGTTATCCGTACTCTAAAAACAATACTAGTGTTCCTGTGTGGCGATAGTAGACGTAGCAGACGATTTCATTTCGAAAAGCAACTACAAACACGAAATTCATACTTCACTCGTTCCTATGACTCTCTTATCGATGCCCATGCTCTTTTTTTTTGTCAGCAGCGAACAGGAGAAATGTAAAAAGTGCGCTTGAGACAACCCTAAGTGGCGTCACTGTCACATTTCTAACGATGGCTGCTTTCTATAGGATCGCAAATGATCCGGCAGGCTCGGAATATACAGGAGGCTATGTCCAGGGCTGCATAGCACTGCCCGAAGCACTGCTTGTAGCCAATAAGCATAGGCGTGCGCACCACCGTCTTGGGCAGTCCTGGGACAAGATATTGAAGAGACCCATCGTTAAACCTAGACAGATTGAGTAAGGAATGAATGGTAACAACGATGGTGGCGTCAGCAGCCATCAGTTCATACATTGACACCTTGTTTGTGATTCTAGCCCGAGGTTCGCGACCTTTCTTAGGTGAGACAATGTTTGTGTAGAAGTGGCAAGCAGATTTTGCACTTTCTTTATTGTTTACTGTTTTAGTGCAGAACTATAGTAACGAATTCGGCAGCAGATAGGATAAAAGCATATTGTCATTCTGTATTAACAGCAGAGAGCTTCCATTAGAGATGTATTTGATAGTGTGAAATTTACAGGGCGTGACAGTATGAAAGGGAACAGCTAATTAGTACTTGAGCAATGATTACTGTGGGAGTGTTACCTCACTCAATGAATCAATACCTGAATGAATCTGCATCTAAGCAAATCAGTTGCTTCCTTTCATATTGGTCTCTGCTGTACACCTATATTTGTGTGCATTGGTTATTGATAATTTAGTAAACCAAATGTTTAAACCAAATGCAGCAAACCAAAGACACTAGCCAACCTTGGCAAAAGAAAACTTTAAAAAAATCAGAATTGCCCTTTATGACAGCTCTCTTGTGAACAAAAAAAAGCTACAGTGCACATATAACACTGGTGCTCCGTACAGTATAGCAATTTGTGCATTTGTATCTATTAAGGAGGGGAGCACCCAAAAACTTCAGACCATCTGCTAAGGTGCTGCTACTGCTGTCCAAAGTGTGTACACTAATTTGCAACATTTGCATTCATCTCAGAGTGGCTTGCACAGTGAGATAACGTCGTTGCGAGAAAGTACACTTCGTCAGAAGCAAGGCCCTGTGCCAACTTAGTTCCAAGTCTACTGCCTCCTGTCCTAGAGAAATACCCGCCCAAATATGCCATTTTTTTGATGTGCACGCTATGTATAAAGTGATTCTGTTGTAAAATAAAGCATCTTCTTTTTTCGCATCTGCCCAGGTTTTCTGGAAGCCTTCTTTGTATGTGCATACACAGGGCTGACTTTTAATGTGAAGCATAACTTGGCTGCCTCCATGCACATTGAAAAAGTAGCTGCTCTGCCCCCATACAGTCAGACCTTGATATAACGAACATGGATGTAGCGATCTACTGGATATAATGAAGAAAATATATAACTTGGTTGGTCATGCCTTACTGCTCTTGGTACAGTGCAAAATCTTCATCACAACACTGGTGTTACACCAATAAACACCCACAAAGATATACATACCGCTAAAAAAATGCTCACTTTCGGTGCTTTTATGTTTAATCGTTTTCTTTCGATGCATATTAGTTGCAATATGCGCTGTGACACACAAAATTGTAGCTTAATCATTGGTGTTTTAAATGGAAGGCAGAAATAATTGCTCAGAGTTTTTGAGAATCCTTGTGTGAAATTTCAAAGAAGCACCTCATGAAAATTAAATGAAACAAGTTATTTGCAAGTTTTACAAAAGTACTGAGTAAAAGAAATCTTAAATCTACAAAATATGTGCCTCGCTCCTGGTTTACAACTTTGCCAAGTTAAACCACGCCAAAAAAAAAATAACAGTATGCTGAATTGGTGGCGTATTATCTGTAGTGATGTCCATGCTATGCAGGAAAGCTATGGCTTTGCAAATGTGAAAAGTAATGTAGTTATTCAAACGTAGGTCGACCTTTTTTTTTCTAGAATATTAGCCAAAAATGAGCTAATTACCTATATCCGTGGCAAAGAACCTCGACCTATGCTTGTGAACAAAGCTAGCAAAAGTACCAATGTAATTGAGCTCTCCGTCGCACCCGCCGTAAGGTCAGTCTGGTGATAATTCCGACTGGCCTTGAAAAAAATTACGGCATAACTCGTCTCACGAGGACTGCTGACGGCAATGCGAATAGCAGTCGAGCAATGTAGTAACAGACTACATTCCTCAAGTCATGTTTATCTGACACGTGTAGTGGCAATTCCGAGACTCCCCCGACATCCTGTCAAATTTTTTTTTTCTAAGACTCCCCAATGCACCACAATATTCCAAATCTTACCAAAACTTTAAGTGCAGTCTCGTTTCACACGGTGTGTGGCATTGCTCGTGGAAGTGTTCCGACAGCAAGAGCTAAAGCACCCTGGGAGCACTTTACTACAACTTAACGTTCACGCCAAGCAACTGTGCTTGGAAAGATGAATGAAAATTAAGCCAAACAGTTACCTTTCTCAGTGCGTAAAAATCCATTCAATTCCTTCGGCTCTGAACTCACTAAGACAACAGCATTCTCTCACACTGGAGACTGCCACCTTGTTTGCTTATTCTTTGAATAATGGCAACATCTTTTCAAACACAACTTTGTCTTGGCAATGTGCACATCATCATCATCTGGAAGACTTTAGAAACACATGAACAGATGCCGCCACTCTCAGAGTCTGCATGGTGCACAAAACCCAGCACAAACAGCTAAGTTCAAACACTGCAACATTTGGCTCAGTACTAGTACTGCATGGGCAAGTTATTACGACATAGTGCAAGTTTATACAGTGCAAAAAGACTAGGATAATGACACACGCACACACAACACCAGCACTGTACTACTCACGAGCAAGTACAGCGCTGATCCTGTGTGAACAGACATCTTCGTCCTTGTCTTGCTTTTTGCACTATTTAAACTTGCAATATTGTGCAATAGCTCAGTGGCAAATGTCCAGCTCCACTTCAGTCGTCATCCTTGGTGACCATATCTTCATGCTTTTAGTGTGACACCCCACCCAACTCACTCATTTTACTCACAAACTGCACGGAACATTTTATTTCTATTGTTTTTACCCCTTTACCATGTCAGCCTTTATACGAGTAGCTTTCTTACATTAAAGGGGCCCGAACCACTTTTTATTGAAGTGGAGAAAGGCATTTGAAGTGAAAATAGGCTATTTCAGAAATACTTTGCCGCAAAAAGTATTTCAATGCATTCAGCAGAAGCGGAGTTATTCGCAATCAAACACGGCCTCCGCTGTGCTCCCATTCCTTCTTCAACGCCTTGCACTGCGAAGGCTACGGCAGAGTGGGGCGTGCCCACAATGCTCCGCCTTCGAAACGTCACCGTGGCGCGCAGCTCGAATTTCATTTTGGATGTTAACGTAGATGCCGCGACTTCCTATTTTGGTGCCTACGACGCGGTAAACTTAAGCCAAACACGGTTGTCCTCAGAGAGCTCCGGTGCGCTTAGCCAGTGGACTCTTGGTGGCACCCTGCAGCGGCCGCGGTATCTATGCTGCGTAGCCCACTGCAGCTACCAATAGCAGCCGCGTATAGGAATGCACTTTATTACGAAATAAAGCGTCCATAAGAGAGTGAGGAGCAGGCTTCTGTATGAAACGAGAGCGTTTGAGAGAAAGGTGACTTTGCACTCCGCTTGCGAACTCTATGCACCGCATACGACAGCAAAACTTGGCCGAGATGTGCACAGCAGCGTATGCAATCCGCGCACTATGTTATTTCACCACGCCCGAGGGGTGGTTCAGGGCCCCTTTAACCAACAAGATCTTTCATCAGAGTTAGCACATGACCTACACATTTTCGTTGCTTCCACGTAGTTTCAAACTTGCGCTTTAGAATACACAATAGAAGCATGCATTAACCTGCCAATTCTACTGAGACCACTGAATGCGACTTCAAGAGCGTTCTGAAGGCTAGTGCATAAAGAGTGCAAATGTTCACGACACAAATGAACAAGTGCTAGTGTACGTCTATTTTCACATATACATATTTGTCTGCAACTGCCTGAGCCTGGCGATGTGGAATTTAGCACTGCAGCAAGGTTGACATTTGGGTGAGTTGGTACCGACTCATTTTGAACTTAAGGCCAACTGCAACAAAAAGTGTTTGAGATAGCATATCTACATAGCTGACATGGTGCAAAATTTTACAAATACGATCGAATGCGTCCCGAAAAGATAGCAAACGTAGTCCTTCTTTATCCTGAAAAAAAAAAAGCCGCATTGATCACCACTTAGCAGAAATTACGCAGAACCTGAAATGTTGAGAATTAGTGCAGCACCTGAGCATGACCTTCATGATAGGGCAGCATCCAGGGTACACTGATTACCTCAAAAGCCATGTTCTAAGATGTCCGTGATACCTGCTAACCACCAGGTGCAGTTTAAAGGCTGCTAAAAAAAACTGGACAATATGTGCCTTATAATCAAAACTGGTTTTAGCACGTAAAACCCCAGAATAAAGAAAACAATTGCTAGCCCTGCAGGTATTGCTAAGATTGCTTGAATGCGTGTGTGCTAGTTATCCATAACCATTTTACCCAAAGTGAAATCACATTGCAGTTGGGCCTCAAGTGTAGCGTGTCAGATGCAACGAAAAAATACGCTACAAGTGTTCGTCACACTACATTTAAAGAAGCACTGAGACACCTTTTTTTTTTTCGAGTGAGCCACATACTGGAATGGGTACAATCTCTCTTCAGGTATATATTCTTTAGAAATGGTTTTGGAAATAATCTATTATGAATGGAGATGCGGTGAGTGCAACATTTACTTCTCCCATTCGCCTTCATCTCATTCAGCTAGGGCAGTGCCAACAACAATGCCCTACCTATAATTTATTTTTCTTTTGACTGCGGTGCACCTATGGTATACCTTCAAGGAGTGGCGACAGGATGTGCGCATGCATGTGCGCAATGGCTCACATCTATCGACTATCACATTTCACGCAACAGAAAACAAAGAAAAATGGTGATTCGGAAAGTCTTGGGAAAGAGCAAGATCTGTTATGCAATGTTGTAGGTTCCCCCGTTGCATGCAGTGGAACATTTGGCTCTCACTTTCACGACAGGATTGCATACAGATCGGGAACATTTTCTTACTGCATTCGAACAGGGTTTCGTGCCCCTTTAATACTTAACAGTGTATGACTCTACCACGTCATAGACTTGCACATTTCTTCCAACACAAGGTAGTCACGAATCGCCTAGTTTACTGGCACATTTATTCCAAATAGGGAACAAGTGGAACACCTAGCGTAATGTCCGACAGATGAGTGACAGTGTCAGGGGTTCCTAAACCTGGTATCCAATTATGCTTCGTTTGCCGATGCACTCGCCAATGTAGAACCAGAAGATGACTTCCATTCCGACCAGCGTGTTGATGGTAGCCTCCTTAACGGTAAAGTTCTTCCACGCGCCAGACTTTGCCGTGCTGACGAGCTGCCCGAAGCCCCGGAACACCTCGGGAAACTCGCGTGGGGACGGGGGCACCATCTCGACGCGGGCGTACTTCATGAAGGTCTCAAACTTGGGCTTGCCATTCTTGATAAGAGACGCCGTCAGGTTGGCCACGGCCCTCGACATGGCTGCGGATTGGGCTCTGGCTTTTTTGCTTTTCCACTGAAAGAGCAAAGAACCAACGGAACACATGAGACTTCTGCTCCGAAACCGTTCGAGAAGCTTTGAGTCCGATTTGATTCGAGTCCGATCGAGAAGCTTTGATTACGGCACCTGGTGGTTAAGGCATAGTGACGGCATTGTGTAGTTCCAAGAAAGATGCAACGGTACAAGCAAAAATACAAAACAATATGCACTTATGTGCATACCTTTCTATCACGTTGGCACTGCACGTTTTGTGCGACATTACAGCACTGCTTATCGTCTGCAAATTGCTTGATTGATCGATTAATGGCATTTAACACCTCAAAGCAGCAATGTGGCTATTAGAAACGACGCTGCGGAGGGTTTCGCATTGATTCTGACCACACAAGGGTACTTTTACGTGCATCCAGAGACCGGCACAATCGAACCAGAGACCGTGTGCTCAAATGAAGTGTGCTGAACACGAGGAAGAGGGTTCGATAACCAAGTCACACTATCGAGACCCACTGAACCACCGCAACGGGCGTGAAAGTAGCTTAGGAAGCGCGTGAACAAGCTGTAAATCACAAATGCATAAAACTAGAGAGCGCTGCAGGCAATGAAACGTTGGCAAGCGGTCAGCGAAAGTAGCCCCCGAAAACACACGTATATCATTTACCACGTGCTGATTCTTCAGATCCTACAGTTCCTACCGGCCCGACACTTCGTACCGCTGTTGGGTCTTGCCGTAGGCTCAAGAAACGGGTGAGCTAGGAGCAAGTTACCAGTTAAACGAATCCCAATGCACCACATTTTAGGATACCGGCGTCAAACACGGGGTCGACGTCACATTTCTTTCCCAATTAAAGTACATCAAAAAGATCAGAGCTCGTGCATGCCGACTGAAGCGATAAATAAGCGTGCGATTAAGCTAACCGGCAGTTATAATATGGAAGCGAAGCATAACATTTCGCATTTGCTGGCGAGCTGCACCTTACGAGTCGGTCAGAGCGTCAAAGCCACACCGCGTGTCAAAACACACGGATATTAGCTACAGTACTTCAAAACTGAATAGTGTTTTGTAGAAGCCTAAGAGTTCGTAACTTCCACATGAATCAAGACGGTATGAGCAGTAATCTTACCAAAAAGTTTGGAAAACTGTCCTCACGTCCTCTACGCAAGGGCAGCAGAAACCGGCGTGACTTAAGGCATAATCGTGTTCTCTTTCTTTCGCAGCCTCAGTGGCGCTGCTAACAATTTAACAATAAAATAAAGTGCTTAGAAATATTATGTCACATATTATCTATTATAAGTGTTTTGTCACTTTGTAAAGTTGGTTAAACAAATATGTATGAATGGTATTTAAGTTTTTTTTTGTTAAGGTTTTGTTGATTTCGCAAAGTATAAAGCTATCATCATTAGCGGCCAAAGTCGACAAGTGTTTTGGCTAGGAAGCAGGCGATGCCAAAGTCGTAGCCCACTGGATTCAGCTTGTAAACAAACCGCATCTGCTGTATTATGGGCACGATTGCTGCAGTGGTGCAGCAGTAGTTGACGGCGATTAAAGGTAAATATCTCAGAATTTACAGGCAGAATGATCGCGTTCGATGTTCCTGTAGGTTCAAAGTTGCTTGCGCGCAGCAACTGTAATAGGAGGCGTAGATGATGATTATGATGACCGCATTATCCACAACTAGGTTTGCAAGACTTGGCTTCGGTCTCAGCGTTTCATGTTAGAGCGCATTACAATGATTTCAATGCACGACGCCGCTTCGCCGTGCGCGATTTCGGTTGACGCAGGAGCGGGCAAAGATGACTTGTGTTGCTACGTCGATACTCCTCGGTGTTGTTTTATGTCAGTGTCTTGGAACAGCAAGAATCTCGCACTGCGAACGGTTTGGAGTAACTGACAGCGGCTGATTAAGAAAAAAAAAAAAAAAAAGCACGGTATGCATACGCTGTGCGGCTGCTTTGAAAAAAAAATATTCTAGATTGGTGTTTAGTATATATGCGTTCATCCTGGGAATAAATAATTAAAAAGAAAATGCAGCTTAGCGGACAACAAAGACTTGAGACTCGTTGTGTACTTGTTTCCACTTGCAAACTGGTAATTTAATTTTGAGAGGCGGTCCAGGAGCATTATACCTGAACGTTCGTGTAGTGCGCCTGCTTCCCTCCACCAATCCTTAATTTATTTAATTTTGAACCACAAATATTAAGCTATGACGTTTACATCGTCGTTCGCATCGCAACCCTGTTAATTTTTCTTTCCGCGGTTTCGACTCCGCTTTCTCAACTTATCACCAAAATTACCAGGAAGGCAATAAAGGGCTAAGGTAGCTATTGACACTCAGACATAAAACTAAAAATCAAAGAAAACAAGCTTTTAAAGGATATGATAAAGCTTCTCAGTAATTTAATGTTACTCGAATCATTCAATGGCGCAGTGAAGTTCACTGCCGTCTCTCGTATATCATTACTCACAAAAAGATGGGAAAAAAAATCATTCACAAGTTCATTTTTTTTTCTTTTTTTACAGTGGCTGTCAGGATTGTTCTATTTGACTGATAGATCAAATTGATTGATGAACCAAATTAATTGGTGAACTTGAGGAGATATGAATTCGCATATGCGGCGCCATTTGGCGGCAGTGCAAAAAACTGTTTCCAACATATGTCGATGCTGCTCCTTGTCGCGTTCCTTTACAGTGTTGCCATGATTTTTTTAAGCATGTCGCTAAAATGAGACAGAAATGTTACCAAACTTCTGCAAAATTTTCTTTCAATGTCGCTAAAATTGTTGCTAAATCTTTTGAGTAAATTTTAGGTAACGTAGGCATTTTGAAACACAATAGTATAAGCTAACATAGCGTAAATCGCTTACCGAAACATCTTGCGTCCCTCTGAGGTCCTTGTGAGATAGAAATAAGCAATGAATTTACCAGCAGTGTGTAAATAATATTGGGCAATGACAGCGGAAATTCGGCGTTTACCTTCATATGCTGAGGTTACAAATGCAGCACGATCCAAAAAAAAATATACATGACTAACCTGATCTTCCAAGCATGCAAAACCACGTGGTCCATATTATTCCTGATTATTTTCTGCGTCTCGGCACTCTTCGGAGCAGAGCTATGTTCTGCGACATGCACTTGGTAGCATCATGGCAATGACAATTACGTGACCTTTATGCAGGTCAAATTCCACGGTTCCGTGCCTAGATTTACCTAAAGGTTCACGCAGTATTGATTTGCCCAGAAGCCATGGCATTCGTGCGAGCGAGCCCAGCTGCTCATTCCTACGCCTTCCTACATTTGAACTGTCTTATTATTCACCTGCTGCATTTTAATTCTCACCATAAAAATTTAGTGCAACAAGTTCTGGTAAATTTGTTTACTGCAACACTTGATAGTGTGCACGACTCAGTCTTATTTAATTAATGAGAATGCAGGAACCGGGAACGTTAAGACCCATTCATTTAGGTTTAGGCATTGTCCACAAACACCCAACTGTAAACCCAACAACATCGTATAGTCAGCATAAACTGAATCACGGGCGAAATGCGAAAGAACCCTTGTACTTAGATTTAGGTGCACGTTAAAGAACCCCAGGTGGTCGAAATTATTCCGGAGCCCACCACTACGGCGTGCCTCTTAATCAAATCATGGTTTTGGCATGTAAAACCCCACGATTTTTAAAGTCTGAGTCAACAGTTGTGCATACTTACATTTTTGAAACTGTACCGTTGGTTACGTGCGAGATCCTGGCTCCGATGGTTAATTTTGTGACTATGAGACATTAAGAAACCACCAGGGCAGCGGCTGCGCATTGCACTTCGAAGTGATTGCAAGTGAAAGGTGCTCCGATTTGTTTGTTTACAGATTTCATTCAAACCTTGTTAGTAAGGCACATCTGATGGCAGAAATACTTGCTTTATATTTAAAAGTCCCTATAAGCAAATATGTTTTATGCATTGGTATCAATAAGAAATATTTAGACTTCATTATATTCATGTTCATTATATCGAGGATCGACTGTAGTGCTCTTGCCAACATCAACGTGTAGTGAATATATGCGTACCATCGTATATAAGGAAGGTATCTTTGTGTCTATTGCATGAGGCCAAGCGTGAGTACAAGGGTTCAATTCTGAGCTGCTGCTGCTTCATTCCAATGAAGATTGAAGGAAAAAAAAAAAGAAGAGACTGTATTGTGCTTTATATGCGCATCAAAAGAAGCACAGGTGCTCAGAAATTAAAATCTTCAACCCTTCACTATGGTGTTCCTTATAACCCTCTCTGCAGTTTCAGGATGTTAAAACCCTTACAATTATATTAATACTGTAAGAATAAACTTTTTCCAGCTGCACGCTGGTAATTCAAGATTTAAAGGGATAAGCAAGGGTACTATTTCATCACTCACATATACTTTACATTAAAGCTCTAAGGGGTGGCAAGTACTGCAGTCTCTGCCGACGAGCTAATAAGTACCTAAGAGTGCCATTAAATCTTTCTGCAGGTGTCCAGTCACTGCTCCCAAGAGAACAGGGCTCTTCATATTTAAAAGGCAGCCCATTTGCCATCACGGGGACACAGGACAGCCCTCGTGCGACAAAAGCAAGAAAGGCGTGCATGCACTTGAAAGACATATCCAATCATGCGACTGCGTTCAAGCAGTAGCCGGAGCCAGTCACAGCCTCCTGCTGGACACGGGGCTTCAGCCGCTAGTAAAAGAAGAAAAGTCGCCGCTACCAGCCCGAGGAAGCCAGTTGCCAAACATCAGGTGCAGGCACGGATTCTGTGGCTTTTGCTATGGTTTGACCTATATAGCATGATGCTTTTTCTTGCATTCTACTCGAGAAGGCACAATATTTGGAACCATGCTCTAAATATGAAGCTAAATTTTTATTACCATTTTTCTTGTTGCAGCATACATCGGTTGTTGTATTGGCGCAGATCCTATGCCGACCCTCTTTTGAGATTATTATTGTTGCTGTTGTTTGCAATCTTTTTTGTGTGTGTGTGTGTTGGCGCCATTCATTCTTTTATGCGAGCTTCCTCACCTCCCTGTGGTGCTGCTACTCTTGAGTCATATAGCACATTAGAATATCTCTTATACATTCCAACGTGACAGACATGCAGTGCAGTGAAACATCCTGTGTATTACTGTGAAGCACACTGATAGCAGCAAGGGCGAACCGGGCACAAAGAGTTTCCCCCGATTATCGACGAACCAATGGTTCGAGTCTGCACCAATTATCACACCGGTTGCACCGCACTTGCGACAGTCAAACCAAGTGCGCTAAAGCCTAAAATGCTTCTCTTCTATGCAGGTTTGTCGTATAAAATTTTATATGAGACCCTTACCTGCACTGCTTCTCCTTTCTCGATCTTGTAACTCTTCAAAAGTGCAGTGTGCTCTACCACTACCGTAAAATTCCGAGCAAGCGCCCCCACCGGTGCAAGAGCTCCCCCCCCCCCCTAACTGCACTGCTAATTTAAAATTTCCGCGCCGTTCTGGGAAAGTGCCCCCCCCCCCCCCCCAGCTCTGCACCAACACTGGCCCGCCACAGCCAGTCCACGAAAATAATGGCAAATTCGCCCATTGATGCGTCATTTCATCGAATCATGGTCGTACCCGGGTGCCCCAGTGGGCACACGTGCGCATCGGGGCGAACTGCGGCTGGCGGTCTGTAGTTCACGACCGATGGCGAGATCTGCCTCTCACACGGCACAGAGGATTTCACTGTGGCCCAGCGACGTGACCACTCAGCGACAGAGGAGTGGCCGCGGCTACGCTTTGGCGTCTCCGGCAGCTTCACCGCTGCTAATCACTAGCGACCGATATCGTCGCTAGGCCTTTTCCAGTTCACTTCGAACTGTAGCAGACGGCGCTTTGGAACAAACCGCCGACGCTCCCAAGCAGCAATCTTTTGTTACCGTCGTTGCCGCTTTACCCTCTCCTCGCAATAATTTCACACGATGAAGAAAACATGCTGATATTTGGGCGCCACCAGCTGCGATGCGAGCATAGCCGAGCCGCGGTTCGCTGTCCGCCGTCGGTAGCCATGCACTGCAGCTGAGCTTGACTTAAATCGGAACTCTCATTAGTGCTAAACGTTTCACCGTGGACATAGTTTTTAATAAAGTGAACATTACGTGTCACTTTACTCTAGCAGCGGACATAATTTTGCCTGGAATAGAAGCTGCATAACCAATGTTCGTTCGCCGGTCGCGGCGACGCGTCGGTGCAGCGTCGATGCGCTCTTTCTGTAGTTCTTTCGGTGGTTTTGAGAGTGATAAACACCACTAACAAATCTTTGGCTTAATAAAGTTCATGTTCAATAAAATTTTAATGCCATTCCCACTGCGCTTCTTTCTTTTTCGCGGGAAAATTTTGTCGTTGCCATCTTGAATTTTGGTGCCGTTCCAGGATAGCGCCCCCTCTAACTTTGCCGGTAATTTCGACTTGCTTGAGGGGTGCGCTTGCTCAGAATTTTATGGTAGGCAGTTAAACCATGCTGAAAAGCCAACCCTGCAGTGTAAAAGGGAAGGCGAGAGTGCAACGAAATGTGAAGGTGGCGATCAGTGGCGTAGCCAGAAATTTTGTTCGGGGGGGGGCTCAGGTTTCAGCGCGGCCTCCTCCTTATAGAATTTGTCGTGGGATCAAATGCATGAATAATAACTGCATTGCCAATTTCATTGTATATTAGATGCTGCAAACGAATTATTGAACGCTATGCACTGTCCATTAAAATATGTATGTTTTCATAAAAGAATATATTCGTATGCCCCAAAAATTGTGGCAGAAATAACTGCTATCAATTCTTCCGCGTTTTTTTTGCCAAATTAATCAGTAAAGAAAACATCACATGAACTTTAGAACTATTGACCCTTTTCGCGGAGCAGTTTGTTTTAGAGAAACGAGATGGCGCTCACGGCGGCGCGCCATACCTCTCCTAAGCGACCGCGCACGAATACGAAACCATTACCGCTTCTACCTTGCTTCTGTGCGATCAGCTGTCGGAAATGCAACTGAGTTTTCGCTAACACACTGTGCTCTAATCATGCTAGATTGAATAATGTGGATTGAAGACGTGTGCAGTAGTTGGCTGCAAAAATAGTGACTGGCATGTTAAGGAATAGAATGAATCTGTGTGGCGAAGTTCGCGGACCTGCTGCTGCAATTGTCCGAACGTGTTACCGGCACTTCGTGATGTACGGCTTTCCTCGAGGATACAAAAATTTACTCATCCGCCAGCCTTCTATCGCTAACCTTAAAGAAAGGGCTTCATCCCCATAACGTCGGCAAGAGTGAGTACCACTCGTTAAACAATGACAAAGGGAGTAGCGCCGCTTCCTGTCATAGTAAGTTTCGCGCACGTTATCTATACACATCTGTCCAAATGGCAGGAAAACTTACGCCCACTCTATCGCCGACGTATCAAGAATAAGTGAATGGACGCACACTTGAATATATGCGCACTGTATACACACAATAAATGACGGACTACACCTATGGCGCACCAATGGTCGAAGCTGAATGTTTCGTGACGGTCCACAAGAGTAAGCAAGTTACTAGCTGTAATATATATTTGCTACAAGGTATTACAATGTACAAAACAGCTACGTTGCAAGCCTTGTGCGCAGCAAGAACAAATCTATCGGATTCAGAGCTGAGCACACCTGCGAGCGATTAGGCAGAAAATAATCAGATAGTGGCCGCACCGAGGAACTTCACTGAGTCAGAAACTGACAAGCCACTGCTTCAAAATATTTGCCGAATAAAGAACAAAGAGCAAAACACACTAATCCTGACTGAATTCATAATCGCAAAGCTTGAAATGCATATTTAGCCCCCGCTTTTAGAAGAAGCACCATATACACTGCTTGCGCCGTTTGGACATAGCTTAATCAGCTCCGAAAGCGCTTTTGCATGTTCTCTGAAGCTGCAGGTGATCAAAGCTTCGTGTCGTCCACCTAGTCACCGTCTACGATATCTCCGAAAAACGAGGTTTTCTAAGCCGCGCCGGCGTCATACACTTCCATTGTAAACAAGGAGGCAACGGAGGCAGTTGAGGCATGCAATGGACGCGTCATCACGTGATCAAATATGGCAGCACCCACGGGATCGCCGCGAAAAGGGCCAATATCAGTTCGAAACCAGCAAAGCACTGCATGCAGCTTATATGAAAAACGTAAAGGCCATGAAATGAATAAGTTGAGGACAAATATTTTGATGAATCTTTGTCATTCAAGAACCTTCTTTACATTTTTCTACATATGCAACGGCCAGGAAGAAACCTCAATGATGCTATCCCTCGTGGCAGTCGATTGCGCAGGAGCAGCTGTAATTCGTCGTGTATTGTAATTACACCGAGATAATACTCGCAGCAGTGAGTACAAATAAAAAGTGGGAGTTCTGCAAAATATATATTAGAAATGCGAAGATAGAATAGAATATACAAATGCGAAGATACAACTCGCTAAAGGGCAAAAAAAGTGTCGCTGGAAACAAAGTTCACTGCTTGTATACACAAAACCTCGCAATAAGATATTTAAGAATACGTATGAGTCTCCAATAAATCTACGTATTTAAGCAAACGTCAGTGTATATAATGCGTCAAATAAGACAAATAAACATGTTGCTCAGTCACAGATAGTAAACTTTGCGCACAGAAAGACAGATGATCTAGGCAAGAACATAACTATGATCGCAGAAATCGTGATATGTACTTGGGCCATGCAGCGGTCGCGACAGTGCCATGTGGGTAGAATAATAAAGGAATAATGCATAAATCAGTACGAAAATGTGTAATTTAACTGCCTGCACAACGCCAACAATTATTCTGCACCCAAAATAAAGGTGGGTATTCCTTCGTTTCAAAAAAGAAATAAAAGCAGGTAGCTGAAAAGGAAAGAAAAGGACAAACGAAGGCCACAGATGATGCGGTAAGTTGAACTACCCAATATCCGAGTGTGTTTTTGGCGAACGGCGCGTGGGCCGGGCTTTCAATGAGCAAGGTCGGTCAAAATTGGTTATTGGTATCCTCGTAATTTTTCTATTCGCGTGATAATTGTGATCATGATGTTAACTGCTAGAATAAATGGCGAAAATTTCTGCGGTTTTAAAAGCTAATGAACGGTCATACGTTTTCATAATTAAGAAGTTATGGACCTGAAGGAACAGTGCTTTTTACTTGCATTGATTTTTGCTGCTTCGCTATCTAAAGGACAAACACCTCACGGCGGGAAAGTTGAGCGAAGCGGTCAATGACTTCGGACACGCTGATGCCAACGTCTCTGTCGGTGTATAGAAGCGCCAGCCTAATCATGCGTTCCACAGACATTGTAGAGCGCAAGTAGTTTTTTAGTAAACTATTGTTAACAAAATATTCTCTCTTTGCTGGCAGTGGTCACTGGAAGGGTGACTAGAAGCTGCAGCAGTATTTACACATTTACATAGAACCTGCTGTTGCAGTGAGAGATGGGCATCTATTCCAGTGCTAAAACCTAAAACACTCCCTTGATGTCATTGGCATACTTGTTTAGGTACCTTGCAAAAACAGTAGGCTGTTCGATTCCAGCGATGTCCGTCGTTTAGTCAGGAAGTATGGAGAAGCAGCCTGCTTTTGAATCTAAGCTTTCTTTGATAATGTCACCACAAATTTCTATAATTTGGTTTTGTGCGTCTGGGCTTAAATACGAGGCAATACTGGGGCAACTTTACAAATGGTTCTACAGATATGTATCTCCACAATCAGCTCGCATGCGAAGAAGCACTCTGAAAATGCCTGTATTTTCAGCAGGGGCATTGCTTAAATCCATAGGGCCCCTGTCCCTGTGGCCACGGAGAGTCAGACCTTGTCGCCCGCAAAAAAAAAAAATCCTCAATAATAGGCCGTTCACTTTCTTCTGTTTTCTCATATTTTACTTTGCCTGCCCTGGTCCAGCTGATCAATCACATTGGGCACGCTTCCTGAAAATGTTTGGAGAAAATTATCAGCTGCTAGCTGACAGTCACGGTGATATTTAGTATTTTCGTGTGTGTGGGAGATTGCGAGCGTGCGCTTCCATTTATGGAACGGCTTGGACACGAGCGTTCCAGTGCGCGCATGTTGGCCCAAGTTTATCAGAACATTAACCCCATAAAGTTCTAGAATTGAAAATCTCTTAAAGCATGCCTTTGGAAATGTCAGCGCACCTTTCGCGTCAAACGTTTATGAGAACTTTATACCCATAAACTTTCGTAATTGAAATCCATGCGCTCCGTTTATTCCGCGGCCGCTGCGAGATGCCGCAACGCGCCCGCTCGCTGTCGAAAAGCCGTTGAAAGGTTGTGCTCGGATGGGGCTCCTTGCGTTACGTGACTCCAGGTGCAAGGGCGTTGTCATGAAATCCAGCCCGAGTTCGCAATGTTCGTGCCGAAATGTCTTTTCGAGCGTGAAAAGGACATTGTAGACAAAATCCAGCATGATTGCCGTCGTCGGTGGTAGTTTTGGTCGGCGGTGCATGCCAGCACGAAAAAATTTCGGGGGGGGGGGCTGAAGCCCCATCAGCCCCCCCCCCTGGCTACGCGCCTGGTGGTGATTGTCAGAATTCCAACATTGTGAAGGAGAGAAATAAACTTTCTCTTGAACAGCATTGCAACCCATAAAATGAAGGTGCAGAAAGAAACGCAGCGGACATCACTGCGCGTACCACATGTGGCATCTTCTGTATTTCTTCGGTGTTCTTTTCACATTCTGCTATGTTTTTGAGGATCTTTATAGTACGTTCCAGAAGGGTATGCTCCAGCCAGCCAGGTGTTGCCTAGCAATGGAGACGGGCCTCTTCTGAATATCTGTATAAAATATTTCTCTTGGTTTCTGCAGTACAGGTTTCTTTTTGTTTTTGCTGTACTTCACCACAAGGCTTTGCACAGAGGGTTTCTGCCAAGGAGAGCAGAGCGAGCGGTACGCAGTCCAGGGGGGCATTCGGGTAGTTTCCACTTTAGCGGCTGCAGACCAATGAATAATTACATGTTGTTACTGCCATTTTTTTTTTATTCTAACGTATTCATTTGGAGGTTATACTGAAGTCCATGCTCATGGCTGGATGGAGCAGTAGAGCGAGGCCTTGTGGAATGTACTGCGAAAATACATTTTCCTGGGTTTAAAGTAATATCACAATTAGTACCAGCAAACCCTAAAATTAGCTTTGTTTCTCTGCTTCATCAAAGAATCGATGAAGCTGCACTATAGGTAATCAGCGCTGGAGTTTGCAGCATGCAGCGGCACCCTGGCGGATGCTGGCCGGCAACATTTAGTCATGCATGCAGATACAAATGGCCACTAACGTCGACGACGCCGTGGTGCGCAATGCTGAAGCGAAGAGAAAGAAACGTCGAGGCCGGCGGTATTGCTGTGTTTTTGACTGCCACAACCAAGAAGGCTCTGACAGCAGCGTGTCTTTTTACACGTTCCCTTCGAAATCGTATGAGATAGAGCGGCGGCAGCGTTGGATACAAGCGGTTCGACGTGTAGGGTAAGTGTGCCGAATTTTTAATCCATGGCTCAAACGCAACAGTGAGTAAACGTTGAGGTGAGGCTTGACACCCTACATGCTTGATTCATTCGACAGGCCCGATGGCAAACCTTGGCAACCAAATGCAAACACCAGGATATGTAGCCGGCACTTCTATGGGAATGCAAAGAGCAACAACATGCACCATCCTGCATATGTGCCGACGATTTTTCCTCCGGCATACTTCCGCACACATCCTTGCGACCATTCGAGACCAGCAGAACGATATCGGCGGTGAGTTTTTTTTTTTTTTTTTCATTTTGAAGAAAAATAAAGCAATACTACTTGTAAACATTGGGGTTTTAGTTAAATTGCATTAGTCACTCACTTGGCAATCGTGCCGCACGATGACTGCTCCGCCGCTCGTTGCCGAGAGGAGTGGAGCTTGCACAACACGCGCATAACTCTATCAAACAGTTAAAAACTTTGTCGGTCATGGCTACAGTGACTGTGAACAGGTGTTCTGCAAACTAGACACCTCTTTGATGTCTTACTGTATCGCTAGGCAGGACTTTTTTTTTATACTGCCAATACACAAGGTATGTTTGATGCCCGCTAAGACGAAATTGCGGCAGGGGGGCAAAGAAATTCAGTTTTGCGATAATTTCATTGTGAAATGAGACAGCACAGATAGTGAGTGCTCCAAAAAACGAAAGTTTACTGTCAAAATAATGTTAGCCAACTTTGGCGAGCCTTGCTCGAGGCTATCCAGAACCGCACTGCCGACAGCAGAAAGTGCACCCCATGCGTCGGTCAGCGATGGTCGCACTGGCATGAAGTGGTAGTCGCAATCACTTTTGGGGATACGGTCACCTTTGTGAGAGTTTGCGTGACTTGGCACCGGATGCATCGGTGCCTACAAGTAACAGCATTCCTGATGTGCTAAGCACGCTGTCTTGACGCAATGCCAGGAACACTTGCTCATGTGCATGGGATACTGTTGCCTGCAGTCGCAGATGTGTCCGGTGTTGAGTCATGTGAAATCCTGCTAAAGTGATCATCTGTATCTCCGTAAGTGCTAGACTGAGAATACAGGCGTCTTCCTGCAAATCTCCGTTTGCTGATGCCAATTCCTCATGCGATGCCTGCTAGGTGGGGCTGAAACCAGCGTGCTTATATCACTGGCCGTATTCTAGGCCTGTCACTTTCGGTGTCACAATACTGCACCATTTCTCAGTCACAGGTGGAGGCATGGCAGCCCATGCAGCGACCACCATCCCAAGTGCCATAAATAAGCCCTCATCAATGGGAAACAGGCTTCTTTGCTCTCGCTGTACTTTGCGTTTTTTGAGCACCACAGGTCAACTTGAAAGCACCATGAACTGCAGAGTATGCAAACACTATACATTGTTACACTGTAGCATGGTACAAGAAACATCATCACATGTCGGCACAGGGCGATGTGGCAATGCGGCCATGCCTTTTGAAATGGACAATCAACAAACAAGATGGCAGAAAAATTATGGGAGTGCTTTTTGGACTTTATTAACGATACATGGGCAGATGGGCACTTACATTGCGGCAAATTTCGTGAATGTGGGATTGTGGCTTATTTACACTTTGTTGTCAAGAAATATGCAATGCATTGAAGCCTATGGCCATTTGCAGGGGATATGAAAATATTACGTTGTGGCGAGAATTTTGTTGTCTCTGGCTTTCACTATCGCAAGGTTGGGCATCGCTGCAAAACAAATAATTATGTATTTGGCACTTACATTAAGAGCCTTGATATATACTTCAACATTCTGGGGGGCTGTTGCATTAGGAGCCTTGATGTACACCCGTGAGCAAAAGTTTACGGACCACAGGGTCGCCGAAAGAACTGAGTTTCTTCGTAATCAACAAGCATAAACTGGAATTTACGAGTACACTGAAAAGTTTGTAATCCCAAGTTTGAACTGCAGTCTTCAATTTCAAGTTGCGTTCACAGGCAGAGGAAAAAATCGGCTTTATCGCACAACCCCTGGTCCGTGTACTTTTGCTCACGGGTATACACATCAACATCTCGATAGACTACTGCTGCATCAATCATTCCTGCACTGCAGTCGCTTGTACGCAGCTCGTTTTTATTTCTGGGCTATCGCTACAACAAAAGGCATTTGATAGCTTTTTGGTTTCACCATGTATTCTTTACTATGTATTTACAATATTAGTGTTGCATTGACACAAAGGCATAGTAAGTGCATTGTTAAAAGCCTTAAGACAGCTGTGCTCATATCTTGTTTTACCAGACGGACAGAGCGAGCTCAAGCATGCACGAAGTCACCTGCAAGTTACCGGGCCTCACGGCGAAGTGAAAGAAGGGCAAGTGTACCAGAAGTTTTAGCTGTTGCATTTTAGTTTGGAAATTACGCAAGAAAGTTTGACATTTTTCATTGTATACAGGACGAGAACACTCGCAGCTTGACTGGCGGCTCCCATCGGCAGCCAATATATCCTGAAGCACCAAAGGGAAATAGCACCTTTCGCTGGAGCTCCGTGCTTAGTCTCATTTTTACTTTCTGACTCGTGAGACTATTAAACACGAGCAAGTTGAGGCCTTGTACTTCATTTCATGCATAGCAGGCACCACTGCTAAAGCTACTCATGTCATGTAGTGCGGTCATAGAAGTCTCAACCGGCGCGTTTGGCAATGCAGTTGTTTTATATCTGCAACACTTTCTGCGGAATAAGTACTGCATATATTACAACTACAGCCTATGGTCGTACGGCTACGCCAAGTTATGTATTATTTGTGCAGCCCTGTGCATACAATATGCGGCATACTGCGTTTCGGGCACGAGCGGTGCGCTGTGGCCGCTGGTCCCAGAAACGTGTCGCTCCGTTCATTTCGTGGTGAACTGGGTCAGATCTGCGATGCCTTCCAAGTAATGCATGCATCATACAGTCAAATGCTTTTATAACAAAGTGCTTGGGGCCTCTTGAATCCTTCGTTGTACAGGTCACTTTAAAGTTGTAATAGTCACACACCGCAACAACGGGGACAGAATCATTCCTTCGTTATACAGGTCATTTCGTTGTAGAGGCAGTGTTGTACACGTTCCTCTAAAACATTCCTCGTTCCTAGATTGGAAGGAACGAGTTCCCAGTATAAGTTTCTTTAATGCGAAAGGAACACAATTTAGTTAAACTTTGAACATTGGAACGTGTCGTGACATCTACGTTACGTTTGATTTTTAAATTAAAATGTAGTGTCGGATAATCCTGAGGTGAAATAAAGTGATCAATTTAAAACTCACATCGAACTATGTATATTATATGAATTTCAACATCCCTGGCAGCAGATTATCTGGAGATAAAAAGAATCCAAAGAAACGGTCCTAGACGAATTTTTTGGGGGAGCACCGGGCATACTCCCGACACATGCAAGTGCAACTTTGGTACTCGTCTATTACACGTGCGTGTAACATGTATGGCACTTTCCACTTTGGTCTTCAAATGCGCAGTCAGGGTACTGCACTTCAGATGTGCAAATAGAAAGTTACTCACGTGCACCAATATGCACCAGTTGCTCACGGCAGGCCGCCATGGAGGAAAGAAACTACAGGAGGCAGTGTCAGGGCAAGCGGTAGTTCTATGTGCCTCACGTTGTTGGCCATCCGGTCAGCATGATGTTCTGCGTACGTGCGTGCGTCTCTTCAGTGCCGTGGAACGCTTACAGAAGGCACGCAGTTCCCTCTGCCATTCCTTCGTAAACCTAACAAGTTTACTACATTGATTACTACAGTGATTACTACATTGCTGTTTTAAGTTATATATTAGCACAAATGTATATTTTCTGTCAGGAGGTCCCCTTTCAGCTACATGCTCTGGGACCTCCTTCTGTATACTTATGTAAGCTGTATTCTACTTACGAAATAAACCGAAACTGAAACTGAAGTTACCGTTACAGTTCCACAGACCCTTAATGAAACGGTGGTATACCTCCATTCCTCCCAAAAGGAACTAGTTCCAGTAACGCCGTTCGATACAACACTGTGTAGAGGTATTTGTTGTACAAACGATCGACTGTATTTTGCAACATAGATGCATCAGAGTTGATGTTACATTGAATTGCATTGATGCATACCTATCTTGTTCTTTCGTGTGTGATGCACTAGTTCTCGCTCACGAATACGAGCAGTGTGAGCAGTCTCTCGAGCCTCTGTAGTGTTGCCTGCTATGTATGAAACAGGAGTGTAGACCCTTCAATGGAAAAGGTCTGCCAGCGTGAAGGATCGACCACACAGTGTTCTGCCGCATCCGCCGAGAACTTGTAAATCTCTGCTGCACTGTGCTTGGGTCCAAACACTAGGGTCCCCATGACGGGGGATTTGAAGCAATGTCCCAGAGTCCTGAGGCTGTTAGATAACTTTGTGGAGTTAGTGGCAATGTTTTTTTTCATTCCTGCTAAAGGCTACCTGCAAAGAAATTTCACTTTGACTAAATTGGTTATAGATGAGTAGTCTATTGAAGCAACCTTGACAAAGCTGCAAGACTGGTAATTGTTTCATTTTGTTTTATTGTGACAGGGTGCGTACAGGTCCTTGAAATCCTTGAAAACCCTTGAAATTGAAAAATGCGTTTTCAAGGCCCTTGAAAGTCCTGGAATTTCGTGAGCAATGCACTCTTTTTATAGACATTGCGGCCTCCTTTCTGTGGTAGGTCGGCGTCGTTCCGTTTTGCAGAACTGCGCGGAAAAAATAAAAGGCTTCACCGCGTCAATCCACGAACGGAGCGAGAGACCCGTGCCGCGCTTCGGTGCTGGCTCGGTTGGCAGTTTCACTGCTTTCCTCGCCCTATCGTTCGTTTCACTCCTCGCCCGTCGGTCTGCCTTGGGCCACTTAAAGCCCAAACCGCATGAGAGCGATTTTGTGCGCGACAGCGACGAGCGACGGCTTCGAGCGACGAAGCGGGCCGTCGCGCGAACAGATCGCTCGGTCTTTTCGCTCAATCGCTCGGTTCTAGAAATCTAGAATTCGTCGCTCGTCGCCCGGAAGTGCTATGAGCGACTAGCCAATAGCGCGAAGCCGGAACTGGATATACATCAGTCAAGTACTACCGATTGTCGCACGGAACGAGCAAACGGCTGGATTTTGATACGTGCAAGGATAATAACGTAGTGCAAGACCTTTAGAAATATTTATGCTGCTCTTTACACTAAAACACATCAACTTAAATTAATAAAGCAAGCGTCACGCCAGTTTCGGCGAGTATTTGCTGCCCTCATACCGACAACACCGGGGAGACGTCGCTCAAAGTCGTCGCTTGTCTCGTTGCTCTCATGCCGTACAACTTGTAGGCGACGAGCGACCGCGACAGCCATCTCCATCGCGTCGCTTGTCGCTGTCACGCGCAAGATCGCGTGGATGCGGTTTATATTTAACTCGCGCGCGCGAGGTGAAGCTATATAAAGAGAACTATAGTAGACCAACTTTACACTGTGCTCAGTGCCTTTGGGTGGAGGTTTGTTATATTATTTATGATAATATAAGTGCAATAACATTACCGTATTTTCCGTTCTATAAGTCGCACATTTGTATATAAGACGCACTCCCCTCAAAACGGCAGTTTTTCCGAAAAACAAAAACAAAACGTGTATAAGTCGCACGGGTGTATAAGACGCGCCTGTTCTTTCGGTAAGCGATTTAAAAAAGTCATAGTGACGTTTCACTCCGTGAACGCGGGTTATACGCGAGCGTATCGGTGCCATATATTTCCACTCCAGGCGCATTTCTGCCGTCGTGGTTGCCGCGATGTTCCGTATAAAGTCGAAGAACGATAACATCGTCCCCGCGCGCCGTTCTGTATTATGTGCGAATGAAAGCGTGCGACGGTGAGCCGAATCACGTGCAAGGGAGGAAATCGGGAAGGCAGCCCGGGAGGAAGGTCGGAGGGGGGGGGGGGGGGGGCTGCCTGTACTCTCGGAGCAACTGCGTAGTTTGCGCAGGGGCGCGCGCCGTATCTTGACAGCGATCTGCAGATGCGGCTACTTCGCGGTCGGCCTGCCGCCGCTTGCGTTGCTGCACCATCCTTCTCGCACGGCGCTCGGGCCCGAACTTGATGACGGCACCTCGATAGCGCGCACAGAACCGGTAGCAATCAAGTCAACCAGCGCGCTTCGCGTGGCCATAATATCGGATCCGATTTTGACGGCAGTCTTTCCGAAAAAAAAAAAAAAGTGAATAGGACGCACCGTTCTGAGACGCACCGACGAAAAATTACGAAAAAAAAACTGCGTCTTATACACCGGAAAATGTGGTATGCTGACTGTTTTGGAAATGTTTGATGAACCAACCCAGCTAATGCCACAGAAGCCTGAGCAGCTGTTGTGGGTTTTCGTTGTGTTAACTTTTAATATTGCGGACTTGAGAAATGATCAAGACAAGCCATGTTTTACAAAATTGCAGTATACATCTATTTGTTATAATATAATGAATGTGTAGAAAGACTACGCCGAATGGTTTGGAAATGTGCGGAAACTTACCCAGGGGGGGTTAATACTGGAGAAGTCAGAGTAGCTGTTAGGGATCGACATTCGTTGTGTTTTGTGAACTTTTTTGTTTTTTGGTATTGTGAACTTGCAAAGTGATCAAGGCTAGATATTATTAGCATCATTGTAATCTACAGTTATTTATTTTTATTTTAGTGCAATAACCCTATGCTGAATGTTTTGAATATTTTTGGTGAACTTTACCCAGCCTATACCGGAGAAATCTCAGTCGCTGTTGTAAGCATTCATTTTGTGTTGTGATATTGAGAAATTATCAATGCTAGCCATTTTTATTACAATTGTGATATACATATATTTCTATTGTAAGTGCAATAAAACTGGTCATTTTTGGAAATGTTAGAGCAAAGAAATCCTACTTTGGATGCCGCTTTGAGTCCTTGAAAAACCTGTGACAGGTGCTGCAAAGTCCTGGAATATGCTTGAATTTTTGCCTTAGAAACCTGTACGAACCCTGTGTGAGAGCAATGAAAGAAAAGTCCACAGGGCAATAAAATCGTCGCCACGTTGCATACGCTTTATGTGCGAGCACAAAAGCATGCGGCGGCGAGCCAGCAATCGCGGCGTGCGCACGCAAGGGCGGGAAGCGGGGAGGAAGCGCGCAGTACACTCCGGAGGGAGGGCAGGGAGGTGGAGGGGCCGGGCGCTCCCACCGGGCCAGAAAGGTACGGGGGGGGTGGCATACTGCGCCACGAGCACCCGCCTGCGCGGCGGTATCTTGAAATACATCTGAGGCGGGGGCAGAATTCCCCCTCTCCATGTTTTCACGGCTTTCATGAGCGCCGGCACGAAGCTCAATTCACTTGCTGCTGCTGCCGCGCTGACTCATTACAGTGTTTTGACTGCAAGTTTCCGCGGTCATCGAGGGAGATGTGTTCATGTTTGCTTGTGCGCGTGTGACACCATGTTTGTTAATTTAGTTAGTGTGCCTATGTTTACAAGTTTTTACGGCCGATACAACATCTATCCTTACTTTGTATAGCTGTCCACTAATTTGCTATCGCAGTCGATGCTTCGCCTTTCGGGCGAAACTGCAACTTTTTTTTAGCAGCCTTGCACTGTACTAAGCAGATGATGCGTGCACCTTGGGGTTAGCGGATATCACTAGGGGTGTGCGACTAGTAATATTTAAAATAGAATCGAATACGAATTAAATAGTAACGACACCGAATCGAATAAAAACCGAATACTTTTCAAATGATTTTCAAATGATAGGACTTTATCAATACAGGGCTGGAGTTCCACAAAATTTTACTTGAAACATCCTAAAAGTTTGAGAACAAGAATATCAGAATGCTGTGCATTAAAATAAGCTCTTATACAACAGTGATTCTACTATTAATGGTGTTGTTCTGTCACCATGTCAAATAAAGTCCGGACGTTAAGATATGCAGAATAATTAACAAAATTCCAGCTTCACGAGCATAGCAGAGTACCACCAAGAGCGTGGTGAGCAAAAAGTGCTGTGATATAATGGGATAAACGAAACCCCTAACCAACATGTTGCACACATAGCACATGAGAATCGGTGTCGCATGAGCCTTATGCAAGAACATCACCCCGATATCAGTACTGTACCTACAGTAGTATAAAAGCTTTGGCTGAGCGCTTTGAATAGTCCAATGACAGAAATGAGAAAAATGTCGCAGTTTCGCCCGAAAGGCGAAGCATCAATTGCGACAGCAAATTAGCAGAGAGCTATTCGGAGTGGGGATAGTAGTTTTATCGGCTGCATTAAGTTGGACACATTCACTTACTAACTGAATTAACAAGCGTGGTGTCAGCGCGCACAAGCACACATGAATAGATCACACTCGATGACCGCAGACAACCACTGTCAGAATGCTGGCAGCAAGCGCAGCCTCCGCAGCGAGCAAAGGTTCATGCGGTCTATCGCTTAAACGGAAACTGAGCGGTCGAATGTACAACGCATACAAAGGTCTCAGAGCCGTGTGGAGATTGCTTACAAAATACGGCGCGCGCGACAACACTGGCAGCCCGTACCGGTGCAAACATAATAAAGAACCAAGCACAAAGCGCAAAGTACATGAACGCATTCGTTGGCAGAGTAGAAGCCCCCCCTCCCTCCCGTGCTACCTTCCCGCTTTGCTCCTTTCGCGTGGGAGATTGCGTCGCCAGTTCCCCTTGCACCCAGTTGCAAGATACACATTTGGTGCCGCAGCAAAGCGCCACCCCCCTCCCTCCCTCCTATACCACCACGGCGTTTCGCGCCACAAAAGTCGCTTTTGCTTTCCGCCGTGCGTTCGCTCTCCGTGATATCGCGCGTCCCACGCGTGCTTTCACTCGCACATGCGGCGCGCGGCGACGATTTTTTCGCCCTTGGACTTTATAATGGACCTCACGCCGACGGCAGAAATCTGCTTGAAGTATCCATATATGTAATTGCTATCGCAATAAAATGAACTTCATTGTTTTAGTTCTTCCCCTTTCAATTGCTCACATGTTGGTGCTGTTTATTTGAAAACTATTTGATAAATATCCAGTGTTCCAAATAATATATATTTAATTCGAGCACTGAATCAAATAAAAACACTCTATATGCGGCTTGTTGGAAAATTTTAAGCGTTCGTGCACCCCTAGGTATGATGCAAGTCGCTGCAGGTCGTCGCAAAGCTTTTCCAGCATGCTGCGAGTTCCACCTAATCTTAGAGGTATAAGGCTGAGGAGCCATGGGCTCTTGGTGGCAGGGTCAGCATTTC